>NC_081762.1:29895744-30219494 GCF_963082965.1 Carassius carassius
CTGCACTGATATTACATTTAAAATATAGTTACCATGAGGTTCACTGACTCCTGAGAGTTAGTGGTACTGCTGTCTGGACTTGAATTAGAACTTTCTTGTCCTGTTGAGAATCAGTAAATTGTCAAAGTGTTTCTCCAGTGCTGTGCATGAGATGCCATATTACACAGGGATGCACCAATCAATCAATCAATCAATAAAAAAATGGAAAAGAAAAAACAGTGAAACAGTGGTGAAAAGATTGCATATACAGGTCATAATGCTTTGCACTGTCTGTGCATGTTTGTGTGTGTGTGTGTGTGTGTGTGTGTGTGCACACAATGAGCTTGATACCAGTTTGGATTCCAGAAAGACAAATTATGCATTTAAAGATGTAACCTGATTTTGGTGCTTTATTTAAATAAAAGCATGAGATAGTGGCATATTCACCAGAGTCAGAACTTCCTCCTATTTCTGTTTTAGGCAGATTTGCTGTAACATACAGATAGTCAAGTTAAGCAGCAATACAAGTCACATCAGAGATTTTGAACTGCATAGTGAGATGCTTTCTCTCTACTGGGCATGTATCTCCAATGCCTGTACATTTTACTTGTATTACACTTTGATTCCACATTTTTTAACTATGTTTACAGATATTTAATGAACAATTTGTATACAATTAACATCACCTTTAAATTGAAATATATAAAATAGTTACCAATATTAATTGCCCTCTCTTGAGATATGTTATTAGCCCTCTGTTGTCCTGTTGAAGAAACAGTGAAATGTTAAAGTGGATTTTAACATAGCCACAACTAGATCTAAATCTGTATGATATATGTTTGTTCAGAGGAAATCAAGAGCATTATATAATTACTACACCAAAATAAATGTTTGCTTGGGGAAAATCATTCCTTTGAAAACACAAAACTGATAATAAGAATGTATGTATGGTTTATCATTATTTAGTCCATACTCACCAGCAGTGTTTCTCTTCCTCTTTAAGAAGAAAACCAATGCGATGACTGCCAGCACAGTGACGACTCCAATCACTATTCCAATCACCAAACTCATTATATTCCCTTGAGTGCAGTCCTGGCATTTTCCATCTATACAAATAAAAAATAAATATAAAAAAATTATCTGAAATGATCAAGGATAAAACAAGAAGAAAAAAATAAACAATAAATAAGTCAACAATTTAAAAGCCTTTTGATTTGAATATCATGTGATAATTTTGTCTATATGCTAATTACCCCATTTAATGACAACTGGCTCTTTGAGGGTTCTGTGAAACACAAAACAATCATATTCTGCTTTTTCATCCTCCTGGATAATCACACTCTTCTTCAGCTGGAAGGTTCCATCATGGTTTGGTCTGACTCCTGAAGATACAATCTCCTCGTCAGGCAGGGCTGAGCGATATTTCCTTATGCTCAATATCACATCTTTGGGGTAAAAGCCAGTGGCAAAACAGGAGAGTTTGACTTTGGTTTTGTCACTGGTGCACCTTTTTGCAAACACATCAACTTCTGGAGGAGCTGAGGACACAGAAATCAGGGTATCAGTGAGTTATATCTCGATGACAGCTGCAGATCATCAACAAACATTTACTCACAGCCGTTTTTGATCTCCTCATCTCCATATTCTCTGAATTTGTTAAGCCAGTCCACACACTCTTTCTCCAGGTAGCCCTTGGTGTACTGGTTTAGGATGGGCACATTATCCCACTTCCTCTTGGTTGGAAGAGCTGCATCAACAGGAGCGACCCACTGAGACTCCTTATCATCAAAAGACAGGAAGTTAGCCCCATCATAGCTGTACTCATCAATGCCTCTGGAAAACCTCACTTCATCTCCCTGTTTCTCAATTTCACAACCATGTCTCCACTGAAGAACATGAACATCTGAAATAGACACAAATTAAATTTTTTGTGAGTTAGACGATAATAAAACAAAAAAAATGGTAATAAAAAAATTAATATGATTTTTGTATGTATTTGCACATTAAACATATCAATGTTCCTCACCTGACTCATTGTGTCTCATGCGTTTCATCAGAATGTCGACGTTCACATTAAACCACTGTTCTTTGCTCTTTCTGGACTGGGTGCCTTTCTCCCAGTAATCCTCCTGCATTTTCTCCCTCATCCAGTCCTGTTTGGGAATCTTTTTCTGTCCTTCACTGTTGTAATAGTCGATCTCTCTGTCATCTAGCAGACCCATAGCAGTGAACTGATAGATGCCCGGCAGCTCAACAGGTTTGGATAAAGCTGTATATATGTAGTACAGAGAGTGTTTTTCTGCAATGCAAGGGGGGGGGGGATGCATAAATAGCAAATAATAATAATAATAATAATTAAAAAATATATAAATAGTGATATAAATAAAATCCGTCTTGTTTCGCCAAGTCAAGGTCTGTTATATTTAAGTTTTGAATAAAAATAGTTTAACCAGTAGGAGGCGACAACCGTTATTCATTCGAGTAGGAATAACACAGTGACACACAAGAGGCTTTGCTGGAACTGTTTTCCTCGAAGGAGCAAAAATAGACACAGTATCTGGCAACACTGTAAAATGTGAGTTACTTTACACCCTGCAGGGTAAAAAAAAAGAAGAACAAAACTAAAACTACCCTAGGTTTATTTATCGAGTCATTTATCACTTGCAATCTAGCTGAAAGGCTGTTTGGAACAACAACAGTCTTTCTCTGTTATAGCCTATTCTATTTCGAGAAGTAGAACACAAACTCAAATTTTGTTATAAAAAAATCTCTCCAAATTAGTCCACAAACTTTAAAGGGTTGCACTTTATTTTACAGTATGTGTACTTACATGTACTTATAGTGTACTTACAGTGTATTTATCAAGAAAGTTCTGGTAATACAAGGTAACTACATGGGATGGGGTTAGGTTTAGGGGTAGGTTCAGGGTTAGTACATAATTATTACATTGTTATTGTAATTACTATAATAAGTACATAGTATGTAGATGGGGAACAGGACTGTTAAATAAAGTGCTACCCTTTAAAGTATTACTGCAGACAGAAAATCGCTTTACGATAGCCTAAAAGGATAGTAGGGGATATGCCTTTTGAATTTAATATTCATTTCTTTAACAATTAATCGTTTTAAATATTATTATTATTTTAGTATCACGTCATTCCACAATACAATAAAAGTATTTTAATTTAAGTAGGCTAAATAACGAAAACTTGCAAGTAAGATTAGGCCTATTTCAAACTTATTATTCAGTAGTTTTAAGTGTAGTGGAGTAGGCCTAGTTAAAAGATCCGTCGAGTTGATGTAACTTACATACACTTGTCTGTAAGTACAATACACTTGTTTTTCAAGGAAGTAACATTAAACCGAAAGTAGGCTATTTCTGTACCTGCGCCATTTTAGCGACACACCTGGACACCAAAACACACCTGAACTAACTAATCACTCGGGAAAATTACAGTTTAAGTCTTTTGAACACTCATTATGTTGATATATATATCACAGTAAGCATATTGAGGAACTGTATTGAATGACGGAAACACTGGTTTTGCTTTCAGTTTTCTGATAATAATAGTAAATTAAAACTAAACGCTCTGTTAAAAAGCAAACTCACCGCTCCAGGCAGGTACAGCAGCACCTAGCAGAAACACCGAGCACAAAACTAGAAAAAGCCCCATTTTTAAAGCCTGTTAAGGCTTCAGAGCCTCTTCGTGTCTACTTTAACCGACGGCTTCTGTTGATCTGAGGTCAGTCCAACAGGTTAATATGTAAAAATTCCCCAATCCACACCCTCCAGACATCCGATCCAATGATAAAACAGCGCGCGCAGCGTCACTAATAACCAGGATCTAGTGGAGTGCGGAGTTTAAGCTCCTGTGTCTGTTGTGATAGTATTATAACTCAACAACGACCTTCACCAAGTCCGGCCATCATCAAGAATCGGCTAAAAACACATCTCTTCCATCTTTATTTGACCCTCAAACTTGGCTCTATGTTCTGATTTTATTTTTAAAAAAGAAAAACACAACAACTTTTTCCCTTTTAGACTTGCACTCTATTCATTTGCTGCTTGTTTTCTTAAAAAAATAATAATAATAATAATTATATCCTGTATAGAGCACATTAGGGGTTTTCAGATACCAAATGATTGGATGTTTCACTACCACCACTGCATCTCCCTGGTCTTCAAAAATGGCTGAATCTGATATTAATTTAGTTATAAAATGTAACACACTTATGGAATTAATATAATATTTTATAATTATCATTTAAATCTGACTAATTTTTAAACTGTATGTCATAAATCAACATCTCAGGAAAAAGTTATTGGGTATCAAATCAAAATATGACTTTCTGTTAAGAAACAGGACACTGATTTCACACAGGTCTTCAGCTGAGGACACCGGGACTATAAATGCATGTTTATTATGCACTTCGGGAGAAACAACAAATGAAGAGGGAAAGAAAATATATTTCAATATTCCTATGAAATGTTATTTATTATTATGAAAATCTTGTTATGTATTAAATTGTTACAAAATCTTATTACTCCTATTATTACACTTCTCTTTTCAATACATGTTGCCAAAAAAAAGAAAAAGAAAAAAAAAACACATTAATGTGAAAATTAGAAACAGTTCATAGATACTTTGTACATAATGGGAAAACCTGTTTATGGTCATTTTACACATATTTTGCATAAATAAAAATATATCAGATGATGCTGTTATAACAGTTGAGAATAATCTTTATACAAAATTAGGTATAAAAAATCCTGAAACCTAAAAATGTATTGGTGATTTAAAAAATAAAAATCAATTGTTTTTGCCTGTTCATTCAGTTCTTGTTATTTTTTTTTTTTAAATTATTGAATCCCAGTGAAAATTAATTAGACTATTCACAGCTAATTTCCACTTTTAGCTTAACACTGTATATTGTTTCATCCAATTTATTAATATCATCTATTCATGACCATCTTTGTATTGTCTATATGAAGTTCAGTGGCCATGCATTTACCACACACAATCCTCTTTCAAACTATAGTTTTCAGGCAGAGCAAGATCTGTAGCAATCTAGTTAACATTGTGGCCTAAATTAGCTATTTTTCTCTATGACATGCAATTTCATATTTTTCAAATCCAGGAAAATTCTATTTGGTCTCCTCAAATACAGGTTTGTTCTTACCAAAATGCTTCTTTTTTTTTCTTTTTCAGGACATTACTATTTATGTTCTTTTTTTAAACATAACCTTTAAGTTAGTGATTTTGTTTATTACAAAACAAACAAAAGTTGATTTTTAATGATAGTTGCCAATTTAAGGTGTCATGCAGCAATGCTGGAAACATACATCAATTTGAGTATGAGACAGTATAAAGATTTCACTTTAAGTGAGAAAGATGTTTTCTGGAAAAATAATTGATTACTACAGAATATTTGTTAACAGTTTTTAATAAATGTCATATAATCTGCATTTTGAAATAAACATTATTTCTGTTATCTCCACACCATAATTCTCAAAGACATTTTCAAATATTTAGATTTAGTTCACTTTTAGGGACACATTTGTCTCCAAAGTATAGCTACGTACATAATCCACACACACACACACACACACACCTTCCCCTTCACTTTCTGCCAAATCGAAAGCCAAATCCTCCTTTCTGTCTGTTGAAGGCTTGCAAACCTCCTGCAATGGAAGTGAGAGCCTCATTCCTCTTCTCTCCACCGTCCTCCTCCTCCACCTCTCCCCCCTGTGGATACGGTACAGCCACTATATGGTTTTCTGGGAATGTCCCCACTGGTCTGCGTCCCAGCTCCTCTCTCTTCTGGCCCTTCACTGTGCTCCTCTGTCCCCATCCCAGCTCTGCCTTCGCTCTCTCCAGAAGCTCCTCTGGGCCCAGCTCCTCAGTCAGAGCCCAGGGCTGGAGCTCGGCCGCTGTTCGGCTGCCTGGAGCTCCCAGTGAAGCCTGAAGCTGGAGCAGTGCAGCCTCCCACTCAGGGTTGTCCAGTGTAGGCAGGTAAACCATGGGATGGTGTGGCAGCATTAGACCTCTGGGAGGCTGGACCAGCAGCACCAGCAAGAAAAAGACTGTGGTTTGAAGAGTGGAAGAGAGATGGAAAACTTGGAATTTCATCTGAAATACAAGGAATAAATGAGAATTGAGAGAATTCCATCCAAAAAGACACAAACATCATCCTGCACTGACTTAATTTTTCACATTGAACTGATTGTAAGACTTACCTTGCAGAATGCTCTGAATCTCCCTGAAGTCATCTCTTTGCAGCTTCTTTAAATACCCTATACCCTATTGTCAATGAGACAGACAGTTGTTTATTAATTGGTTCAAAATGCCTGTGACGCACAAACACATCTCTACAATGTCATCAAAATTCCTTTAACTAGGATACACAGACATTTTAACTGGCACAGGTGAAGGGGACAATTACCGGACTAACACACACACACACACACACACACACACACACACACACAAAGGCTAAAGTTTGTTTTGAGTTTGCACCTCACCAGGAGGGCTCAGAAACATCATAAAGAATTTTGCAGTTATCAGTATAAAGTTCAGATCATTAGGCCATTTTAGCATCCATCCATACTTCTGTCAATGTATCTGTCTGTATTTACGCTCTCAAAAAACAAAAAAAACATAGCACCTTTAGGGATACAGTAGCTTGTCACTGAGGTCAAAGAAGTAAAACGATTAGGAAGGTTTACTAGTTACCCCAAGGTACTAATATGCACCTTTTAGGGCTACCAATTAAACACGGCAGGTGTCTAACTTGTAACACACACACACACTACTAAAGGGCACCTATTATGCAAAATCTATTTTTACATGTTTTATACTTAATACATAAATGTACATATGTACATAAATGTGTGTTGTGTCAACAATAAAAATCTTCCCCATTATTATATGGCCCCTGACAATGGAAACCTTTATCTTGGTTATCTTGATGATCGATATATTTTCAATAACAATCTTTTTATCAGCAATTTGGTATGGTTCAAAGATATATTGATGATTGTTTTATTTATAAAGGTTGTGCTAGTGATTTTGAAGTCGTTGCCTTGTATATGAATTGTCATAGATCATCCATTAAAGGGTTAGTTCACCCAAAAATCTAAATTGTCATTAATAACTCACCCTCATGTCGTTCCAAACCAGTGAGACTTCCGTTTATCTTCAGAACACAGTTTAAGATATTTTAGATTTAGTCTGAGAGCTCTCAGTCCCTCCGTTGAAACTGTGTGCACATTATACTGTCCCATGTCCAGAAAGGTAAGAAAAACATCATCAAAGTAGTCCATGCGACATCAGAGGTTCAGTTAGAATTTTTTGAAGCAACGAAAATACATTTTGGTCCAAAAATAGCAAAAACTATGACTTTATTCAGCATTGTCTTCTCTTCCTGTTGTGTGAGAGTTCAAAACAAAGCAGTTTGTGATATCCGGTTCGCAAACGAATCATTCGATTTAACCAGATCTTTTTGAACCAGTTCACCAAATTGAACTGAATCGTTTTGAATGGTTCGCGTCTCCAATACGCATTAATCCACAAATGACTTAAGCTGTTAAACTTTTTTAATGTGGCTGACACTCTCTCTGAGTTCAAACAAACTAATATCCCGGAGTAATTCATGTACTCAAACAGTACACTGACTGAACTGCTGTGAAGAGAGAACTGCAGATGAACACCGAGCTGAGCAAGATAATGAACAAAAGACTGACTCGTTCACCGTTCGAGTCTGCAAAACATCCTTTTTTTTATTTCAAATTCCTGAGTATTGAGAGGGTTCTGTTGAATAGGAGACAATCATCAACCCCAACTAGATTAAATGAAGAGATAGATCTAGTATGTTTTTTGTAAAGGGAAATTGCTGGCTTGACAACAGTTCAGCCGTTAACAATTTACAACCGTGCATATTAAAGTATGTCGTCGTTTTTTGCCAAAACAAATAAAATATATTTTTGATAGACCTTTTTTGTCTGATTATATTTTTTCCCAGTGTGTACAACTTCAGTTACATCCCCCTTAAACCAAATCAGTCTCATCAGACATTAAAGCGCACACTGAACGTTTTCAAAGTATTTGTGTATATGTGTGATGCTCATCCATCATTGTAAATGGTATGTGAAAACTCTACAAGTACATAAATGTATCAAATAAGCATTCTTCTGAAGCTCATTTGCATTTAAAGTGACAGCTCTTTTTTTTTAGACAGGCCCCAAAAATAACATTTTATAATGAATGATCTTTGGGGTATTTTGAGCTGAAACGTCTACGACACATTCTGGGGACACCCAAGACATGTATTACATCTTATGAAAAGGGCATGACCGGTGCCCTTTAACGCAGTTTGCCAACTAATAAATGAAAACACAGCACATCGCGGATGAGACAGAGGTGCATACGCCATCTGCGTACTGATCAGAATTGCCAAATGGTGCTACGCTGATTTGTAAAGACACTTTTGTTGAATAAAGTCGTTATTGTTGATTTCTTCATGTACAAAAACTATTCTCATCGATTCATTACATTGCAGTTTAATTACTGATGGCAGATGGACTATTATCATACTTTCCTGGACCTTGACACTGTTATTTATTTGGTAGTCTATGGGAGAATCTCAAGCCTTTCGGTTTTTATCCAAGATATCTTAAATTGTGTTCCAAAAATGAACGAAGCTGTTACGGGTTTGGAACGACATGGGGGTAAAGTGAATAATGACAAAATTTTCATTTAGGGACGGAGTATCCCTGTAAGCCTTTGTTATCTTTCAGGTAAGGCTTTGTCAAGCCAACATTCAAAGTTTGACAGTCTTTTACATTTTGTCAGATGTGCTCAGATCACTGATTCCACAGAACTGATCCAACTGCATTCCTGTCAGGGCATGTTCTCAAAATAAAACTTAGCAATAGAGCTAAACATGTAGATTTCAGGAAATGTAAAACATTTTTATTTATTTTGTCATCATATATATATATATATATATATATATATATATATATATATATTTATGTACATAATGAAACAGAAACATGACATCAACAAGTTACAAAACAACGTGAAGAATGTTTGTAAATATGTTTATGCTGTTACTGACACTGATAGAGCTCTCTGTCACAAGTTTTCATTTCCTTTTACACAAACAGGTTTCCAAACGGCATGACATGAGTGCGGTAAGCATTCATTTAATACATAAAGCACGAAAGGCATGAAAGTGTTACGTTCTTCGCTGGTCTAGGTAAGCGAAGAGTGACTAACGAAGTAAAAATGGAGAGACTCGGCTCCAGAGTTACACAGACCCCTCTATTGTGAACTATAAACCCAAATCTGTATCTATATCTGAATTCAAAACAATGAAACATATTTATTTATATCACTTCACTACATTGTATCTAAACAAAATTTGAAGCAAAATGTGACCCCGGAGCAGAAAACCAGTCATACGTAGCACAGGTATATTTGTAGCAATAGCCAGCAATACATTGTACGAGTCAAAATTATTTTTTCTTTTATGCCAAAAATTGTTAGGATATTAAATAAAGAAGATATTTTGTAATTATCCTACTGTAAATATATCAAACCTTAATTTTTCATTAGTAATATGAATTGCTAAGAATTACATTTGGGAATTACAACTGAATTACAACTTTTTTTTTGTACCCTCAGATTCCAGATTTTCAAATAGTTGTATGTACAGCCTGATATTGTCTTATTTATATTTATAATAGAGATTTATATGTACAATGTTTGGTGGTCCAGGGTCACAAATGTAAAATTGAATGATTAAAACCATTCCCTACAAACTAGCTTAACACACACTGATCTGTAATTTTGTAAAATGCAATAAAATACAGCATCTGTAATTTGTTAATTCTATTTCATCTTTATTTAACTGACAAAAGTACAAAGAAAATATCTCCAAAAAACATTTTCTCAGACTAAATAAATTATATTTTGTGAATATAAACAAACCTTTGATGATTGCAACACACACCAAAAAAAGCTGGGACAGAGGCAAGTCTAACACTGTGTCACATCACCTGTCCTTTCATGTTTATATCAGAATTGAAGATATTTTTATATTTTTTCAAGCAGAATGTTTGCCCCCTTTTCATGATGTGCCATACATTTTCAATAGGAGACAGATCTGGACTCGAACACATTTACTCTGTGTCTGTAAAACCATGTTATTGTAGCACATGCAGAATGAGACCTGCCATTGTCTTGATAAACGTGGACTTCCCATGAAATTAGGGAATCAGCGGTATGATGACCGTTTCTTATGAAATGCTATCTAAGGGCTCAAAGGTCATGTACATTCATTGTGGAGTGTGTTGCAGCCATCAAAATCCAAATATGTTTATACAGATATTTACAAATACATTTAAGATTGAAATTGAAATGTTTTCTTTGTACAGTACTTTAGTCACTTAAGTAAAAGTTGAAAATAATTAACAATTCACAGATTCTTGATTTGCATTTTACAAAACGTCCCAACCTTTTCTGATTTGAGGTTTTGGTTAATTGATATCAAATGTGTGATGTATGTGTTCACCTTTTTTTGTGAAGAGTACATTATAGATACAGTATATGCTATTATTCTATATCATCTGCCTTATAGAGCATACAAATGTCAAACCTCTGCATCATCCAGAATTCAGAGTTTCCCAAAGTGTTGTACTTAATTGCTATTGAAATAGTGATGGATTAGAACAAGTATACTTGAATTCGACAATTTTTGTATTATTCCTTACCTATCTAACTTTAGAAATAAATCAACATTGTTATTCAGGAGACATCTTCCCTCATCTTCCCCTACATTTAAGTCCATGAAATAATTTATTCTTTATAATTTTTGTGAGAGCTCTTTTGACTTGCCGAAATTTTATTCTCAATTTATATATCAAAGCACATGTATGGGCTAATCTGCAACTCAAGCTTATTACGTTTTTGTAATTGGTTTTCCAAAAGGTTAAGTTCCCTTAATTATGTTTCAATACAATTTTGTACCTTAAAACAAGTGACTTAAAATGTTGAATAGAGGTTGAATAATTATGATGTAGCTCAGTAATAATGTCAATATTCATTGTAATATATATATATATATATATATATATATATATATATATATATATATATAAAATGTTACAATGAATATTGACATTATTACTTTTAATATGCCACCAAACTATTACATGCAATTTTGCACGTTTACATAACGTTACTGTAATTACGCCATTTTCTGTGGAGTGTGTCTTTAAGTGAGATTGTTCTTGTTTATATCATCTGAGATCTGGATGAATACAGCCTCGCCAAGGAAGGGTAATAAAGATAATAGTCTTTAATTCAGTATGTCTGAAGGGTCAAGGGTTGCTGTTTTTTCAGTATAGGTGTGTCACTAAAGTACTTTGGACACCAAAAGGCCTCTGGCACCATTCAGCCACATTTGTTTTATTTAAATTAAAATATTATTAAAATAAATAAATTATTAAATAAAGAAAATAAGAAATATATTTATAATATTACAAATTTTGTTAAAACATATATTGTCAGTGTATAACTAATATTCCCACATAACCACTTTAGCTTTAAGTGTGATGTTGTTTATATATTTTTCTTCAGCTCATGAAAATACATTATCTTACATATTTAGTTCTGTCTCATAGTCTTCATAATGTTAGTGCTTGACTAACTGGCTTAACAAACCATCCCAGACTGCCTTGGGAAGTCATATAAAGTTCAATACATACAGACTTCATTATTCTCTTCCAAAATGGCAAAGACAAAACACTTGATATCCTAGAACTAATTAGGATTAATAAGACGACTTACATATGAAAAGAAAACGTACTCGGTTACGAACGTAACCTCGGTTCCCTGAGATACGGAACGAGTACTGCGTATGGGAAAAAGCTCCTTTTTCCTCGATACTGAAGCCTTTTTTCAATAAGCAGTGCAACTGCACTGCCATTGGTTTAATCTCTAAACTTTTTTAAACCAATGACAGCGCTGCGTAGCTGCGCGAGCCTGTGGCGATGCAGCGCGCCAAAGCCCGCCAAAATGGGCGGGGTGAATGGCTATATAAGCAGGCAATCGCCAGAGGAAATCAGGTCATACGACTGAAGCGACGACACTGAACCCGCAGCCTCGTGGCACGGCATATAACGCAGTACTCATTCCGTATCTCAGGGAACTGAGGTTACGTTCGTAACCAAGTACGTTCCCTTTCGATACTTCACTCATACTGCGTATGGGGAACGAATTCAACCGCACCGTGCCACGGTAGGGAACGACAAGACTTATCTGGAACACCCTGGGTTCCAGAGGATAAGTGAGAGAGCCGGAGCCATCAAACCCTTGACGCTACACTGCTAAGAGGGAGCTAGCTCCCTGGAGGTGGTATGATGACGGAGTCTGCTAGAGGCCGTCGTATCAAACCGAAAGAACCCGAGCATGCAAGGTCGGGATATCTAAGTTATAGAATCTGACAAAAGTGGACGGCGAGGAAATGTTCTTGATAGAGACACCACTAGACCAGGCCCATGAAGAGGCCATCCCCCTAGTAGAGTGGGCTCTTACTCCTATGGGGAACTCAAGGCCCATAGAGGAGTAACATAGAGCGATAGCTTCAACTATCCAACACGAGAGGCGTTGCTTTGAGACCGAGGACCCCTTGGTGCGGCCACCAAAGCAGACAAAAAGCTGGTCAGATTGCCTGAACGGCTGTGACTGCTCAATGTATATCCTCAAAGCCCTCACTGGGCAGAGTAAATCCAGCTCTCGCTCACCTGACAACGGAGGCAGAGCTGAGAGGGAAATTACCTGTGCTCTGAATGGCGTCGAGAGCACTTTAGGGACGTAGCCATGCCTGGGTTTTAAAATGACCTTCGAGTCATTGGGCCCAAACTCAAGGCATGCAGGGCTCACCGAGAGGGCCTGCAAATTGCCAACATGCTTGACCGATGCTAGAGCAAGTAGCAGAGCGGTTTTGAGTGTTAGGGGCCGAAGGTCAGCTGACCGCAGCGGTTCAAAGGGAGGTCCTTTGAGTGCTCCAAGGACCGTGTGAAGGTCCCAAGTGGGAACGGTGAGAGGACGTGGGGTCTTCAACCGCCTAGAACCTCTCAGGAAACGCACAATGAGGCTGTTTCGACCCACTGATTGGCCAGCAATAGGAGCATGAAATGCTGCGATGGCTGCTACGTAAACCTTGAGCGTGAAAGGGGTGAGACCCCTGTCTAGACGCTCTTGGAGAAATGACAGTATAGGAGATACGTCACACTCAACAGGGTCTTTGTTTTGTGCTAAGCACCAGTCAACGAAGACTGACCATTTCTGGGCGTAGAGGCGTCTTGTAGACGGGGCTCTTGCCTGAGCAATGGTGTGTAGC
This sequence comes from Carassius carassius, assembly GCF_963082965.1. Taxonomy (NCBI): domain Eukaryota; kingdom Metazoa; phylum Chordata; class Actinopteri; order Cypriniformes; family Cyprinidae; genus Carassius; species Carassius carassius. The sequence continues at coordinate 29,909,134 of NC_081762.1, forward strand.
ACGTCCCCGGGGGAGGTTTAGAGGCTCCCATCGAGGGACCATACATGCAGAGCCCAGAGTTCCCAGATTGTCCTGTTCGCCTGAGAGAGGAGGTCCCGGGGGATCGGCCATGGGGCTTTCATGGAAAGCCTGAATAGCTCCGAGGACCAAACTTGGCTCCTCCAGAGTGGGGCCACTAGGAGGACTCTGTGCCCGTCTTCCCTGACTCGTCTGATGACCTGAGGGATCAGAACGATCGGGGGAAAAACATAAAGAAGGAGGCTGGGCCAGTCGTGGCAGGGCTTGGAAGGAAGGGCTCTCTTGTTTTTCCACCCCACAGCCGCGGGGGGACAGAGGTGAGAAGCCACGGCCTCGTCCAGGGGCGGCAATTGCTCATAGCCCTTCTCCTGAGAGCCATCTACTGAGCTGAAAGCTGCAGAGGAAGTGCGTAGGCGGGCCGAGTAGGGGGCGCGCCACGACTTTGTCAGCTAATCATGAACCTCAGGGAAGAACGGGGCAGAGCGCTGGCGGGGGGCCTGGCGGCGTCCTGGCAGGTACCACTCATCCAGCCTGCTGCGTGTCGGCTCTTCAGGGGGGGCCCACTCCAGTTGGAGTTCCTCAACGGCCTTTGAGAGGATGCGGAGAAGCTCGGCATCCATCCCAGCTCTGTCATCGATGGGCTCTAGTGACGGCAAGTGGGCGGGGTCAGAATCACCGGCCCAGTCCTCCGTTTCAGAAGCCGTGAGTGACATGGAGTCGTCAAGCGGCTCGTCCTCCGATCCGCCAAAAGAGACAAGGTCACTCGCTTCAGCCGAGGGACGCTGCTCTGGGCATGAGAAGAGGACAGGGGACGGCTCTCTCATTGGAGATGAGATGGGTGATGAGATGGGTGCTGAGCCGGCGTGAGCTCACCCAAATCCGGGCGCTGAGCCCCTCTTCCCCGCTGTCTTTTCCTGGCCGGCTCGCGGGAGGAAAAAGACGGGAGGGCGCGAGGGGCGGGATCGCTTTCATTAAAGAAAGCAATACGCGAGCGCAGAGAGGGGAGACTCATGCTCTCACAAACGCGGCATAAAGTCTCAGTGAGTGCAGCCTCGGCGTGGGGTTTTCCCAGGCAGAAAACACACTCACCATGGCCGTCGCCATCATGCAGAGGGGCTCTGCATGTGCCACGCCGTTAGAAACGCTCTTTTAGAGCAGTGAAAACCGCTGGAAAAAGCTCTTCTGTGATCGCCGGATGGCGGCAGGAGATCGCTGAGAAGCGGCCGGAAGCGGGAAGCGGGCGGCCCGAGATCAGCGATAAGAGCGGCTGTCTGCGAGAATGCCGGCACTGCAGGCAGTCGGCGGTCTCAGCTGGTCCGCTGCGGTGCCTGTTCGACGGCGAGAGCTCGTTCCAGGTGAAGGCGTTCAGCAACGATCCAGCGAAGTGAAGTCGTCGCTGAAGGAGTAAGATCTGATTTCCTCTGGCGGGCTTTGGCGCGCTGTATCGCCACAGGCTCGCGCAGCGCTGTCATTGGTTTAAAAAGGTTTACAGATTAAACCAATGGCAGTGCAGTTGCACCGCGTTATTGAAAAAAGGCTTCAGTATCGAGGAAAAAAGGAGCTTTTCCCCATACGCAGTATGAGTGAAGTATCGAAAGGGAACATTATATCCACCTTTTTCCTCAATGCGGAAGTAAGCCTATGGGGGAGATTCCCGTTTCATTGGCCGCTATAGGTAAATAATGAGGAGAATAACAACATGCATCAAACGGTAAAACTGTTTGCAGTACAAACCAGTGTGTTCTTATATAACCAAGCTGATTAAAACACTTAAAAAACTTTCTGATGTTGACTGGCCAAAGAGCTGCCAACACAAACTGCAATTCTGCAAATATCAGTTTATTATCAACATTATCCAAACAAACATCATCTTTGCAATCTTAAAACACAAAAATAAAATATTTATATTGCAATTCTAAAAAATTTTTTAAAATTGGTTAATGTCATCAACACACTACGATGCCATATGAACATTTGGTTTCTTTGGACCTATTTATGCAACCGTTCGAACATTTGATTGAAGGAATGGAAACAGATTACATGCCACCAAATATAGAAAATGTCCATACATATCTGTCTGTACAGTAGTGATTGGAGAAACAAACCTTTTCAAAGCTTCAAATCAATTGAACCAATTGCTTTGCTAAACGATTCACTATTTCGAGGCGGTCAAAGCACCACATGTTGAAAAACTGCTTTTTAAAACTCAATACAAATGCTTTCTTGAAATTATAATATATATTAAATGCAGTCAAAATAATGAAATATCATTCAATATGAAGTGTCTGTATAATGTGTGTTTTTAAAATAATTATTATTAATTTGCAGGCCTTTGTTCATTTTATGGAGAGCTTAAACAGGCCATTTAGGGACACAACTCATCCTTTTAATTACACAAATAACTTGATAAAATGTCTACAAATTGATCCAAACTGATCTAAGATCAGAGACGATCAATGATTCGCCGCTTCAGGGTGAGCTCAATAAACTCGCAGGATTCACGGATTCAAAGAGGTCACCCCCCGAAGGCAAATATTGAATTTTTAAAACGCATTTTGATACACTGATTCAAAACAAATGGTTTCACAAAGGTTTCGAAGCTTCATCAAGCAGTGTTTCAAAAGCGGACATCACTACTGTATAGATCTTTAAAAAAGAAGAAGAAACAAACAGAAAAAGAGAGAATATACAACTTCACATGTTTTCAACACCTCTGATTCGCCGGGCAAGTTGTATGTCTCTTGGAAACAATGTCACCCTCTTGGCATGAATGGCACAAAGGTTGGCATCAGAAAACAGACGGACCATAAATGCTTCTGCAGCCTGAAAGCACATGAAAGAGCCAAGTTATGTACTCTAAATGATGACATATATATATATATATATATATATATATATATATATATATATATATATATATATATATATATATATATATATATATATATATATATATATATATATATATATATATATATATATATATATACAGTACAGACCAAAAGTTTGGACACACCTTCTCATTCAAAGAGTTTTCTTTATTTTCATGACTATGAAAATTGTAGAGTCACACTGAAGGCATCAGAACTATGAATTAACACATGTGGAATTATATACATAACAAAAAAGTGTGAAACAACTGAAAAATATGTCATATTGTAGGTTCTTCAAAGTAGCCACCTTTTGCTTTGATTACTGCTTTGCACACTCTTGGCATTCTCTTGATAAGTGTGATTTCTTGCCTTATAAATGGGGTTGGGACCATCAGTTGTGTTGTGCAGAAGTCAGGTGGATACACAGCTGATAGTCCTACTGAATAGACTGTTAGAATTTGTATTATGGCAAGAAAAAAGCAGCTAAGTACAGGAAAACGAGTGGCCATCATTACTTTAAGAAATGAAGGCCAGTCAGTCCGAAAAATTGGGAAAACTTTGAAAGTGTCCCCAAGTGCACAAAAACCATCAAGCCCTACAAAGAAACTGGCTCACATGCACACCGCCCCAGCAAAGGAAGACCAAGAGTCACCTCTGCTGCGGAGGATAAGTTCATCCGAGTCACCAGCCTCAGAAATCGCAGGTTAACAGCAGCTCAGATTAGAGACCAGGTCAATGGCACACGGAGTTCTAACAGCAAACACATCTCTAGAACAACTGTTAAGAGGAGACTGTGTGAATCAGGCCTTCATGGTAGAATATCTGCTAGGAAACCACTGCAAAAGAAGGCAACAAGCAGAAGAGACTTGTTTGGGCTAAAGAACACAAGGAATGGACATTAGACCAGTGGAAATCTGCGACGCAGAAAAGGTGAACGGATGGACTCTACATGCCTGGTTCCCACCGTGAAGCATGGAGGAGGAGGTGTGATGGTGTGGGGGTGCTTTGCTGTTGACACTGTTGGGGATTTATTCAAAATTGAAGGCATACTGAACCAGCATGGCTACCACAGCATCTTGCAGCGGCTTGTTATTCCATCCGGTTTGCTTTTAGTTGGACCATCATTTATTTTTCAACAGGACAATGACCCCAAACACACCTCCAGGCTGTGTAAGGGCTATTTGACCAAGAAGGAGAGTGATGGGGTGCTGCGCCAGATGACCTGGCCTCCACAGTCACCGGACCTGAACCCAATCGAGATGGTTTAGGGGTGAGCTGGACTGCAGAGTGAAGGCAAAAGGGCCAACAAGTGCTAAGCATCTCTGGGAACTCCTTCAAGACTGTTGGAAGACAATTTCAGGTGACTACCTCTTGAAGCTCATCAAGAGAATGCCAAGAGTGTGCAAAGCAGTAATCAAAGCAAAAGGTGGCTACTTTGAAGAACCTAGAATATGACATATTTTCAGTTGTTTCACACTTTTTTGTTATGTATATAATTCCACATGTGTTAAGTCATAGTTTTGATGCCTTCAGTGTGAATCTACAATTTTCATAGTCATGAAAATAAAGAAAACTCTTTGAATGAGAAGGTGTGTCCAAACTTTTGGTCTGTACTGTATATATACTGCAATACAAAACTATGACAATGTGAATTGTGGATGCAAGAAGTTAATCGTTAGAGTTAATCAGTGTGATTTAGTTTGTTTATCAATTTAAAGCAGTCTGCCTAGACGCATTACATTGCCACCTGGCATTAACATGCTATGAATGCATTTTCAGATTTGTTATGACACTCCCTCTATCATCACACACACAAAAACAAGAAATTGCGTACCTGCAGTTAACAAGCATAACCGTTTTGTTTTGCATGCAACTTAAATTACCAAAGTGAATCTTGATTTTCTGCAAAAAGCAATAAATTCATAAATGGTTCTTAGCTTTTGTCTGTAAAACAGTGTAACATTCATTAGACTTTCTTAAATAATGACACTCTAATTCTGCATTTTAATATCTTTATTTGAATGTGGCAATTAAGGTTTTTATTTTTAAACCTTCATTTGTATATGGCATCATCCTCTACAATATTTCTATTAATAAATCTCTAACAAGAGACTATCAGCCAATCACTGTGAGCATAGCTAGTAAGCACGCTGACATCATCCATATCAACAAGGTATGAGTTTACACTGAGCTTAAGTCTTCTCTCTATTCTTTAGTAAAAGTTTGTCCCAGGAGATTTTTTTAAGAGAAAATTCTTAGCTAAAAACCTTTAGGAGAACTCTTAGTGGTAAGATAAAATGTTTTGTGAATATGGGCCAAGATCTGTACTTACTGCCACTCTAATATGTGAACGTTCTGGGTAGTGCTGGGTATTATGTTACATGTTTTTTCCAAGCAGCAGACCAATCAGAACAGATTTTTGGAAGGTGGGTTTTAAAGAAATCAAAACTAAAACATTCAGACAGAAACAGCATACAGTGCACAAAAAGTTAAGCACGAACTGCACATTAAAATTAAATTTTTAATGAAAAATTTTTTCAATTTGTTAAGAGAAAATTCTTATTTATTTATTTATTTATTGTTTTTAGAAAAACATTTTACATTTTTTTTTTTCATGAATTTCACTGTTTTACTTAAGACCGGTTCTTTTCTGCTGTCATTTTATTGCCAGCAGTTGAGTTCAGGCTGAATACTTTTTTTGTTGTTAAAGCGGTGTTGCTGTTGTAAAGTTATACAGCTACAGTTTATGTTGCTGGGTGTTAAAGTAAAGTCACCATTATTTATATGCAACTGAACAACATTAATTAGGAAAACAGTGTGTCAATAATTCAAAATGACAGCATTCAGTGATGTCATCATCTCAGGTCAGTTTAAATAGTATCTGCAATCATTTGCAATCAAGTCAACAATATTGCTGTAAATGAAGTGGGTTTGATCCCCCCCCCCCCTCTTTTTCTTATCAGTCTGTATTAATTTTACTGTCCGCTCAGTTCAAATGTGGATGAAAGGCTTCATGTAGATGTGTGAACACACTGGCAGAGCTGTGTGAGATCACTACCATGTTGCTTTTGTGCTGGTCGGTAGGGATGTTAAAAAAGTCTCTCAATCCGCTCATTTCATTTCTATAGGTTTTTAACTTTCTTAAAACTCTTTAGTCCAAAGATGCTAGTTTATTCAGTATGTGTGATGTATTGTAAGTTGCTTCAGGTGCATGAGGTTTTGCAAGTATTAAAATCATAATAAAACATGCGATGACATAAAAAAGGACAATCATCTTTGGTACTTAAAAGCAAGTACTTCTGTACTTATACTTCAAATCTGGAGTAATATTTGACCAGCACTATCTGTAACTATAGTCAAGTAATAAGAGTTCCGTACTTAATCAACCTCTTGACTTCTCAGAGGCGCAATCCACTTTGCCTCAGCACCAGGCATTAGACAAACTAGCACGTTAACAATAGAGATGACGAGGAGCTTCAGTAAAACAACAGTGTACTGCGGTCAAATGAGATGTTGTCAGGTCTTATGTCAGGTCAAAAACTGTGGTTCGTGCTGTAGCTTGTATCATTAAATATTAAAACACAAAGGAAGCGGAGCATGTGTATCAGATCCCTGTCACGTTCACCCGGTGTGGATCGGGTGACACGCGTGCATTAATTTTTCAAATTGTGTACACGTCAATGAATTGCACTGGGCCTTGTTCGTCAGTAGTTGTGTGTGTGTGTGGGACGTGAAATGCTGAAAACTGCGAAAATGAAGTCTCAAAATCCAAATGAACCGAACAAGATCGACTTGAACTAGATGTCAATTAATGCACGCGTGTCACCCGATCCACATATGCATGGATTCCTTTTTGCATGAGCAATTTATGATATATTAATGCAGAACAGAACATTTTTATTCGCAAACATGTCTGTATAAGTACAAATGCTGCACAATCATTTAATCCCTTATCAAATTGAAAGGCATTTGTTTGTGGTTCGTAAAATACATGTATAAATTGATGTATTACATTGATATTTTTGCGTGCATCTATTAATCATTTTGAGTCCAATTTCATCCCATACCAAATAACATAATCCAGCTGCTGTGATGTCAAAGAACAAAAGAAAAAAAAGAAAATCAGTAACTTTAGTAGCTTTAAGGAATCATCTATATCTAATTTAGAATTTCGTGTTTGATAACTATTCATTTCTGTATATTTCCTACTTGCTGCTTGCACAGGTTAATATGACATTTATTACAATGGGTTTATATGAAGACTGTTTTAAGTTAGAACTTAGAGTGCGCATTAACGGTGACTGACAGTTTTGTTATTCCCTCACTCTCTAAATACTGAAAACTCACAATTTGAATAAAACTTTTATTAATCAACCTTCATAAAAAATATTGATACCATAGCAACGAATAGGATGAAAAGCATAAAAAATACAGTGGTCTTGTTAATTAATCAATTTGTCTGTATTTACACTGCAGTTTTAAAGTTACATTTTAAAATGACTTATTATTAGCTATTACAATAATGAGTTAAATGGGGCATTTGCTGTGGTACTGCAATTGGTACAGAACAAATTATGTAAAGCTATGTTACCAGTACACCAGATTTCTTATGTGTGTCCCTCTAGTGGACAACTTTACTATTACAGCCTTCACCTTTTATTACAATAATGGGAATTATTACAATGTTTTCTTTTTGTGTTTTACCTTTGCCTTAATGGCCTAAAAATATGCTTCCTTTTATTAAAAAAGCTTTATTTTTTTTCCAATATAATATAATATATATTTAAATATTTAATAATAATGATAATATATAATAATTTGATTCAAGAACTGCATATTTTTTTTACATTCACCTTCATACATTATAAAAATACCAAAGACGTACATTTTTATAGTTAATTTGAAAGTTAAAAGTTCTCAACTGTGTATACGGTGTAGTGATTTATATACGTTAAGCAGTGGAACTCTTCATTTTATAATACAATGTGAATGTAAATTAAATCCTTTTTAATCGTCACCTACCTCCTGTAAAGCCATTAGAGCATATCCCTGCCACATCATCTGTTCTCGACTAAATGTCTGACACACCTCTCGAACCTGTCAGGAGGAAGACATAATGTTTACATCAATAAAACAGCTTGCTCATGTTTCAAAACATTAAGTGTCAAAAGGCTTGTCTGAAGTGGTTATTGAAGGATGCACTGAAGCAGTAGTACCAGCCGTGAAAACGGGGCCTTGCGCAGCAACAGACCAGTAGACTTCTGATATCTACGTATCTCCATCAGAGCTCGAGTGCCAGGGCGAAACCTGTGTTTCTTGCGTGGGGACGCTTCTAGTATGAAAGCACATAAATGGTAGACTTTTATCAAATGCTTTAGCATACAGTTCACTTTGTAACTGTTCAGTTTACCAATAGAGTAGGAGTATTGCAGAAACAGTAGGGTAAATATAACCATCCCATTAGACATTTTCAACAGAGATCTGAATCTGTGAGTTATTATGAAAACAGATGCTAAAAAGATTTAAGGTAGAGTGGGGAAATCATCCCCCATTGTTTTTCCCAAAATAACCACAAGAAAATCAATATAATTTTAGTTGTAATTATGGACTATGTTGACAAGAGTGATGCAGAAGTATTGGCTTATATAAGCTTACACTGGTGATATAAGCCTGTTGTTTTTAAGAACACGGCAGTTATATATGATATGAGAATAGCAAGGCCTGTAGATAGGGAGTATGCATTATTTAACAAAAATATAATTATGTTTTCAGAATGATATTTTTTTTTCTCCAAACCTAGTCTGTTTGGTAAACGCCAACAGGGGAGATTAATTAATTACTATATTTACCCTGTTCTGAACATCAAATCCTTTGTTTTTCCATTAGATGTATTCTAAGGCTGATGATAAATGGGGCAACTTTTAAAACAATGCTGCCATCAACTGGCAATCAGGGCCTTGTTTCATAAGGTTTATTCTCAGTACCCATTCTCAATGGAGCAAGCAACATTGCTAAAAAAAAAAGTTGACCCGTGTATAATCAGCCTGATTGAATAAAAATGTTTGGACTTTCTACTTTAAAAATAATAATAATAAAATAATTACAAATATCCGAAATTAGCATCAGGTAGTTAGATAGGTAGCCAGTTAGCAACAGCAACCAAAATTTTGTAATTGAGAATTATAGATTAATAATCTTCTTAATCATAAACTAAAACTGCCTGTACTCTGATTTGCTATACATGCTACAAATGTATTAGAATTGCTTTGTAAGAATGGGTACAAATATATTTTTGGTTAAAAATCTAATAACATGAAATCTCTGAACATTTTTCATACTTGGTTTAGTGGCTAAAACTAGTTGCTTTTACACAACATTATTTTGGTGTGACATACTTGAATTTATCAAATGTTATGTGAATCCTAAATTTAAGTTTACTTATAGAAATTACATTTTTGGTTTTCATGAATGTGAAAAAAGGTGATACCTATTTAATAAATCTTATTTTTCTGTTAGCTAATTATCATATTCATAAATGTGACCCAGAACCACACAAAAAAACAGTCTTAATTCACTGGGGTATATTTATAGCAATAGCCAACAAAACATTGTATGGGTCAAAATTATTGCTTTTTTGTTTTATGCCAAAAATCATTAGGATATTAAGTAAAGATCTTCATGTTTCCTAAAGATATTTTGTAAATTTCCTACTGTAAGTATATCAAAACTTAATTTTTAGATTAGTAATATGCATTGCTAAGAACTTCCTTTTGACCAATTTAAAGTGATTTTCTCTTCTTCTTTTTCTTAGCACCCTCAGATTCCAGATTTTCAAATAGTTTTATCTTGGCAGTGCATCAATAAAACGCTTATTTATTCAGCTTTCAGACTTTTTTTTTTTTTTCTTTTTACAAAAACTGACCTTTATGACTGATTTTGTGGCAAACCTCTTTTTTGAGATTCAAACTTGAATGTAAATGGATTTTGAATCTAATGACTAAAAGTCCCTGGACTATTGTTGCATTGTTATGATTTAACAGTAATGACAATTGTTATTGTTTTTTCAAGTATTCAATAAAAACACATTAAGTGCACGATGCACACAGCTAACAGGAGGAGGCCGAAGTGAGCGGGTTTACCGGAGGGTCCGCTGGTGCGCCGGGCTCTGGAGGGCGGCGGGGTTGGCCGCGGCTCTGGTGGAGATCTGCGCCTGGGGGTCGACGGCTTTCGCCTGTGAGCCGATTTATTATGCCGCATGGCCACACAATATCAGATCAACAGCGCTAGACAGCAACACACCGAAAACGACTGTTAGTCGCTTGTGAACAGATACTGATTACCGTTAACGTTACATGAAGTTACTCTCCTATAACTTACACTCACGTTAAATATCGGAAAACGTATTATCCAACTCACATAACGGTACAATTAAAACTGAATACAAAACGACTGCGACGTCAGACACTTTCTCTCTCTATTCCGGGTCCTATTTTTCGCGAGGTCTACAAATTTCAGACAATCAAAACTCACAAAACCAGCGCATTATTTACCGATACAGTAGTTTTGAAGTCTTCGATAACGCACGAATTCAAACAGTACTGCACGCTGCGAAAACAGATCCCTGGCCAATGAGGGAGCCCATAGCGCATGACGTCACGAAGAGACGCTGCTACGGCTACTTCTTCTTCTTCTAAGCGTTTTCTGCGGTTGGCAAACCAACTAATAGGTGCTTTACCACCTGCTGGACTGAAGTGTGGAACAAAAGTCTGGCTTAGAAAAAATCACTATTCTCTATTACAATGTATTACAATTTTCATATGCATGACATTCTATTTTTATATGTGTTACTGATTGGTTACAATTTGTATACATAAACCATTTGTGTGTTTACCTATTAACTGCAGCATCTTATTGAGCCCTGTCCTATTCTGAGACATGTAATGAATGTTTCCTCCTCCAATTTTTACCAATTTCTTTTCCTACACATTCATTCATTTTAATATTTCAAAAATATCTTCCTTTGTCGTTAATATCGCAGTTTTCCTGTCATGGATTTTGTGTATACCTTTATTATAGACAGGGAATTGAGGAAGGTCATACAGCATAACATTAGGAAAGTGAGGAGAAAAACAAAAACACCCAGACTATGGGTAGTTTCCCTTTCCAACCCTTACTTCCATTATCCTATCAAATAAAAAGTTGAATACCCAATTATACATCCTAGGCAAGGCAAGGCAAGGCAATTTATTTCTACAGCACGATTAAAAACAACAAGTGCACCAATGTGCTGTACAGATTATAAAAACATAAATAAGCAAATAACACACACACACACACACACACACACACACACACACACACACACACACACACAAACATTTCACAAATAACATTTCACTGCACAATATCTGCTCTGCTATCAATCTCTGGAAAACACAGGTTGCTGAGAATCCTTACCTCAGATACTTCATTATAAAGTGTGCAATGTTAGAATGTGTCTTTACTGATGTTATGCTTCCCACTGGTAACATTTGTAACCAAAACTAAATCTCATATGCTTTCACTAACTTAAATTTAATAGATATAATAACATATTCACTTACAGTAGCTGGAGAAAATTATATTGAATGGTTTACGTGTTGCTTTAATTTGGAATTAACATAATGGGACATTTCCCATCATGTTGAAATATGTGCCTATAAAAAAAACTGTAAAACCTTTTATTGGTTAATATTCATCAATGTGAACTAGTAGTATAATTTACCCTTCGCATACAACAAATTAATATTAAGCTCAGTTAGTTTAGAGAAACGTACATTTTATTACATGAACAAATACACAGATGTCTTTTATCTTTCATATAAATATCTTTTAATAGGTTAATGACAGGTGTAAGGAAAATTCTCATTCAGTATCCGTCAGGTCTCTTCAATATTTTACAATGTTTGCAAAACAGTTTTGAGCAGCTCAAATGCAAAAACCGGAATACAGGGGAAGGGTACAAAACATTTTAACCCCCAAAGAAAATACACTCTATCCTTGATCTCAAATTTTTTAACAAAACACATACAGTATCCCTCATATTTTCCAATGAGTGAATCAAAGAATGTACTCCATGTCTCATTCTGTGTCCATCACTTGGACAGATTCATCCACAACATCCAGTGTTAATGGAGTCACTGTTTTTGTGAGCACAGCAGTAGTGCCTGGCTTGTATCTGTATGTACCCTCCCTGGTTCATTGGAAGAAAGAGAGATTATTTAGTTAAGATATTTTATTAAAACATATCTATAGCTGTAAACTCAGAAAGTTATGAAATGCACATTTTCTCTTTGGAATTTATACAAAAATGCTACAGAATAGTGCAAAGTACAAAAAACAGAGTGCTGCAGGAATTATGTGTTTTTGTAGACCGAACCCTGGCAACAAATTAGCGTCTTAGCACTTCTGGTTCCATTATCCCAAAGCCAGTGGGTTTTCTAAATGTGTTTTTGGTTTGTGGTCAACATAAGTTTTTATATTTTCAAATTGTATTCTGACACCAAATATATGAATAATACCCCTTTGTTATTTTTTAAAAGCTTTTACTTTTATTGAAAAAGATGGTTGTTAACAAGTGGTTAAATGGGCTTAGAGGTTGTCATGCACATTAAATATTACGCTGAACAGGAAAACTTTCTAGCCTCACTGTGTTCATCACCACGCTCTTGCAAACAATTACAAGTCAAAATGTTTAAAAACAGGGTTTGTTTTCAACAGAGTGAACATTCAATCAGCATTTGTCTGCGTTTTGTTGGCCCTCTTGTTTGTTGGTGTTTGTCGGTGTGGCGTGAATTAGCTTTCAGAAAGAGTTTGTGGTTTATTTGTTGCCAATTCAACCATGCTTTCTGGAATGCACCCCCACCCCAACCTCAGAACAATGTGTATATGGGAAAATTCTGATGGAAGTCTATATATCTCACCTCATTCCTTTCTGAACTGGCTGGTCATATCCTCTCAGATAGTCTACAGTTTTGTCTGTGATCACACACAGGTCTACATTGCTGCCTGAACCCAGATCACAGAAGATGCCTGCGGTGATGGCATCTCTCACCAGTTGCTTTGCTTCCTCCAGCTTTTCATTACCAAGGGTTTGTGTAGAAGTGTGTGTGGAAAGAACAAATACAGAACATGAGTTTTAGAAGTGGGATTAAAAAAAGCATATTCAGTGCAAAAATTGGTTCATATAATAATTGTTTTGTTTTAATTGATTTATTGATTGATTGATTGAATATTTATTCATTTACTTATTTATTTCTGCAGACTATAATAGAAAATTGAAATAATATACATATGTATACATATTTTGCCCCATATATAAGGGCTCTTGAATAATATATATATATATATATATATATATATATATATATGTTTATCATAAATATACTGTAAATCAGTAGTTTTATATTGTACTGTTCTATTATTCACAATTATTCAGTGGACTGTAGTTAATAAAAAAAATATTATTTTACGTATGTCGTTTTACTAAATACTATTAATATATTATTACATATTATGTTATTATATATTATTATATATTTTGACTTTTATATTCTTCAGATTCAAGTTTCAATTTCAAGATTTCAGTTCAGACATAAGCCCTATTCAGACGGTACTAGTTTTCTAAACTACATTTGAGTTTCAATTCTTACCACCTGACGTCTTTTTGCGATTTTCATGTACCAATTCGGACGGGACTAATCTCCGAGTTTTTTTTTTTTTTTTTTAGTAGGCTAATCCCATGTTTAATTTTCATAAAGGTACATCTGTAGCTAATTAAAACATTATGTAACTGAGTGCATAATGAATGTGAGTAATCTTACCTGATGTTGATATTACATTAGCCAGTATTAACGTGATCTGACTTTTGATTTTATTATTATTATTATTATTATTATTATTATTATTATCATTATTATTATTATTTCATTGCCGGGAAGCAGATATATCAAACATGCGCGCAGTAACAGCATCTACAGTAATTAACGTTGACCAAAACACACAAGGAAACGCGTTGTGGAATAAAATATCGCCGGTGTTCTGAAATATTCGGTGTCTGAGATTTTCGGTGACGCTGGGCGGAGCACACATGAATTTCCTGATTCGCGTTAAAGCGGCTCATTAGCGCGTTTTCCAAGTACTCCTCGCTGCAGACTGTAGCGCGGTGACGTCACGTATGTACGTGACGTGTGTTTACCGCGCATGCGCAGTAGCGTATATGTATTTACCGTAAATACGATTGTGCGCCGTACTGACTGTCATTAATGCGCATATCCAGGTTCATTCACTTCCGGATGTTCGTAAGGTATGGTGGATATGAGATATTACTTTTGTTTTCTTAAAAATTGCGTTTAAAATTGCTTTTAATTGTAATAATGCTTTGGTCATAATCATAGAGAGTGCCATTGCAAATGTGTGCCATTTCAAACAATTATGAAATGTTTTATGATATAGTATTCGAATGCTGGTCTTTTAAAGTCTTATTTTGCCTAAAATGAACCATTAAATATGTATTAAAATAGAGCAGAAATACTTTATTAATGTAAGTAATGCCATTGATGGTTGCATGCATTGCAAAAAAAAAAAATCATATTTGTAATCTTTTTCATTAACATTATCAAAGATACTGTAACGCATGTATTGTTCATTATTATTTCATGTTAATTAATACATTAACTAGTGTTTACCAATGACACCTTATTGTAAAGTGTTACCTCTTAAATTGACCTTCATATATCTTAATATGACTTTTTTAATAAAAACAAAATTTATTAATTTAGTTGATGTTAATGCTGGTAAATTAAATCTCTTAGGTAGTTTACAGACAAAGCAAATAACACTTTTTCTAACCCCATGCTATAATATATTTAAAATACATTTAAAATATTTTCCTTGTATGGCTCTTCTGCCTTTCTTCAAAATGATTCTATATTGCTTTAGTATTGTTTGTTATTTTATGTAAATTAGGTGTCGTGAACTGGAGTGCATTGTCTGAACAATACAACCTGAGCTCCGGGAGTCATGTTCTCTGACCCAGTGTGTACGGTGCAGTGAGATATTTAAAGACTGTCCACCTGGCTGTGTGAGGAATCGCAGGAGGAGAGTCCTGTGTGGGTTTGATCCATTCAAAGAATATGAGGGCTACTGCTTGACTTATTGTTTTATCAGTGATGGAGGTGAATTTCAGATATATTTTTTTCTTGTGTCATGTCTATAGTCTTAATCTAAATTTGTATATACAATTATATTTTCTGTTTTGTTCTTTGAAATAAATAAAAAATATCTCTGTCATCAGTTTTTTTTTTTTTTGGAGGCACCTTGCATAAAATGGGATGCAGACACTGAAAATATACTGTATGTAGTCAACTGAACTTAAAACTACTTTAATGGCTTAAATGTTTCACATGCAGAATTGCCAAAGCAAAAGAAAAATGTCAAAATTTCTAGTTAAAAAATAGATAAACAAGAACCATAGCAAAGGAAAGATTATAATAAGAAAGGCAGCAGCTTTACACTTAGAGCAAATGGCTATAGATTCTATTTACACTATGTTAAAATAGCAGGATTTTCTGCTATTTATATTACTTATTTCAAATAGTGGCAATTATTTGCACCTCAGTATTGTAGTACATTATAAAACAGTATGCAATAATGACTGAGTGTAAATTATAATTTTAATTCAAATTATTAAATGGATGCCAGCATATTAGGACAATAAAGCCCTACCTCAAAACTGTTTGATTATTTCCTTCGTTTTTATTTAAAATAAATGCTTTTCTGATGTGATTTGAAATTTGAAAAAGTAGGGGAAAAAAGGCAGATTCGGACCGGATCGATTGCATCATATTGTGAACAACACACGTTTTACCATCTGCACTATTGGAGCCGACGACTGTATTTTAACTGTTGTAATTTTGACTAGCTCAATAAGAAATACAAGGTGCCATTGAAGTGTAATATTACAATATACACAGTGAAGTAAAGTGCAACAGAATGTAAATAAATTGTAAGTAAGATACTACACAGATATTACAGAATAAACTTTAATTCCGTATAATTTTACCTCAAATGAAACATGGTTAAACACGGTTGTTTTCCCCGTCTTTTTTACACGTTAATGTTCTTTAATACTTTAACATTTTATTCGAGTTTTCTTTTAAGTATGCGCATCGTTTTAATGCACGCACGACGCGAAAACATCATCATGCAATGCAAATTACAAGCGCATGCACGGTAAACACATACGTGAAAACACATACATGACGTACGTATGTGACGTCACCGCGCTACAGTCTGCAGCGAAGGGTGTCTCGCGTTTTCACCGGATCACAAAAACTGTACAACAAGGTAGGTTAATTACGGTTCAGCTTCGAATGAAGATAAACAAACGTGGAATATAATTGATCGTTTGTGCACAAAATGTAATTAATTGTTAGCTATTTTAAATGTTTACCTAACGATTACAGCCACTGATTTGCCAGAGGTAGCCTTTCGTTAGAATACGCTACAAGTAAATGGGCCAGCAGCTATTAAATATTTTCTCATATTCCTCTGTTTTGCTATTGATAAGTATGTCGTTTAAAGTTGTGTAGCATATATGGTGGCACAAACTTGCTCACTGTATTGTAAAACTGTAAGGTGAGAAATAAAGAACGATATAAAGACTTTTATGCAGTAACAACTATTTAACTTTTTTTTCTCCTTAAAAAAGGTGTCAAATGGAAGTGAATGACAGTTCATGTGGAGAAGCTGTTTGTTTGTAATTAATATATCTGTTACAAATCAGCAGAATTTGATACTTGCACTTCTGCCTGTTATTTTTTCCTAGTTTGCAGAAGCTCTTCTAATGGGGGAGACTTACATTTTTTGAAGCTATATATTAGGCCACTATTGCACACATATATGAAGACATGGGTAAACGTTCTCAGAATTAACTTTTGGTCTTTTATTTGATGCAGGGGATGGTGGATGTTGACCAACAGAGTGTGTATTTTATCAGTGTAATAGTTAAACAAATCATATGCAAAATAAACAAACTTGTATAGCCTACTATTTGATTCAAATGTTTTATTATTTAACCAGTTTTAAAGTTTTAGCACATTTTGTTCCTGAAATCCACACTTTTGAATCAAGATAATCAAAGGTAATCAAACCAAGCACAACCTAATAAAACATGTTTCATGGATAAAGGGTTTTGTAAAAAAGATAATGTTGGTGGATATTCTACTTATATTAAAAACGTGGGTCATTCTTGAATGGCTTATTCTGCAGTGGGTATAAACAATCCGGTCCCATTGATTTGAAGCACGTTTCTTCTCCGAACATTTAGACTGATTTCCTTGAGTTTGCTCATGTTAATTAAATTTCTGTTTGCCATTTGTTGTTCATATAGTAATTTACTTTAATAATGTATTTAATAATTTCCTTACAACAGAAATCCTATAACATGTGCTTGCTTGTGTTGATCAGTAGGCCTATCCCTAAACACATATACAAGTAGAACCTTTTGTAGTTTTCACCTGTTTGTTTGTTTTTTCAAAACATTTTATATTTATACAGGTGTGTAGTAAATGTCATTTATGTAATGCCTTTACCACATCGGTTAATAAAACTTTTAACACAGAATCAGTTGAAGTCTTGCAAGAGCTATCTACTTTTATCTTTGAAATGAAAATATAAAAATTACTGTATGTTTTGATTTAGCCATTTGTTATTAAACTACAAAACATTTTAATTGTTATAAGTTTGTAGAAAATAAGCAACACATTGTTAAAGTACTGCAAGGTTGTGGATTTCAAAACTTGACCAATACACATTTGAGTCAAAATGATTTTCAAGTGCACCACCATGCAGTATATGATTAATTACAAAAATAAAGTGTATAAATACATTTTTAATTATTTTTTTTAAATATATAGTGCATTTTATCTACTCAATTTTTGGGCAAATAAATAAATAAATACAGAGATAAAGAATGTTTATATTAAAGTTCATGTGTGTATTAAAAAAAACATTCAGCTTTCGCTTTGTTATTAAAAACTGTTTTTGAATGATTGATTAAACGATTAGGAATGCCACAGAATAATCATCATACATGGCACAACAGATACATTTTGGAAAAGTTATTAAACGACACATTTTAAGTCACATTTTATGTCAAATAAGAATATTATAAAACTGCTTAATTGTTATAGGCTCATTTGGAGCATAGCCTAGCTCAGGTAATTCATTATGACAGTCAATAACCATGACACAATCTATAAATTATTTTACATATTAAAAATAGTAATAAAAACAACAATAAACTAAGTATAATGTCATTCTACACTAAAACATACCTTTTTGAAAATCGTTTATGTTTCAGTGACAACGTACTAATATTTTCAGAAACGCTTTAACGCGAAAGAGGTAATTCATGAATATTCATCTATGCTCCTCCCAGCGTCACCTAAAATCTCAGACACCGAATATTTCAGAACACCGGCAATCACAGACATTCGCATTCGGACGGGATTAGTTTTCTCAAAGGATCACAGAGTTTGCTGAAAAACAGTAGGTAATTTGCTCTGGAATCACAGAGGTGGCAGATTTGGATGGGATTAAAATCACCAAGTACATCTGTGAAACACCGGTTTCTCTAACAACCCCCTGTAAAACTAGTCCCATCCGAATAGGGCTATAGTTTAATATATATACTGTAAAACCCGACAAGTCTCGTAATGCAAACTGTTTTAAAACTAACAGTTATGAGTATTCTGAACTTGACTCAGTTGAGTTCAGAAAAAGAAGATATACATTGCAGTTAAGTAATTAAGTGAATAATTAAGTGCTGATTGAGCATTAGTGATGGACAGCTGCTAACAAACAGAATCACTGAAGAAAAGAGAAACACAAGAACTACAACTGACTTCAGCCACAGCTTTAGATGAAAATACATTACATTATAAAATACATTAAATCTATCAAGATCCAATTAAATAACCCCACAAACAGCATCAACAGCTCCACTTATTAATAACCAGACTGACTTTATTTCTGTCAGATATCTACAGAAGATCTTATTGAGAATTTACTAAGGTTTAAATGTTGATTTATTGTTTTATTTGAAGTAACCATGTTGGAGATATTTATATGCAAGGCCACTAAAAATAGAAAGTGAATACAGTGTCAGAAAGTTGTTTGCATTATTATAGAAAGTGATCATAGTATTTTCTGTTACAGTACATTCTGTCACACAGTGTCAGGTTACTGAAAACGGACTCTCATGTGAGGTGGCAAATTTACAGTTCAAATGCTTTTTTAACAGTATGACTGAGGGGACCAGTGGCTGAGGGGAAGATTTCAGAGAATAACAAATAGTATGGGCAAGGTTTTCCGATAACGATTGATAATATAATATAATATAATATTGTCATGTCATAATATTGAGATGCTGGCCGCTCAGATGTCCGAGCTCTCCTGCCAGGTCCACAATATGTGCCTCCAGCCTTCCGCTTCGCATGTTCCTCCCGTCGGAGCAGCGGATTATTAATCCTCTGGTCTATTCGGGTAAGCGAACACAATGTCGCTTCTATGCGAATGAGACGAGCAAAGGTCGCCTACGTTCTCTCCCTTCTCACCGGCCGGGGTCGAGAATGGGGAACGGCTAGGGAGGTGGAGACGGACTGCATCTCCAGCTTTGCGCTTTTCAAGGAGGAGATGATCCAGGTCTTCGACCGATCAGCCTACGGTGAAGAGGCTTCTCGACTGCTTTCCGCTCTCCAGCAGGGGAGGTGCTCCGTGCCTGATTTTTCTATTGAGTTCCGGACCCTCGCTACCACCTGCGGCTGGAATCAACCTGCATTGGTCGCTCGTTTTTTGGAGGGTCTCAATCTTGAAGTGAGGGACGAAGTCCTCATCCGCGAGATTCCCACTCAGCTTGACAATCTCATCAACCTAGCTATTCAAGGTTGAGAGAAGATTCAACCTAAGGTGCAGAGCTCGCCGCAATGAGGGCGCTCTCTTTTCTATGCCCCTTGTCAACTCCGTTCCATCAACCGCAGGCCCAGATTCCGAACCCATGCAGGTTGGAGGTCTAAGGAGCGCGAGAGAAGGATTTAGAATCGCCTCTGCATGTATTGTGTGGGCGCCAATCACTTTGTCTCATCGTGCTCCGTTAAAGCCAGCGCTCATCAATAGGCGGATGGTTACTGGCGAGCGCCATCACCAAGGTCATCCCTTCAAGCTTCAAGCTCAACTGGGTGACAGTGAGGCAGCGTAGTCGTGGGTCAAAACACCGCTCTTCTGTTCCGATCAAAACATTTAACAGTTTCTCCCCACTCAGTGATGCACCCACTGAGAAACCTGATGAAAGTGCTCTAGTTATTGGTGATTCTATTGTATGGAACGTGAATATAGAGACACCAGCCACCATAGTCAAATGTTTACCGGGAGCCGGAGCACCTGACATCTTGGCAAATTTAAAAGTGCTGGCTAATGCTAAACGTAAATACAGTAAGATTGTTATTCATGCCGGTGCTAATGATGTTCGACTTCGCCAGTCGGAGATCACTAAAAATAACATTAAAGAGGTTATGTGAACTTGCAAGTCAAGTCAAGTCACCTTTATTTATATAGCGCTTTAAACAAAATACATTGCGTCAAAGCAACTGAACAACATTCATTAGGAAAACAGTGTGTCAATGCAAAATGATAGTTAAAGGCAGTTCATCATTGAATTCAATGATGTCATCTCTGTTCAGTTAAGTGAAGTGACATTCAGCCAAGTATGGTGACCCATACTCAGAATTTGTGCTCTGCATTTAACCCATCCGAAATGCACACACACAGAGCAGTGAACACACACACACACTGTGAGCACACACCCAGAGCAGTGGGCAGCCATTAATGCTGCGGCACCCGGGGAGCAGTTGGGGGTTCGATGCCTTGCTCAAGGGCACCTAAGTCGTGGTATTGAAGGTGGAGAGAGAACTGTACATGCACTCCCCCCACCCACAATTCCTGCCGGCCCGGGACTTGAACTCACAACCTTTCGATTGGGAGTCTGACTCTCTAACCATTAGGCCACGACTTCCCCCTAAAAAGTCTGTCTTAAATAGTGTCTGTGCATTTATTTGCAATCAAGTCAACAATATCGCTGTAGATGAAGTGACCCCAACCAAGCAAGCCAGCGGCGACACGCACGCAGACAAGCACAATGTCAGACACTGTAATATGCTC
The DNA here is from genome assembly GCF_963082965.1 of Carassius carassius. NCBI lineage: Eukaryota > Metazoa > Chordata > Actinopteri > Cypriniformes > Cyprinidae > Carassius > Carassius carassius. The sequence continues at coordinate 29,930,283 of NC_081762.1, forward strand.
TGGTCCCCTCCCTGCTTACCGTGGTGACGAGATGCATAGCAGATTGTCATCACTCAATGGCTGGATGTCTAAGTGGTGCCCACAGAATAACATAGGTTTCATAGACAATTGGACGAGCTTTTGGGGCAGACCTGACCTGTTGAAAAGAGATGGTCTTCATCCCTCCTGGGGTGACGCCACTCTTCTCTCTAGAAATATGGCAAATAGTCTTAGTGTTTATACTTGACTAAATGGGGCCCAGGTCAGGAAGCAGACAGACTGGCTAAATCGACCATCTGCTAGCTGCCTCACGTCACAGAGGGCAGCTAATTCTCAGCACATATAGACTCTTTCACCTAGATATCACAATATAGAGACTGTGTCTGTTCCCCAAACAACAAAATACAAAAAACGTCCAAACCAAGTTAAGATTAACAATTTAATTGAGGTTCAACAAATAAAAAACAGATGTAATACATATAAACAAATGATAAAGCTTGGCATATTGAATATAAGATCCCTTTCTACGAAAACACTTTTTGTAAATAATATGATCACTGATCATAATATAGATGTGCTCTGTTTGACAGAAACCTGGCTAAAACCTGATGATTACATTATTTTAAATGAGTCCACCCCCCAAGATTACTGTTATAAACATGAGCCACGTCTAAAAGGCAAAGGGGGAGGTGTTGCTTCAAATTATAACAACGTTTTCAGGATTTCTCAGAGGGCAAGCTTCAAGTATAACTCGTTTGAAGTAATGGTGCTTCATATAACATTATCCAGAGAAACAAATGTTAATGATAAATCCCCTGTTATGTTTGTACTGGCTACTGTATACAGGCCACCAGGGCACCATACAGACTTTATTAAAGAGTTTGGTGATTTTACATCTGAGTTAGTTCTGGCTGCAGATAAAGTTTTAATAGTTGGTGATTTTAATATCCATGTTGATAATGAAAAAGATGCATTGGGATCAGCATTTATAGACATTCTGAACTCTATTGGGGTTAGACAACACGTTTCAGGACCTACTCATTGTCGAAATCATACTCTAGATTTAATACTTTCACATGGAATTGATGTTGATAGTGTTGAAATTATGCAGCCAAGTGATGATATCTCAGATCATTATTTAGTTTTGTGCAAACTTCATATAGCCAAAATTGTAAATTCTACTTCTTGTTACAAGTATGGAAGAACCATCACTTCTACCACAAAAGACTGCTTTTTAAGTTATCTTCCTGATGTATCCAAATTCCTTAGCATATCCAAAACCTCAGAAGAACTTGATGATGTAACAGAAACTATGGACTCTCTCTTTTCTAGCACTTTAAATACAGTTGCTCCTTTACGCTTAAGGAAGGTTAAGGAAAACAGTTTGACACCATGGTATAATGAGCATACTCGCACCCTAAAGAGAGCAGCCCGAAAAATGGCTGAATTAACGAAAAATAAAGCCTCAACAAGTGTTGACATTTCCCAACACCACAGCAGTAATACCTTTATGAACTACTTTACTTCTAAAATCGATACTATTAGAGATAAAATTGCAACCATTCAGCCATCAGCTACAGTATCGCATCAGACAGTGCACTATAGACCCCCCGAGGAACAGTTTCACTCATTCTCTACTATAGGAGAGGAAGAATTGTACAAACTTGTTAAATCATCTAAACCAACAACATGTATGTTAGACCCTATACCATCTAAGCTCCTAAAAGAGGTGCTTCCAGAAGTCATAGATCCTCTTCTGACTTTTATTAATTCCTCATTGTCATTAGGATATGTCCCCAAAACCTTCAAACTGGCTGTTATTAACCCTCTCATCAAAATACCACAACTTGACCCCAAAGAACTATTTAATTATAGACCAATCTCGAATCTCCCTTTTCTTTCCAAGATACTAGAAAAGGTGGTATCTTCACAATTATATTCCTTCTTAGAGAAAAATTGTATATGTGAGGATTTCCAGTCAGGATTTAGACCATATCATAGTACTGAGACTGCTCTCCTTAGAGTTACAAATGATCTGCTCTTATAATCTGATCGTGGGTGTATCTCTCTATTAGTTTTATTGGTTCTTAGTGCTGCGTTTGACACAATTGACCACAACATTCTTTTGCATAGACTTGAACACTTTGTTGGCATTAATGGAAATGCATTAGCATGGTTTAAATCGTATTTATATGACCGCCATCAGTTTGTAGCAGTGAATGAAGATCATATCGATCACAAGTGCAGAATGGAGTACCTCAAGGCTCAGTACTAGGGCCGCTACTCTTCACGCCTTATACGTTACCCTTGGGAGATATCATCAGGAAATATGGTGTTAGCTTTCATTGTTATGCTGATGATACTCAGCTCTATATTTCTTCGCGGCCCGGTGAAACACACCAATTTGAAAAACCAATGGAATGCATAGTCGATATAAAAAACTGGATGACGAGTAATTTCTTACTGCTAAATTCTGAAAAAACAGAGTTGTTACTTATAGGACCTAAAAACTCTGCTTGTAATAACCTAGAACACTGTCTAAGACTTGATGGTTGCTTTGTCAATTCTTCGTCATCAGTTAGGAACCTAGGTGTGCTATTTGATCGCAATCTTTCCTTAGAAAGCCACGTTTCTAGCATCTGTAAAACTGCATTTTTCCATCTCAAAAATATATCTAAATTACGGCCTATGCTCTCAATGTCAAATGCAGAAATGTTAATCCATGCATTTATGACCTGAGGTTAGATTATTGTAATGTTTTATTGGGTGGTTGTTCTGCACGCTTAGTAAGCAAACTACAGCTAGTCCAAAATGCAGCAGCAAGAGTTCTTACTAGAACCAGGAAGTATGACCCTATTAGCCCGGTCCTGTCAACACTGCACTGGCTCCCTATCAAACATCGTATAGATTTTAAAATATTGCTTATTACTTATAAAGCCCTGAATGGTTTAGCACCTCAGTGTTTGAATGAGCTCCTTTTACATTATAATCCTCTACGTCCGCTACGTTCTCAAAACTCTCAAAACGCGCCTAAACTCTGGAATAACCTACCTAACATTGTTCGGGAGGCAGACACACTCTTGCAGTTTAAATCTAGATTAAAGACCCATCTCTTTAACCTGGCTTACACAGTACATACTAATATGCTTTTAATATCCAAATCCGTTAAAGGATTTTTAGGATGCATTAATTAGGTAAACCGGAACCGGGAACACTTCCCATAACACCCAATGTACTTGCTACATCATTAGAAGTATGGCATCTACGCTAATATTAGTCTGTTTCTCTCTTATTCCGAGGTCACCGTAGCTACCAGATCCAGTCTGTATCAAGATCAGAGGGTCACTGCAGTCACCCGGATCCCGTACGTAATGGTGCATAAGCACCTAGAAAGGACATCAACAGCTCTGAATGTCAGCGGAGACCAGGACAACTAGATGAGCCCACAGACAGAACCACAGTTAAGACCTTGTCTCCTAGACAGCCACTGGGACAAGACCACAGGAAACAGATGATTCTTCTGCACAATCTAACTTTGCTGCAGCCTGGAATTAAACTGCTGGTTTCGTCTGGTCAGAGGAGAACTGGCCCCCCAACTGTGCCTGGTTTCTCCCAAGGTTTTTTCTCCATTCTGTCACCGATGGAGTTTTGGTTCCTTGCCACTGTCAACTCTAGCTTGCTTAGTTGGGGACACTTAAATTACTAGCATTTTCGTTGACTTGATTGCACAGATACTATTTAAACTGAACTGAGGTGGATAATGCCATAATTGAATTAAATGATGAACCTGCCTTTTTTTGCCTTATTGACACACTATTTTCATATTTAATGCTGTTCAGTTGCTTTGTTGCAATCTATATTTTAAAAAGCACTATATAAATAAAGGTGACTTGATTTGACTTGACTATATTTCCAGGGCAAAGATGGCTGCATGTCAGTAAGTCATTGACAGTGTTTTCTTTTTTTTTTTTTTTTTTTTTGAATAAAGCACTTGAATAAAGTTAAAGACGCTCTGTTCTTTACACAAAGGTGACTTTAATACTGCACACAGGCCATATACTTTATAGTGTTTATTATTTATTTTTCTTTCATTTTTTGACCTTAAATGGCTCCACAGTAATTTTTTGCAAACATTATTCAAAATCTCGTTTTTTTTGTCATATGCAGATAAATTTAAACATGTTTAGAAATCCATTTTAAAATCCATAGAATGTTTTATTTTAATGTGATATCAGTCCATATATCCCCTTGATTACAACTACAGTAACAGCACATATGCAATACCATGTGTAAAAATATTAATAAGAATGTCTATAAACAGTTGACTGACCTCCAAGTTTGACTTGTAACGATCCTCAAATACAGAAATGGCAGAAGCTGCTCCAGACCCTGAAATATATGTTTTTGCTAAATAAGGGCAGGTGGTGCAAACAGTGCTTTTTAATCTTTAAGATCAGCATTTTGCTAGATTGTGTTTGTTCAAAGAAAGGTAATGAAGAAAAAGCAACTGTACCCATAGTAAGGAAGGGCAGCTTATCATAGGAACCATGCGGATAGACGCTATAGAGCTGTGGGCCATTAACATCCACACCTCCCACAATTAGAGAAGAACCAATGTGCCCCTGATACCTACAACAATGGCAAACAATCAGTCCTAGTCCTAAGACTATTCTTAAGTAGTCCTTCAAGATAGCCAAATATGTGACCCTGGACCACAAAAACAGTCATGGGGTCATTTTTTTTAAACTGTGATTTGTATATTAACTGAATGTTAAATAAGTGTTATGTATAGGAAAATATTTGTAAGATACAACTTTGAATATCTGGAATCTGAGGGTGCAAAACAATCTAAATATTGAGAGTATCGTTGTCCAAATTAAGTTCTAAGCAATGCGTACTACTAATCAAAAATTAAGTTTTGATATATTTACTGTAAGAAATTTACAAAATATCTTCATGGAACACTATCTTTACTTAAGATCCGAATGATTTTTGGCATAAAAGAAAAAACAATCTTTTTGTCCCATACAATGTACTGTTGGCTATTGCAACAAATATACCCCAGCAACTAGTTTTGTGGTACAGTGTCACATATTATTAGTTACTAGAAATAATAATTTAAAGACAGAGTGATGTAGTCATTCAGTCAAATTAATTGAACTATATGGCAAACCTCCTTCACCTAAACAGCATCTGTTTCAGCTGTCGGGTCACCATGGTGACAAGAGGAGGCCGTCCTGTGCTGAGTGAGTGGAGTTCCACGTTTGATGACATCATCTGAGTAGTGACCTCAGCATCTGCCGCAACACCAGCACCGCAACAACTTTTGTGGAGAGAGGAATAAACAACAGGCAATGTAAAGAAAGGTTTAGACAGAAACTCCAGTGATGAGCAACCAAGGGACTGACTTACTAGATTTTGGGAGCTATGTAATGGATTTTCATGCAGTTTTTATCAGCTACAACCATGTCATCCGTGGCTCTGGTGTCTGCACCTAAAATCACTCCATCCTATAAAAGAATACACATTTTATTTTTTTATTTCTTTCAATTAAATATTACACACCATTTTATTAATTTACTAATTTAGTATTGCAGTGCTTATTTTAAATTAATCAATAAAACTTAAACTTTTCATTTTCTCCACCTCAGCAGATTATACCATAAAATTACAAATATAGAATAACTGAAGAATGACTGATTACGTGTATGTACTTAGGCTTAATTAAATATGTAATAGGTAATAAATGGTGCTTTGATAAAACAGACTTTGAATACTAGGCCAGCGATGGTGGTGCCAGTCTTCCTGGCGTTTGGCGCACTGTAACCTTTCTGTGATAAGTTTGCTTCAAGAACAGCATTTCTGTAAAATAATATAAACATCAAAAACATTACAAAATGTATAATAGTAGGTTACTTAGCAATCATTGTACATTTTATTTTATTTCTTGAACACGTTGTCATTAACTAACGATGTCTCACCTGCGTGTGTTCTCAAAAGAGAATCCTCCGGTCGTTGCCTTTGTCGATATGTTTAACATCTTTCACCTGCACTGTATGATATCTAAAGTTATAGCTCTAGCAATCAGTCTGGAGTAAAGCGCTATCTAAACACCGCTTTTGTTCGTTTACTCTCCTCGCTTTACACAAAGAGTCGGTGTGTCAGCGCTTTTAACGCCCAAAACTGCAGAAGATCCTTCTTTCACTTTCACTTCTGACACATGATCGCTTCTCGGTCATTCAGTCGAACGAATCGCTTACTGGATGGTTAAGAGTTGTTTGTAAGTGCCTGAAAATATGCCTAATTAATTAAATGGCTTTAAAAGTGTTAGTTATAGTTATATTAAGTAGAAATATATCCTTGATTTAATATATATAAGTATATGTATCTTAACATTAATACAGTGTACTTTCATGCACATTATTTTCTATTCTATATATAATTTTACAGTACAGTATACATCTTTTATTATATATTTTAATTCTTATATATTTTTGTTTACTTTTATTTCATACTTTCATAGCTATATTTATGTATATTTTCATCTGTATTGTATTCTTTAATAGATGCACTGTTGTAAGATTAATAAGGGAATTAAGTTCAATATAACTCAAAGGGGATTGAATTACAGTGAATAAGAACCGAATTAGTATGCATATTATTCAGAATTAATATTTAACACTTTATCAACTATTCGTCCACCGATAAGTTGAAATTAGGGTATTTTATCAATTCTGGACAAAATATTATATTAATATTAAAATATTATCCCGTGGCCTACAGTAATAATATCAATAACTGATTTTGAGCAAGGTAACATAATCTACAGTTTAAGGCAGTAACTTGTAAGCACAAGACACTAGTATATAAAATCAAACAAGGCTTTATTGAACTACTCTAATACACACAAACTAAACTAACGAAAACACACAAACATTCATTCAAACAGTGACAGAGAAAAGTGATGTTAGTAACGAAAGGTGAATGGAGTCCCAAGTGTCTAGCGTTAGACAATATTTCTTGACCGCAACCTGAGAGAATCAATCTTCTAGCACTTTAATCTTAGTTTGTTTTCTTAAGCCTTGTGCAGTGTTCAAATTCACCACCCTTTCGTTATGTTCAGGATGAAAACATCCACTCAAATAAACTGCTGTAAAAATGTGTCAGATTCATATTTTTTCTCAATTTTTTTTGCATAAATCTGTTAATCAACTTCAGTCCTGATCAAAACTACCAAATGTTTTTTTAAAAATCCAAGATTTTAACTCTTTAATTGCCAAGTTCATAAATGATGGCCTGTGCAAAAAAAAAAGACTTAGTTTCTGTCTTGTTTATGGAGTTATATGGAGGATAACAGCAAATTATAGTGTTTGTGTGTGTGTGAGATTCTTGATTGTTGGTGGTTTTCCCTGTTGGGAAGAGGTAACATTTGTTATTTTTACAGTTGATCACTAGGTGGGACCATTAACCCTTTAGATAGGCCTGTGCAAAAAAAGCTTAGTTTCTGACTTGTATATGAAGCTATATGGAGTATAACAGCACATTATATTGTGTGTGTATGTGTGTGTGTGTGTGTGAGAAAGAGAGAGAGAGAGAGTGTGTGTGAGAGAGACCTTTGCGCACTTACCTTGATGTATTTGAGAAAATCAAAATGTACACCTCAGCTCTCAGAACTACATGGAGTAAACAAAATTGTATTTATGCACCTGCTGCCTTTTGATGGTGGTGATAAGTATAGACTAAACAAAAGTACATGGATTTAAACACTTGCATGCCATCGTGCTGGTAATTTAAAGGTGAGAAGAGCAGCAAGCAACACGAGAAAGGGCTTGACTTGTACTGAAGTTTTAGAAATGATTATGCAGCTAAATTTGATGCAAAGTAGATTTTTTTTTTACAGGATTTTAAGGTTTTAAACTGGCTTTACCATCAAGAAAAGACGAGCATTTCACACATAGACCAATCGTACTTTTCACCATCAAAAGGCCGCAGGTTAATAATTTTTTATTGTTTACTCCATGTAGTTCTGAGAGCATGCAACCCATTCTCACTCCAAAGGCGTCAAAAACCGAAGCATGGTCAAGCGCCCCTAGCGTCACTTTTATGACGCCAAATGTGCCTTTAGGCGTCGCAATATCGACGCACTACGACCTTCATTGCTTTCAGTGGGAAACTTTTGGCGTCAGGATTTCGACGCGAGGACACAAGATGTTTATCGCTATGAAATCACGTTCAAGAAGTCTCATTCAGCACACATCGCGATACTTGCCACCAGTTTAAAAGTGGCACGGGTTGGGTGAGTAATCGTAAATACTCTCTTTTAATGCCTTTTGTAACATGTATTCTGTCTTCTTTATTAATCAGATTAGCGCCATATGTTTAATCGCTGTATTATATCGGTCATATCGGTTATATCGGCTGTCTTTGAGTTTCATTGCTTTTAAATAAATGAACACAGCTGCTAACTGGGGTGATTAAACTCTATCGGTCACGTGACGTGCCATAGCCCTTCGATCCATTTTATATTAATTTCAGGTTCAATGATGTAAGTTGTATTTGTAGTAAAATCATGGTAATCACGACACTAACAATAGTAATAAATTAAATGAATAAAACACAGTAAATGGGACATTTACCATGTTTTTACCACAGTAACTGTAGTTTTACTATGGTATATTAATAATCAACACAACAATAATCACTAAACCAGCTATGTTTGTATCACTGTAATGTTAGTGTTTTTATGTGCTTTTATATGACAGATGTCACAGTAATCATATGTTCTGTACCATGCTTTTAATACCTTTTAATGTAAATAAAAAAACAAATTAAAAAAAAAATAATAATAAAAAAATGTAAAGGCAGTCAGCCCAGTGGTGTTTCTGGAGAGGTATTCCTTCAGAAATGGAGAAGACAGAAAGCTGCGGAGGCAGACATTTGTAACAGTAAGTCTGTGATAGTTTGTCCCTTTTATCAAACATTCCTGCTGTTATCATTTGTACAGCATTTGTTGTTTCTTAAACTGTTGCACTGTCCAAATACCCACACTTGCCATCTTTGCACTTGACCACTTGATTACTTATTTGACGTCTTTCCTGTATTTGGCCTAGTGTTCGATTGAGCATGATGACCACAAGTGTGTGTCGAACTTTTCATGACCTGATGACTGTATTTCCCAATCCTGATCCTGGAGAACCCCAACACTGCATGGTTTTGGTGTCTCTCTTATCTGACAAACACACTTTTGAGGTCTTGGAGTCTACACTGATGAGCTGATGAGGTGAATCAGGTGTGTTTGAACAGGGAGACATCTCAAATGTGCAGTGTTGGGGTTCTCCAGGACCAGGATAGGGAGCCACTGCCTTATGGGACACATTTACTGTATGTGTTTACAGAGATTTTTAATATCTAATTATCAATATTTCCACATACTGTACATTGGACAGCTTTCCGTGCCCTCTTGTGAGATCTCGGCAAAAAGTCTGACGATTTATTCCAAAACATTCCAAAGCAGTATTGGAGAGGTTTAGTCTGTGTTAAGGACGCTGTGCTTTGGCATTATTAAGACCGGGGACAGTCTTTTGCACACACTGTCACGTACACACACTCTCAAGTGGCCAAGACTGCAAGTGTGGGTATCTGGACAGGGTCAAAGTCTTAAAAATGAACCCTAAACACAGTCGCACAGCACAGTCTTAATAATTCAGTTTAACACTTGTATGATATTGTACAAGCCCCAGGACTGTCTCATCTGACACTATCAAAAGAATTCATATGACTATAGCTTGCTATTAATTACTTGCTTTTAATAATGGATGCATTTAACATTTAATTAAACAGCATCTTTACAGAGGCTGCTCTTATGGTCTAAACAAAACCCAATGTAATGTATAAGTTGCACGTTATTAATATTTCCTTCCTTTCTGTCTTACAGGATTGTTTGCAGATAATGCTTTTTTTTTTTTTTTTGATAATGCTGTCTACAATATCGAGCTCAACAGCTCTAGAGCAGAGTTTTTTTAAATTAACATTTACTCATCAAATGCTCTGGTCTGAATCTTATTTTAAATTAACTTAATTATGTTTAATGAACAATATTAATTGCACACAGAATAAGTAGAGATTATCTTGTTTTACAGAAGATAAGGAAGACCAAGGAAATTATTTGCTCAGGATGAGGAATGAAGACAGCCATCTTGTGCTCAAGCAAACAGAAGTCCACTGGTATGTGTGTGTTGAAGCAATGCTGTGTTATGTGTTACAGGACTTTATGATGATCTCTCATGGGACTGTTCATGTCAGCCGTAATTATTCTTTCTAAGGTTTATATATATATATATATATATATATATATATATATATATATATATATATTTTTTATTTTTTTTTTTTTTTATTTTTTTTTTTTAATATACTATTACAATTACAGCATGTTAGCAAAGCCAGGCCTGACTAAAGCCACACTGCACAGACTAAAACACATTTGTGAGAGAAGTCAGGAACTTTGGAGAAAGATTCTAGAGGAAAAAGACACATTTACTGCAAGATTAGATCAATTCTAGAGTCTCTGAGAACTACACATGCTAATGGAGTCTCATGAGCAAGTCCTTTGCCTCTGTAACTTTTTCTTAATTCTTGCATAATTAAATTGTTTATTGCAGTATTTTAATTTGTACAGATGGTCTCATCAGCCAAATGAAGTGATGCTCTTGAACGGAGTGAGAGAAGAGGATGTGGTAAATTGTCTTCAAAGAAAAAGCTTCTCAAAAGGTCTTAAAGCAGCTTGAAGAATGGTAAGTGTACAGTACTACAAGGGTCATAGTTGCTCACACTGCTACAATCACACAGAACATAAGCTGAGCTCTCTGTCCATTAAACAACTTGCATCTGGATTGTTTGTTTCACTTTGACCAGGTTTGGGATGTAAGGACTGAGAGATCCTCTGGCTGAGAACAAGCTACACCACATCAGTGCTGGATATCAACCACATACTGTTTCCAGACACGAGAGAAGAAGATCACGATGAAACCAGTTTAGATGTGATGATAAGGAATCATTATTTTCTGAAACAGTATCAAATGTCTTATAAGTATCACAGTTGACCGGATGGGACTGTGACTTTTAAGGATATTTCATCACTCATCTGTGTGAACTGATTAATATATGAGGTTAATGTATTTTTTATGATAAATAATTATTTTCCTTGAATCTTATTTGTCCTGATGCTACTTTATCAACTTTATAGTCTATGCTTCAATAAAATGAAAATGGTGAATATTGTGTTCTGAAGATTCTTGGTAAATACATCATTTTACTAGGTAGGCTCATATGTGTTTATTTTAGACTTGGAAAAACTACATATTATTAATTATTGGCATTATTTTTTACTTAAGACAAAAACATTTTTGATTGGATTAATAACATCTGGGACATCAGTACACCAGAAAGTTATTTTTTTATATTTTAGTAACAAATATGCAATTTTTTTGTGAAATAAAGGGAGTTACGAGATTAATTATTTTGCATTGCAAGATGGTGCCATGGGCTTTATTGTTACAAACACTTGAGGGATAACTGAGAATGTAGCAGGAATGATCAACGTGGATCTTGTACTGTATTCAAACCAAGAGCATCCACATTACTGATGTCCAGCACATGAGGAGGAAGATACGGGGGTGAGGAGGACATTTTTACACTGATTTTTGCTAATTAGTTTATATATATATATATATATATATATATATATATATATATATTAGTATTCTTAGCACTGCACGAATTTGTCCTTGTGTAATAGTGAAGTATCACAGTATAAATTGTCCTTGATTACTGCTTTACAGTGGGGAATAGATAAAGGCAAGTTGTTGCAGGTTCATCCATTATATTTATTGCCATTTACTTCAAAAATCTAAGAAATAATATATTATTTTCATTATTAAATAATTACTTTATAATTTTTCCATGTTTCATCAGATGGCCTCAAAATGTCCTGTCAAAAGGTATAATAGCAATGATGTAAGAATAGAAAAAGGTGAACTGTGAAAACTGTCAGATATAAATGTGACTCAGCTCAGTTTGTTGTCCATGATGAGGAGAATACATATATGTAGGTTTTACTGCTCTTCTACCCCCAGGGGCCCAGTAGCACCCCCTGGAAGAGCCCAAAACTGTACATTTCAAATGGCTGTAAATCAGAGTCCAATTAATGTATCAAAGCGAAAATCAGCAGGATTAGTACTTATGCTATGCTGATAAAATAATGTTGAGCTCATTTTTCAGAAATAAATGGAAAGCTGGCATAAAGGCATTTTAAATATTGCTTACTGTTAAATACCACATTTCAGCCTGCCTCTCAAATATATCATAGAGGTTTGCACATTGAACATATTTATATATCCAGTTTTCCTTTAAATAAAAAAATTATTTCGTTTCGTTAATAAAAAGTTTTAAACTACATTACCCACAAGGCTCCGTCGTTCTATCTATGGAAAGGAAGAACTAGGGGCTGTTTTTTGTAGTTCATTGAAGTTATGCTTAGGGTTAGGATCTCGCTAAAGATGTAATTTTTCTCAACATAGCAACACTTCATTGTTGACTTAATTTATTACTAATGTGATGATAGCAGCAAAACATACTTTTTAACATGATGCGCTGTTTAATATGGGTTAAAAGATAGTCCAACCACAGACTGTCCTGAAAATTCACAGCCAATGACATCAAAGCTGAGCAGCGGCGTCACACTTCCTTATCAATTTATGACAGATGTCTTTTGTTTTTCGGCTGAAGGGATAGATTCGGTTAACAATAGATTCAATTTGCTACTTATTAGATTCTGTTTTATTAATGTCTACACCTTCCTCCGTTGTTCAGCTTGACAAAAATTGGGCAATATTGATGTGCACATGCCCAGCAGTCGCAGTTGTATCCAACAGATAGATTCCTCTCATTAAATATAAGACACATTTTTAAGATTTAGATTTTTTTTTTGACCAAAGACAAATATATTTACTAATCGAATGATGTGCTTCTAAAATTTACATTGTATATTACATTGTGTTTTAAAGTTAAAATTGTTCACATTTGTGTTTCTTTGATTTACCATTCTCTACCATTTGAACTCTAGGAATAAAAACAAAAAAGAAAAAAATGAATGAATAAATGAACAAATAAATACATAAAGCATAATGAACATGTATAGTTTTGTAAGGATCTTCCAGTATTTATTGATGTCAAACTCATTTAAAGACAGCGTGCCCAAATTACAGCACTGCATCCTCTGTCACCAAGCTCGTTTTTGCCACCATAAAGAATAAAAAGGCAGTTATGTTGTAAACGTTAACTGTTTTCAGCGTGCAAATGAAAATGCTTTTATTAAAAAACAAAACCGTAAATACAGTATGTCTTTCAGAGAACACTGGAAAAAGATCAATTTTCTTAAAAATTAAATTGACCAAAATGTTATACAACACAATGTAAATGTTTCAAACTCACAAAATAACATCATGAAGACATGCATGTCAAGTGTGCAATATCATCTATAAAACTCTATCAGCACAGCATCAAATAAACACTGATTGGCCGAACAATGGAAGACAGAGAAAGTGTTCAGGAAAACAAACACCTGCTACCTTTGACAATAACATCATTAATTCACTTCATGACTGATGAGAACTGATGGTTCCGGATGAGAACTGATGCTTTTTTTAATGATAAAAGCATTAGGAAGACACCAAGTAAAGTTTACTGTATGAAGCTTGGAAAAGAGAACACAATGCTTTATCAATACAAAAAATACTATTTTTAACTATTGTTTTCATCACTGGTTCTGTAATGTATTCATTATAAGCTTAATTAAAACAAAGTTTTATTTTCCTGTAAGACAGAAAGGAAATATTATTAAATTACATTCAACTTATACATTACACTGGGTTTTGTTTAGACCATAAAAGCAGCCTCTCTAAAGATGCTGTATAATTAAATGTTAAATGCATCCATTATTAAAAGCAAGTAATTAATAGCAAGCTATAGTCATATGAATTCTTTTGATAGTGTCAGATGAGACAATATCATACAAGTGTTAAACTGAATTATTAAGACTGTGATGTGCGACTGTGTTTAGGGTTCATTTTTAAGACTTTGACCCAGTCCAGATACCCACACTTGCAGTCTTGGCCACTTGAGAGTGTGTGTACATGACAGTGTGTGCAAAAGACTGTCCCCGGTCTTAATAATGCCAAAGAACAGTGTCCTTAACACACACTAAACCTCTCCAATACTGCTCTGGAGTACTATACAACGCTTAGTGTATCCCATCATGCATCGTGTTTTGGAATAAATCGTCAGACTTTTTGCCGAGATATCACAAGAAGGCATGGAAAGCTGTCCAATGTACAGTATGTGAAAAATTGATAATTAGATATTAAAAATCTCTGTAAACACATACAGTAAGTGTGTCCCCTAAGGCAGTGGCTCCCGATCCCGGTCCTGGAGAACTCCAACACTGCACATTTGAGATGTCTCCCTGATCAAACACACCTGATTCACCTCATCAGCTCATCAGTGTAGACTCCAAGACCTCAAAAGTGTGTTTGTCAGATAAGAGAGACACCAAAACCATGCAGTGTTGGGGTTCTCCAGGACCAGGATTGGGAAACACAGTCATCAGGTCATGAAAAGTTCGACACACACTTGTGGTCATTATGCTTACTCGAACACTAGGCCAAATACAGGAAAGACGTCAAATAAGTAATCAAGTGGTCAAGTGCAAAGATGGCAAGTGTGGGTATTTGGAGAGTGCAACAGTTTAAGAAACAACAAATGCTGTACAAATGATAACAGCAGGAATGTTTGATAACAGGATGTTTGTCTGCCTCCGCAGCTTTCTGTCTTCTCCATTTCTGAAGGAATACCTCTCCAGAAACACCACTGGGCTGTCTGCCTTTATGTCTTTTCAGCTAAAAATAATAAAAAAGGGGAGAGAAAATAAAATTGAATTATATACAGAATGTTAATAATGATCTGTGAGCAAAATATTTAGATATAAACTTATATGAATGAACTGCAGGATGGAAAAATACATTTTTTTATTATTTATTTATTTATTTATTTTTATTATTATTTACATGAAAAGGTGTTAAAAGCATGGTACAGAACATATGATTACTGTGACATCTGTCATATAAAAGCACAAAAAAACACTAACATTACAGTGATACAAACATAGCTGGTTTAGTGATTATTGTATTGTTGTGTTGATTATTAATATACCATAGTAAAACTACAGTTACTGTGGTAAAAACATGGTAAATGTCCCGTTTACTGTGTTTTATTCATTTAATTTATTACTATTGTAAGTGTCGTGATTACCATGATTTAACCGTTCATGATTTTACCGTGATCGCGTGTGTCTACTCTCAACTCCTGAGAATTTAGTTTAAACGCTTTAATAAGCAAACTTAATAGTTTAAATATGGTGTATCCTACACACATCTACTTTATTTCAAAATTCTAGAAATCATTTACCCATCAATTAGGTACCAAAATACATATACTTCCTATAGTTGAGGTGGAAGTTAATAAGGATTTAGCCGTGATAAGTGTTTAACACACAAAATTAACTTGAGTAATATAAAGCATGCATAAAACAGAGAATACACATGTATGAGGCAACTTCTGGTGATTAGTTCCTATAACTGAGGTAGAAAACCCTACGAATAGGCTGTAATGTAAGTTAAACACACAGAAATAATTCCACAGGTTATATAAAACATACATGTTAAAATATATGTGAGGTAAAACCTTTTTTTTTTTTTTTTTTTAAATCATTTCAACTTATTGGAAGCAATTTTGAGACCGTTGTTTGTATTAAACCACAAGTGGGTTAAATTTCAGTCTATTGGTTTTGGAAGACAAAGTTCCCTGGTTTAAGGTTTTTGGTGATCCTGGGCCAAAGGAATACCTTAGCATCCTTCCTGATTCCTGATAAGGCTGGGGATTTATGCATTGGGGTCACCACAGGGGTTCTTGGCCATTTGGTCTTAAGTTTGGGGAACAAAGAGAAATCTTTTCCTGCTGTCCTGGCATCGAAGGTAAGAGATTAGACAGGCACGAGAAGGGAAAGGGGGGTGACATCTCCTTTAGCCATCTTGGCACCATGACTGTGTTTTATGACGCACTAATGGTTCGATGGGGAATCATTCTGAACTGTGGAATGCAGTGTTGGGTTCTTTTAATGAAATGGACTGTTCAAGGATAATCCTACACTGTCCATGGAGCAGACCTGATTCACATTTCACATTCATTACTGGTTATATATGCTCCATATGATTGTGTATGTGACAAATAAAAATCTTGAATCTTGAATAATGATTTACCTGAGGTAGGCTATGCTCCAAGTAAATGAGCCTACAACTATTAAACATTTGTATAATCTTATTTTACCTGGAGACTCCCTAAAATTGATTTTTTAATAACTTTGCCAAAATGTAGGCTATCTGTTGTGCCATAATACAATTGGTTGTGATGATTATTCTGTGCCATTCCTAATCGTTTGCTCAATCATTCAAAAAAGTTTTTAATAAAGCGAAAACGTCTCAGGTTATGCATGTAACCATGGTTCCCTGAGAATAGGAAACGAGACGCTGCGTCCTCTAGAGGGCACTTTGGGAACGTTGTCAACGTGACCGGTGCCTGAAGCATGAATGAAAAAACGACAATGAACTTGACATTGGAAGATGTTGCCCATGATGTAATCAGTAAAGCTACTGAGAGTATAAAAGGGTACCCATGTAACACAACATCCACTTCTTTGTCTGAAGGATGCTGGAGTGCCTGAGGCATGGCAGAGAGATGCAGCGTCTCGTTCCCTATTCTCAGGGAACAATGGTTACATACGTAACCTGAGACATTCCCTTTCGTAAGGGAACTCCTGCTGCATCCTTTAGAGGGTGCTTTGGGAACGGTATACCAATGCTGCCATGCTGAGGGATAGGTGCCTAGGTAACTGTTTTCCCAAGGCAGGACTTGAGGAACTGCACCTCTACCAGCGAGAAACATCATAGACTAACTTCACCCGCCAAAGTCTGGAGCTCTAAGAGTGGAGGCCTCAGCATAATGACTCTCTAAACCGAGAGGAGACCTAGCTACACTCAACGCCAGAGGCAGTTAGTGAGGCTCAAATAAAGGAGCTTACACTCTTTCTACTGCTTAGGTGGAGCTCTGTTGAGTGGAGGCTTTACCAGAATACCCTCTTAACAAGAGGAAGCCTAAACAACGCTCAGCCCTTGCAGTGGTTTATCAAGGCGGCCTCGAGAGGCCTAACACTTGATTACGCTATGTAACTAGCTCTGATGAACGGAGGCCTCAGCAGAATGACTCTCTCAAGTCAGAGGAGGCCAAACCAACTTCAACATAAAGGCTGTCAATCAAGGTGGCCCCACAGAGGGCCGAACACTTGATTCCAGGCTTAGCTAGAGATCAGGTGAGCGGAGGCCTTAGCAGAATGACTCTCCCAAGTGAGAGGAGGCCAGACCTACTCAACATAAAGGCTGTCAATCAAGGTGACCCCAAAGAGGGCCGAACACATGATTACACTGCCTAACTGAAGCTCTGATGAGCGGAGGCCTCAGCAGAATGACTCCCTAAGTGAGTGGATTCCAAACCTACTTAACATAAAGACTGTCTATCAAGGCGGCCACACAGAGGGCCGAACACTTGATTACCAACTTAGCTAGAGCTCAGATGAGTGGAGACCTCAGCAGAATGACTCTCTTAAAGACTCACTTGTTTTTTTTAAGCTTTGATTGTGTTTACAGTGTGCAATGGGCTAGGTGCACAAGATGGCGCCGGTGAGTTTCAGCGAATCGAGTGTGTGCATACTTACTTCCGGTCTTGCGTCGCTCGCATTGACTGTAAGGGAAGCTTACATACGAAGCTTGGCTAGATGTATATAATTAATGTTTTTCAAATTTAACAGGGGAAAATTATCAAATTAAAACATGGGGAAACATCCTCCCTACATTTTGCGTACCTCTGTGTGGAAATTCATCAAGATACAACGCGGAGATTGCTTTATTCTTCTGTTAATTTTGCGATCAGCGTCAGGTCAGGTCCACAGGGATTTCTTCTTTCAAACACAAACCACTCAAATATGCAATACTTTTCATTTTCGAAGAGCTGGTTTTGTTCTGACTGTTATGTAAGATCAATGTTTCTGACTGTCAAACAAGACGCACAGAGATTTCTGATGAAGCATGTTTTATTAACTTTATTTGTTAACAATTTATAACTAACTGTACAATTAAACGTAATATAATTATGGTAGGTTTGCATTAAATAAAAGATCGCTGTTTGCATTCATGTGTGTTTTTATCTACGTTTATTTGTTTTGTGAAAGATCTGCAGCATAAATCATTATCTGTCTATGAGCAGCCATGTATATTGTTATTCTTTTGCATTAATTATCAGATTAAACACATATTAAAATCAGTCATGTATTTTTTACTGTGTAAATAAAATATGTTGTGAAAATAACGATGAAACAGACTCATGTATGTGTACAATTGAGAAATGGATACTTCTGAAGATACATTGCAGCCCACGTCTCACGAGGTAAATATTTCATTAAAAAAAAATAATGCAAACATTTTCGAGAAATAAGTAATTTGTACATTTACATATTTGGCAAGATAAAAATACATTATGTAGCCGTGTATACACACCATGTGTTCAACTTTGATCTCGTGAACAGTAGTGAACATTAGTGTATTTAATTCATTCACCAGACCCAAACATACACAAGTTTCAAATCCACTGGCTCAGTTAACATTTATAGTATAGTAATAATAGCAGTGTATATCTTAATTGCATTTGAAGTGATATTATAAATCCTGTAAACATATAGAAAGTAATATTTGGACTTCTCCGTTTCTCTGCACTGACGTTTAAACAACCGGAAATATCTACGCACACACTCGCAAGACCGGAAATCCAAGATGGCGGAGATATGCAACTAGCCCATATAACATGTGTTCATTTAATTAATTTTAATTTCTTTAATTACGTCTTTAAGCCAAATTCCACAATATCTCCCATTTTGAAATATTAAGAGATAGGCCAGACATTTGAGAAAAATCTTTAATTATCTTGATTACTTTAGGAACCTCTTATTGATCTTTTAGGAAAAGGGTGGTATGGTCTGCGTATTGCGGGATTTTCATTTCTTTATCTTGGATTCTAATACCTTTAAACACATTGTTCACTTATCAAAACCTACTCTCGATGCTGTGCTCAATAGCGCTAATGAGAACATTCTTTGTTCGACCGGTTGTGAAGCATGTGTGTCAAACACGCCAAGAATTGGCTGAAATAACCTCGGCAGGTGACGTCACTGATAACATGCACCTTCAGGTTATAAACAGACATGAAATGGAAACATCCTCAGGTTACCCCTTTGTCTAAAGAGACGTCCAAACCCGTCGACAGTACGGCATTGAGGCGCAGCATCTCGTTCCCGCTTTTTCAGGGAACAGGGTTACAGTCTTCAGGTTACACTGGCTACCAGTCACTGCTTTCATCAAATTCAAGTTACTGATGCTTGCCTACAAGACGACCACTGGCATGGCACCCCAAAAAACCTGTGGGGCATGTTGTTATAGCGATCCTACAGGAGAGGGCACCCTAGGAAGATAGGAGCGGGCATGGAGTAGACACAGAAGAAGAGTGTTTTGTAGTGTTATGGACACATGCAGAGTTTTTGTCTAATGTGAATAAATGGCGTGCAGTGAACAAGATTATATGAACCCATCAATTTATGCACGTCTTGGAATTGATTAATTTCGACTTGCAACAAACTTGGAGGCACCACTGGGATTTGTAAGAAATGCGAGCTGGAGTGCGAGACGAAGTGCGAGCCAAAGGGATGTCCGTGAGCACGGAGAGTCTAGGCCGAGTAAGCGAATGCATATCAGGAGCGTGAGATGGATCTGGAAGCTCTAGCCGAACGGGTAACGGAGAGACTGTGGCTGTTGGCACTCGACCAGGTGAAGGTCAAAAGACGTGGCAAAGCAATATTAGTGTAGGGAGAAATGAGGATGTGCAAAATGGAGATAGCAATAAAATGGATATAGACAGCTCACAAATTGAACAGGATGTGGTTAATGAGGCGGATTCACAGCAAAACATAAACTGTCATTCACTAATTTGATGCACCAGGTTGACAAAGGGCTGAGAAGTGGCCATGGTGAAGCAGAAATTATTGAAGCAGTAATAAAAGCTATCAGCCCAGGATTGAGTTTACTCAATATGCTGGAAACTAAAAGAGATCTCACTCTTTCACAGCTGAAAACAATATTGAAGGGACATTTTAAGGAGGACAGTTCTACAGACTTGTACAACATATTGTTGAACATCACTCAAAGTGCCAATGAATCACCACAAGCCTTCCTTTTTAGAGCCAATGAGCTAAAAGAAAAACTGTTGCGCACTTGTGAAGAAGGTGGCGAGTATTTCAGTACAGATCAAATTCAGAAGAAGTTTCTATGCTCTGTTGGCACAGGTTTGATCAATGATCATATTAAATTTCAGATGAGGCCATACCTGGACGATTAAAAAATCTCAAATGAAATGTTGATAAACAAAATGGACGAAGCCACCAGTGATGAATCAGAAAGACCAAATAAACAAAAGAAGGACATAGGAAGTAAAGTGGCAAAAGTACACAAATCCAGAAATGCTGGTTCACCCATGCACACAGAATGAAATGACAGCCAAAGTGTTGGTTCAGGAACAGTCAAATGATATTGTCAAATGGGAAGGAAGAGAGACACCAGCAGCGGAGGGGCAGAGAGAATCAGAATTATATGAGATGGTTAAACTCCTGAGAGAGGAAGTTGCAGAGCTCCGTAAAGGACAAAACAACCCTCCTGAGCATATAGTCAAGGGAAGGTCCAGCTACAGAAAGGGATGCAGAGCTTGTCAGGAGAAAGGAGAAGAGGATCGATGCAAGCACTGCTTCAGATGTGGAGTCATGGGTCATGGTGACAAAGGGAATGGAGCAGTACCCTGATATCATTTCAGAAGTAGTAAAGGAAGCCTTCTCATGTGACTGCAAAAAAGCTGTTGTATTGATTAGAATGATGCAGGATGAAGACCAAGTTGTAAAAGAAGGAATTGTGAAAAATGGACGGATTACTACAGTAGTTGCAGCCGGACAGACAGAAGCGGTGAAATGCAGAGTGAAAGCTGGTCCTCTAGTTTCAAAACAGAAAGTCCTGTTTGAACCAGAAGGCATGAGGGACTGATGTAACTAAGGGACTGAGGGACTGATGTAATCAGAAGATGGTAATCAGTCTTCAGAAGGGAAACTTGACTAATGTTCACATCCCAGTTACCAACATCAGCAATGTGGACATTATGCTTGCTACCCACACTGTACTAGGATGAGTTCAGCAAGTCAGGTCCATTTATCCAGCAGACACCAAACCCTCTACTGTGAAGTCAGACTGGAGTGATATTGGGGAGGATGTGGTGGCAATTGGAGTAGTGGTCACTGAAGGTAATGACATGATAAGCCGTGAGGTGAAGGATCTGAACGAGAGTGACAATACTGGACAGGATACTAATGGAAAACTGTGAGACCCACCAGTGTCAATTGACCATCTCACCCCAGAGCAACAGTGAAAAGTTAAAAAGCTGCTGAGGGAGGAGTGTGCAGCATTTTCAAAGCATGAAAACGATGTGGGGTGCATCCCATCACCTCAAATGAGAATCAGATTGAGTGACATGACACCAGTAAAGTGTGTCACCAAAACCACTACACAAGGAGGTGAAAGAATATGTGGAAGACCTCTTGAATAAAGGATGGATTCAGAAGTCTCGCTCTTCCTATGCATCACCAATCGTCTGTGTCCAAAAGAAAGATAGTAGTCTACATCTCTGTAAAGAAAACCGGGAGCTAAACCACAAATCGTGTTTTGTCCACTGCCAATCTCAATGCCACCACCCACAGATGGATAGCAGAGTTGGCTGACTACAAATTTACAATGAAATATAGACCAGGCCGTGTACACCTGGATGCTGATGGGCTGTCAAGGATGCCTCTGGACATGGAGAGTTTCATGCAGACCTGTTCGCGAGAGGCTAGCCCAAGAGTCATAACTGCTGTCACGGATGCACTTCTCCTGCCAGAAGCCAGAGGAAGAGAGGCCCTGGATTTGTCCAACCATCTTAACAACAATTTGCTCCGAGGCAGAGCAGGAGCAAGGAGCAACACAAGAGACCAAAGTGACCCCAGTGGAATTGAGAGGAGCACAAGAAAAAGATCCAGTGCTTGGAAAGGTGCGGGAGTACGTGCTAACAGAACGTTGGCCGAGGTTGGTGGGACGAGATGGTAGTGATGAGTTGACTGATCTGTATGAAAGGAGTACTGTGTCGACAATTGGCAGTATGCACTCAGACAGTGCTGCCCAGAAAATACTGCCAGTTGGTGTTTAAGGAGCTTCATGAGAAGATGGGTCACCAGGGAGTTGAGTGCACACTCAGTCTCATCTGAGGAAAGGTTCTATTGGCCTCACATGCAGGCTAATGTGGAACATTATGTCACCAAGGTGTGTAGCTGTCTGAAACGCAAGCGTCCAAATAGAGTGACGAGAGCCCCAATGGTCAATATGGTAATGACTTACCCTTTCAAACTGGTATCAGTGGATTTTCTACATCTGGAGGGATGTAAGGGTGGCTACAAATACATCTTGGTATCAATGGACCAATTAACACGCTTTGCCCAAGCGTACACTAGCAAAAGTAAGTCTGCAAATACAGCAGCGGAAAAGATCTTTGGCGACTTTGTTCTCAGATATGGATTCAGAATGTGAACATGTACTGCCTATGGAAATGTGTGATGAAGAGGACAGAAATTCAGAGAAGACTGCAGATGAATTGGAGGATGAAAATGAGGTGTCAGAAGGGGGACAGGAGACATCATCCAATGAGGCAGACAACATCAGCCCAGCAGCAACCAGCCACAAAGAAAGTATCCTTTCAGACGAAGGCACCCACTAACAACACTGCCATATGATACATTAGGCACACCCTCTATTCATATTTGCTATGTAAAGTATGAATAACACAGTTCACAGTTTATAGGTTCATAATTAAGAAAAAGTTAATGGGATTATGTTTCATTTAATACACATAAAGTACCAGTAAGCAGACATTGGCACATAGATTGCTAAAATATGATGATACAGTCAGAACAGCACATGTGTGGGTCTGTGTATGGAGCATAGAGTATGTTTATGGTTGAAACCTTTCAGCACTTTCAGCACAGTCCCATGGTGGAGCAATGTTTCAGACATCATGTGGCCAGTGGTGTCTATTTCTGCAGATGACATAAAATGGGAGATAGATGTCATGCAATGACAGTTTCAAGACTAATTAGCATCAAGTATAGAGACCGACTCCCTTATGAACTTCTTTGCGAGACTCTATGAGACTCTGGATACTATGGAATGCTGAGACAGCATTAATTTTTGGAGGGGAGAATGTTGGGTTCAGAATAACATTCCCTGTAATGTTAATGTTAATGTTTAGAGAGAGAGTACCCCCCATATGTTTTTATTTTATTTTTATTGTTCAGTTACTTCGTATGTATTCTAAATTTATGATGGGGCTAATGCAGAAAATGTGTTTAAATCAAGGTTGGTGCAAATGCATTAATTTATAGTGAGTGATGCTCAAGAGGCATGTTGTTGTAACAATCCTACAGGAGAGAGTGCCCACGAAAGATAGGATCGGGCATGGAGTAGACACAGAAAAAGAGTCGCACGCAGAGTTTTTGTCTAATGTAAATAAATGCCATGAAGTGAACAAGGAATTGATTCATTTCGACATGCAACATACCTAAACCCACTAGTTCAATCTTATGTGCCCTCCAGAAGTCTGCGCTCTGCAAGTGAACGATGCCTCCTTGTGGTGCCATCCCAAAGAGGTTCAAAATCACTCTAACTGACCTTTTCCTGCACTGTGCCCAGCTGTTGGAATGACCTCCCAATCTCAATTCGAACAGCTCGAACAGTCTTTAATCATTTTCAAAAAACATCTTAAAGACTCAACTTTTTCACCAGCACTTATCCAACTAATACCATAGACTGTATAAAAACATGGACGTACTGTCCGTGACATCACCCGTAGAATCCTGAAATAAGTGGGCACGCCCTTAATTATGCAGAACTTTAAGTCTTAATATTATTTAAATGGATGAGTTAGAAAAATATTCACCCCCTCACAGTTGTCATAAAGGGCAAAATTAGCTATGTAGACCAAAATATTTTTTTTGCACCCGGCTGTAAACGTGTTTTTCTGCTGTAAAGTTGGGCATTTTAACATGGGGAGTCTATGGGACCAACTCCATTTTGCAGCCAGCCTCAAGCAGTCAGTCGCAGTTTTAGTCACTTCCTTGTTGGCTTCACAAGAGAGAGCAGGAGGTTGCCGCTTAACTAATACTAAAACTTACCTTTTCTTTTCTTGTCTATCATATTCTTGGAATAAAGAAAAAACCTGGCTACATGTTCTGTACTAGACTAAATTGAGCATTGCGTTAGTTCAGTCAGGCCACGTTAGTCACGCTTGCATCAGCTGTTCCTGACGTGTACCAATCCAGTCTTGACACCTATGACATGTGGTCTATTTAAATTCCCATTCTTCCGTGTCTCTTCCATCACATCGCTGATTGCAATTAACTGATCACATCGCTGCTTGCAAATCAAACTGTTGCAGCTTGTTTTACATTTACATTTATTCATTTGGCAGACGCTTTTATCCAAACCGACTTATAGATGAAGACAGTGGAAGCAATCAAAAACAACAAAAAGAGCAATGATATATAAGTGCTATAACAAGTCTCAGTTAGGTTAACACAGTACACGTAGCATGGGATTTTAAATAATAATATAATAAATAAAAAGAAAACAGATAGAATAAAAAATAAAAATAAAAAAGAATAGAGCAAGCTAGTTAGAGGTCTTTGCACATGCACACACACATACATATACAATTGCATAATGAATGAAAAGAAAATAGAATATAAAAAGGTTAGAAAGGTAGTTAGATTTTTTTAAGAATAGAATTAGAATAGTGAGTGTTAAAGTTAGAGGGTCAAATAAAGATGGAAGAGATGTGTTTTAAGCCGATTCTTGAAGATGGCTAAGGAATCAGCTGTTCGGATTGAGTTGGGGAGTTCATTCCACCAGAAGGGAACATTTAACTTAAAAGTCCGTAAAAGTGACTTTGTGCTTCTTTGGGATGGCACAATCAAGCGACGTTCACTTGCAGAACGCAAGCTTCTAGAGGGCACATAAGTCTGAAGTAACAAATTTAGGTAAATGGGTGCAGAGCCAGTGGTAGTTTTGTAGGCAAACATCAATGCCTTGAATTTTATGCGAGCTGCTATTGGAAGCCAGTGCAAATTGATGAACAGAGGTGTGACGTGTATTCTTTTTGGCTCATTAAAAATTAGTCTTGCTGCCGCGTTCTGAATTAATTGTAAAGGTTTGATAGAATTGGCTGGAAGACCTGCCAAGAGGGCATTGCAATAGTCCAGCCTGGACAGAACAAGAGCTTGAACAAGGAGTTGTGCAGCATGATCCGAAAGAAAGGGCTTGATCTTCTTGATGTTGAATAAAGCAAATCTGCAGGATCGGACAGTTTTAGCAATGTGGTCTGAGAAAGTCAGCTGATCATCAATCATAACTCCAAGGCTTCTAGCTGTTTTTGAAGGAGTTATGGTTGATGTGCCTAACTTGATGGTGAAATTGTGATGGAACGATGGGTTTGCTGGAATCACAAGCAGTTCTGTCTTGGCAAGGTTGAGTTGAAGGTGATGGTCCATCATCCAGGAAGAAATGTCTGTTAGACAAGCTGAGATGCGAATAGCTACCGTCGGATCATCAGGATGGAATGAGAGGTAGAGTTGAGTGTCATCAGCATAGCAGTGGTAAAACCATGTTTCTGAATGACAGAACTTAATGATGCCATGTAGACAGAGAAGAGAAGTGGTCCAAGAACTGAGCCCTGAGGCACCCCAGTAGATAGATGTTGAGACTTGGACACCTCACCTCTACAAGATACTTTGAAGGACCTATCTGATAGGTAAGACCCAAACCATTGAAGTGTGGTTCCTGAGATGCCATTTGCCAGTAGGGTTGATAGGAGGATCTGGTGATCTGGTGTTTTAGAAGGGTTTCAGCTCTTTTAATCCATATCGCTGTGTATATTGCCTGGTGGTTAAAATCTTTTTGAATCAGTTGCAGAGGCGAATATTAAGCATATTTGCAGCAGCATTTATACATCTGTGTTCATACACCTGTAGCAATACGCAGCTAGAGTATGTTATCGCTCTGAGGACACACCGATAAGGCCATGAGAACAGGGTTAAATAAGACCAGTAAGCATATCAACTGGTTCGCTGTATTTAGAGAAATCTCAATGTCATGGGTGTTTATTTCAAAGGGATTCACATTAGCTCTGTAATTGTGAGTGCGGCTGTTTCAGATGCACGCAGCATCAGAAGCATGCGTTTATACCGCTCTATGGCTTCTATGCATTATAGGATTATAAGAATGTGATCTCAATAGCCATGTTTACACATCATGCTAAGGGGCATACGATGACATGCAAATTACGAGAGAAGAAGAAAAAAAAAGCCCGTAGTTGCATAAAATTTTTTAAGAACTGCTCGCAGCAATCCCAGCAATGTAAAGTGATAAACAGCAAAGTTGCTTTATCCATTCAGATGTGACACAGAATTATTGATCGTGTCGTGTGGCGCATGAGAACATTAAAGGTTCTGTAGTGATGCTGGCTGAAAACATCCACAATAATGTTAACGGCATGAATAGATAAATTGGAAAACGCCAACATAGGCATGTCAATTCAGCAAAGGGGAAATAACCGTAGCCTAAGACCTTCTGTAATGCAGCTTTGAAATGAATTGTATTCTGAATAAATAAATAAATAAATACATACATAATAATAACAATAATAATAATAAAATGATGTACTTAAAAGGAAAAATACACGTTTTCTTACCAAGTTACCCTCATGATTCATTGCTAAACAATGCACAACATTTACAAATGGGTTTATGAATCTGTAATAATTCATACAATGAAAGGCAAATTTTGGTCAAGTGTTGTTTTCATTGAGTTATTCACTATCATAGTTTTGTTTCTAATCTGAAAAGCAGTTAGAATTGTGCTTCTTTTATTACATCAGCTTTCTGCGCTGGTCATGAGAGCAGATATGACCGTCCATAACACAGCAGGTGTTCTCAATTCTAATGTGTGTTATTGTATAATTGGAATTTTATCATCTTCGTCCACTATTTCCCAGTCTCTACTGTAATGTCAGTGTATACAAATCGCTGAATGCACAGCATTGTGGACACCACATTCCCATTCTGATGACTATGACTATTGATGTGATTACATAGATACAAAGTAATCAGTTTAACACGTTTACATGGCACACGAAGGGTGTATGCTTCCCCTGCTGGACTACCACCCTCCATTATGAAATTTACAGCATTAATGCATATTACTGTTACATACCTGGACTCATTTAGTGTGTTTTTGCCCCTGTGACCCAGTTTCTGTCTTTGGTTTGATTAGTTCCCAGGTGTGTCTATTCTATTCCCCATGTGTTCCATGTCCCTGTTAATTTAGTGATTCCATCCACCTGTGTTTCCCCATTATCCCATGTACTCAAACCTTGTCCTTTGAGTTCAGTGTGGTCGGGTCTACTATCCACTTACTACTTACAAACCACTTACGTGTGTCTTCCATGTTGGATATCCCCTGTGTAGGATTTAATAAAGCCTTATTTCTTTATTTTTGGGAAGTCGTGGCCTAATGGTTAGAGAGTCGGACTCCCAATCGAAAGGTTGTGAGTTCGAGTCTTGGGTCGGCAGGAATTGTGGGTGGGGGGAGTGCATGTACAGTTCTCTCTCCACCTTCAATACCACGACTTAGGTGCCCTTGAGCAAGGCATCGAACCCCCAACTGCTCCCCGGGCGCCGCAGCATAAATGGCTGCCCACTGCTCCGGGTGTGTGCTCACAGTGTGTGTGTGTGTTCACTGCTCTGTGTGTGTGCACTTTGGATGGGTTAAATGCAGAGCACAAATTCTGAGTATGGGTCACCATACTTGGCTGAATGTCACTTCACTTCACTTCACTTCACTTCACTTCACTTCACTTTCGTTTATCCTCGGCTCCGTGTTCCTTCTGGCAGCGTAAACTGTAACAGAAGACCCGACCTGAAAGAGTTTAAAACTGCGTGTTTTCCCCTCCGTTTTGTTTTCCGTTTTTTCCACAGTTTTTTCTTTCCATAGTGTCGATGGATCCCCTCTATAGCCCCGAATTCCTCGTCCTCCTGCTGGAGCAGGAAGGACTCTCTCTCGAGGACCATACCAGATGGTTTCTACTGCTAGCTAATGCCACCAGCTACCCGGACCACGCGCTCTGCTCCTTCTATCACGCCAGCCTGAACTCCAAGTGCAGAGCGTTGTCGCCCGAAGATGGTCCTCGGGAGGAATTCGCCGCATTCGTAGAGTAGACTCTGGTGAGAAAAGGGTCACCTCTCACTGTCTGCCCAATGGAGGATCTCGCCAGGTCCACTCTGGACCCAGAGCCCAGCCTACCATCTCCCCACGGTACGGGGCATAAGCCCGAGCCCACCGATGACGGAGAGCCAGAGAGCAACCCGTCAGACCAGGTGCGAGAGCCGGCGACTGCCCACCACGAGGGAGCAAAATGTGGAGCGCCAAATGGGTCAAAATGAGGTGAAGGATCATACAGACTGGGAACCTGAACTGGAAGAACCCCTCTCCTCTCTCCGATGTCTCCGCTGGTCCCGTCCAACACTCCTTCGTCCTTGGTCTCCTCGTCCAGTCCTGATGGGGTTTTCAATTCACCTATGCCAGTTTCCCAGTTAAGCCCAGGACGGGCTCCTGATCCCCAGTTAAGCCCAGGACGGGCTCCTGATCCCCAGTTAAGACCAGGACGGGCTCCTGAACCCCAGTTAAGCCCAGGACGGGCTCCTGAACCCCAGTTAAGCCCAGGACGGGCTCCTGATCCCCAGTTAAACCCAGGACGGGCTCCTGACCCCAGTTAAGCCCAGGAAGGGCTCCAGCCCCAGAGCTCACTCCAGTGCCTGCTCCTCCGAAATTACCACCCTCCCACCCACTCCTGCCTCCTCCTCCGCTGTCGTCTGGCAGCCCCTCTGCTCGCCCTCAGCCTACCATCATTGTGGTGCGAGCTCAGCGGGACCGCCATCCTCCAGCGCCGCCTTGGTCGGCGTCTCCCTCACCTCCTCCTCCAGCCTCTGAGGCCTGGACTCCGCCTCGGCCCGTTGACCCGTCGGCTTGAACCTTGGCTCCTAGCTCCTTCCTCTCCGCCGTGGTCCGGCAGTCCACATGCTCTGTCTGGCTCCCTTGTCCCTCCGGCTCTGCCTTGGTCTGGCGTCGTCCATCCTATGGATCCTTATCCCTCCATCCCTCTGGCTCCGTCAGGCTCCTTCATCCCCTTGGCTACACCTCAGTCCTCTGTCACTCTGGCCTCACCGCGGCCTTCCGGATCCACATCGCCGCGTCAGTCACCAGAGCCATCAGTTCCGCCTAGGACCTCTGGCTCCTCCCCGTCACCCTGGCTCTTCGGCTCTGCGTCTCCGCCTCGGGCTCCTCCTCCACTTGCCCCGTTGCCGTGGGTCGAGCCCCTGGAGTCGGCGACCATTCCTCCTACATGGCTCCTCCCACCGTCGGCCCCACCTTGGGCCGTTATGGCTGTGGCCTGGGCCCTGCTGGGTACCTCCTACTCCAGATCCCTCCTGTCTCCTCCCTGGCTCCTCCCTCCGTCGTCTCCTCCCTGGCTCCTCCCTCCGTGGTCCCTGTCTGCTGGCCCCCTCCTGGGAGTCTGTCCTCCACCGGAACCTCCTCCCAAGTTCCCACCCACGCCTCCCTCTGTTGTTTCTACGGTGCGAGGACACACCTACCGGGAGGGGGGAGTAATATTACATACCTAGACTCATTTAGTGTGTTTTTGCCCCTGTGACCCAGTTTCTGTCTTTGGTTTGATTAGTTCCCAGGTGTGTCTATTCTATTCCGAATGTGTTCCATGTCCCTGTTAATTTAGTGATTCCATCCACCTGTGTTTCCCCATTATCCCATGTACTTAAACCTTGTCCTTTGAGTTCAGTGTGGTCGGGTCTACTATCCACTTACTACTTACAAACCACTTACGTGTGTCTTCCATGTTGGATATCCCCTGTGTAGGATTTAATAAAGCCTTATTTTGTTTATCCTCGGCTCCGTGTTCCTTCTGGCAGCGTAAACGGTAACAATTACATGCTCCTCGTGCCTAAGCAAGGGGTCGAATGTATCACAAATTTGCTCAAAGGGGGAGGCTACAAGGGTTTTTAATGGATTCAGAATTGTTTATAGTGTTGTACAGATGGATTTTCGTGCTAAACATGGTCAATTTTGATGAATGGAGAATTTCTGTTCTGAAAATCTTACTTCTGGGTGGTACATGTTTCAGCAGTTTTTTTCGATCTTGCATCTAATGACGTAGATGATGGTGGAACTCCTTATGAGCATTTCTCTCGGGAAAGCACGCACATGTCAACCAGAGGATAGCGAGACCTCGCCCATAAACGCGTTTCATCGGGAAATTGTTGGCAGCGCTGCATAGGATTTGTTAGAGAATGTCTCCAAATAAGTGTTTTTCTGATGTGATGGAAAAGTTTACCATGTACAGCTTCTCAAATAAACCAGCGTTACATGAACCGTTGATGCAGTTTGCTTTTCTGGGGCAGCAATGGAGTGTAGCAACTGCGTTGTGTTCTTGTCATTTCAGTGAAGAATGTTTATAAACAAGACCAGGTTGACGCTGGATTTGCAAATCATTTGCAATTAAAACATGGTAAAAGACCCTATTCAGGTACGTACAACTGCATCAGATTTCTGTCTTTTGTTGGAAATCAGCACATAAATGAATATGTGTTAATGGAAACAACACGAAACATCAGTATTATAGCTCTGCTCACAGCATGCCTCCAGGAGCTTGGTTTTTCCAGAGAGAATCGAAAGCTGTATTTTTCTTTTGCAGATATGACAAGCAGGGTGTATGCTTCCCCCTTACATTCAAATATTTGCATAAGCAGCTAAAGCAACATGCTTGTTGTATGCTTTCTTTCCGAGTTGGGGTGATGTCCCCCCCATAAATTTAGTATCAAGCAACATTTCTCATTGCTGGCCATTCAAATTGCATCAGTTGTGTTGGGGAATTTTGGCATATGGTTGTTTTGGGGGTTTGTCTTGCTGCTCTCCCCGCTCTGTCCAAGCATGGCTGCATGGACAGGCATGTGGAGTGTTGCCCAGAACATAACCATACCGCCAACACTAACTGTATGCAATATAATTGTCATAAATATACTTGACGGAAGTGGTCCTGATTGAAATTGAGCATTGCGTTAGTTCAATCAGGCCATGTTAGTCATACTTGCATCAGCTGTTCCTGACGTGTACAAATCCAGTCTTGACATCTATGACGTGGTCTATTTAAATTCCCATTCTTCAGTGTCTCTTCCATCGCATCGCTGATTGCAATTAACTTCCTCCTCAAACCCCAACTCCAGCAACTAAACCTGTAATCTGATCTAACTTTGTTCTTTCTTTACAGTCTCTTCATTGGAAGCAGTCTCTATGAAATTTTGTTTACAACTCATGTAATTGGGAATTGTAATTTTGTATGCTTATAATGGTTATGTTCTGTACCCCAGGGGGGTTTGTCTTGCTGCTCTTCCCCCTCTGTCCAAGCATGGCTGCATGGACATGCGTGTGGAGTGTCCCCCAGAACATAACCATTCCGCCAACACAAACTGTATGCAATGTAATTGTCATAAATATACTTGACGGATGTGGTCCTGATTGAACTGAGACTTGTCATGGCACTTGTAAACTGTTGTTGTTCTCTTGTTGGTCTGATTGCTTCTATTGTTCTCATTTGTAAGTCACCTTGGATAAAAGCATCTGATAAATGATTAAATGTAAATGTAACTATACATGTCACAAGTGGTGCAAATAACAATAGCAGGAGAAGCCATTACTCACCGTGATTGATGCATGATTCTTACCACAGTTGTTTGATGAACTTGAGAAAAAAATGGAATAGGAGAGAAAAGAACAGAGCATGTGAGAGGAAAGGAGAAAAGAAAAAAAGAAAAGAAAACAGTGATGGGCACAAATGGAAACACTAATGGCAAACTAACCAATGCTAACGTGCTGCAAGTGCACTGCACTCGCCGATTTAGAATAAATGCGAAATATTAAATTATTCAGATTACATCGATATATAACATCGGAAATATGGTGAGAATTAAGTTGTATTTTATCATTTTAAACAACAGAGAGTGATAGTAAGATAGTGATTCTACAGAAAAACAAAGCTACACAGAACTGCGATCACAAACCAGTAGCAAACAGGAAACAAAATACCCTTTATCTGGATGCTAAAGCAGGAATAAAAAACACTATTGAAGGTTTAGTGAAGGCAGGATTATTAATAGAAACTACTAGTTACTGTACCACTGAAATAATGCCCATAATTAAATAAGACAAAAATGGATGACAAGTAGTGGACCAACACCAGCAGATGACATGGCACCCCAAACCATCACTAACTGTGGAAACTTTACACTGGTCCAGTGTCATTCAAAACCATTTGCTTACCACTCCTACGCTGATGACACTCAATGTAGATTGTGTGCCTCTCCTCTCTTCCTCCAGACTCTGGGACCCTGATTTCCAAAGGAAATGCAAAATTAACTTTCATCATAGAATATAACTTTGGACCACTCAGCAGCAATCCAGTCCTTTTTGAAGCAAGACACTTCTGACGCTGTCTGTTATTAAAGAGTGGCTTGACACAAGGAATGCGACAGCTGAAACCCACGTCTTGCATTCATTTGTGCGTAGTGGTTCTTGAAGCACTGACTCCAGCTGCAAACCACTCTTTGTGAATTTCCCCCACATTTTTGAATGGGTTTTGTTTCACAATCCTCTCCAGGGTGCGGTTATCCCTATTCCATCTACACTTTTTTTCTACCACATCTTTTCCTTCCCTTCGCCTCTCTATTAATGTGCTTGGACACAGAGCTCTGTGAACAGACAGCCTCTTTTGCAATGACCTTTTGTGTCTTGGCCTCCTTGTGTAAGGTGTCAATGGTCGTCTTTTGGACAACAGTTTATCAGCAGTCTTGTGATTGTGTAGCCAACAGAACTAGACTGATAGATGATTTAAAGGCCTTTGCAAGTGTTTTGAGTTAATTAGCTGATTAGAGTGTGGCACCAGGTGTCTTCAATATTGAACCTTTTCACACTATTCTAATTTTCTGAGATACTGAATTTGGTATTTTCCTTATCAGGCTGTGTGTAATGAATTAATATAATATACAAGTTTCACTTTTTGAATGGAATTAGTGAAATAAATCAAATTTTTGATGGTATTCTAATTATATGACCAGCACCTGTATATAAAGACCTCTAACACTAGCTTGCTTTATTCTTTTTCTATTCTATCTGTTTGCTTTTTTAATTATTATATTATTTAAAAGCCCTTGCTATGTGCACTGTCAAGCCAACCGAGAATCACCATAGCACCCATATATATATACACATAATTGCATAATAAATGAAGAGAAAATAGAATACAAAAATATTAGAAAGGTAGTTATTTATTTTAAGAATAGGATTAGAATAGTGAGTGCTAAAGTTAGAAGGTCAAATAAAGATGGAAGAGATGGGTTTCTTGAAGATGGCTAAGGACTCAGCTGCTCGGATTGAGTTGGGGGAGGTCATTCCATCAGGAGGGAACATTTAATTTAAAAGTCCGTAAAAGTGACTTGGCACAATCAAGCGACGTTTACTTGCAGAAGGCAAGCTACTAGAGGGCACAAAAGTCTGAAGTAATAAATTTAGGTAAATGGGTGCAGA
Source organism: Carassius carassius (assembly GCF_963082965.1). Lineage (NCBI taxonomy): Eukaryota > Metazoa > Chordata > Actinopteri > Cypriniformes > Cyprinidae > Carassius > Carassius carassius. Next base: position 29,964,302 of record NC_081762.1, read on the forward strand.
GCATATATATATATATATATATATATGTAAAAAATTATTTTAAAAAAGCACAGACTGAGTAAAAAGGTAAAAACACAGTTAGTGTTATCATACAAATACACTTAATTATAGGTATACAATTCTACATATGTCACATTTATTTTCCAACTACAAATATTTCATCACAGTGTATACATTAGAGTTATTGCGCTCCTATTTCATTGAGCTCTGTCTTTTTAGCGTGTATGCGCGTGGCGGCATTCATTCTAAATAAAGTCTGTGGAGATTAGCGGAGAATCGCTAAAGCAGAAACATATGCACTTCTAACAGCAAAATTTTTTTTTTTTTACAGAGGGAGAATATACCTGTGAAAGTAAGTTATGCATTGAGGAAAACATCACATCTCCAACACATTAATCAGCGCATCTCTGTCAGCCTCACACGCAGCCTTTCTTTCAGAGCCTCTAACGGTGCGAGCACAAGCTGCTTTGAACTGAAACTAGAAACTATAGGCTACTAGAACTGTAGAAATTATTTAAATGCAAAACAAATACCACACGCAGCTATTGACTGACCACAAACAGGAAATAGAACTTATTTGCTTCATTTTTGATTCGTTAATGTCTTGCGGTCTTACTGTGTTTTTTTTCTTTTTTCTTTTTTGTTTAAACAAATACATTTTGAGCTAAAGGTGTGTTGTAACCAAGCATTACTGAACATGTACCAAGTAAAATATTACTGAAAATTGATTAGTAATGCCTTACACTACTGCGTTACAGCAACGTTGGTTATAATATTTCAAATGCAGCACTTTATCACCTTGTGTGTACCAGCTGCAAAGAGTCTTCTTCTCCTAATCTCTACTTTTCAGTTAATAACAACATACAGCGACCCCTACAAGGAAACTATGATACTGCATTGAACATAAGTATAGAACAGTTTAAAACTCAAGGGGGTTACATCCTCCCCTCCTGAACTCTGCATGCAGTGCATTTATAAGAGTTCAGATGAATCAGGCGCTAGTCTCTAACTTGAGGTAAAGCATCAGTTTCAAGGGCTCATATGAAAGCTTGGTTTAGACCTTCTAATAGGGAATGCATGACTAATGCCAAAGGATTTCCTAATGACTTATAATTCAGTCTATCAGGTTGTTCCCTATGCCTTGTAGAACGTCTAAGCTCTGGCATCTCTTGAGCAGGTATGTCCTTATTTTTTAGATCATGCTCCACACTCAAAGTTTCACTGTTGTTGTGTTTGTCTTTTCTTGTTTCATTCTCCTTTTGCTCAACAGGTTCAGCATCATTAAAAATCAACTCCTTACTGGACTCATCATCATTTCTATCAGTGGACATAGTATTCGTTGACAGGTTTCATCATCTTTTCCAGGAACTTCCCAGGTTCCTCTGTCAGGGTATGTAGGTGCACATCTTCCTTACTTACTGAAGGTTCAAACAGCCTTGCATTAGGATTCAATGTAACCCCAAATGTATACTCATTGATTGCCTTGTTGTAAGGCACTTCTCGAATAATGGTTATGGTGGGATATTATGTTTCTTGTGTAGTTTGAGGGAAATAATCATCTACATCTGCATCATGATCTTGGACTAGTTCTTGGTCGACTTAATCTAGGTAATGGAATTCATTCGCTAACAATGTCTCCTTAGGACAAGAGATCTTCTCCTTCCTCTCCTCTCTGTCACTTTCATCCATGGGATTGGTGGAAGTCAAGATTCCACAAGGCAAAAGTAAATCTCGATGAAGTGTTTTTTTTTTTTGGACCATTCATCGTAAGGGGCTTCACTACATAAATAGGAGAATCATTTATCTGTTTGACCACTTAAAAAATTGTGTTGCTCCATCGATCAGCGATCTTATTTTACACAGTCCCAAACATGCAAGGAGGACTCTCACCCTCTGATCATACCTTTGTTTGTTACGCAGAGCTATCTTCTCACTGTGTTCAACAGCAATCCAGAAACTCTTTCGTAAACTCTCTTGCAGCTTTTTGACGTACTCTGTGTGAGTGACTTTCTTCCCCCCTTCTGGTTTGATACCAAAAGCCACATCAATGGGAAGGCTTGGCTGTCTCCAACTGATAAGGAAAGAAGCAAGTTGCATCATTCTTGGTACAGTTATAGGCATGTACCAGCTGTTGAACATGGTCACGCCATCTCAATTTGTCTTCTACTTTGAGAGTACCAAGCATTTGACGTAGTGTGCGGTTAAATCGTTCTACGGGATTCCCACGCAGGTCATAAGGGGTTGTTAGAGTCTTCTTTATCCCTAACAAGAGACAAAGATCCTTAATCACCGCAGACTGTGCAAATTTGTGGAAAGAATCCACATACTGTTATAACTAGGATGATCTTCGTACCATGACCATTGGGTTCTAGAGAGAGACCATACAGACTAGTTCTAGTGGCCTGCTGGTTTCTATATTAACCAAGGGGAATGCTCTTTAAGACTTGGCCTTCCTCCTAATGCACCTTTATGCAGCTCGCAAGTATTGACTTTGTGTTCAACATCTAAGAACATCCTCGGCCAGTAAAAGTGTGTGCGGACCAGATCTAAGGTCCGTTCTCCTCCCATATGACTTCCAGTGCAATTTCCTGGAACTTCTTAGGAAGAACAAGTAAATAGGACAAATTCCCTCTGTTCATACACTTTCTGTATAGTACTCCGTCAATGAATATAAATTGATCAAACACCCTGAGCATCAACTCAACTTCTCTGGTTTCATCGCGTCTGACACGGTAAGAGAGTTGTTTACCGGTATGCAAGAGTTCAATCACTCTACTTTTTGTGGGGTCCCTTAACTGTTCGGCAATCCCCTCTTGTGGTGACATTCTGGGGAGAATGAAAGTGAAAAAAAAGTGAAAGAGGTTGACATTTGCCAAGTTTGGGAACCCATACTCATAATTGGTGCTCTGCATTTAACCAATCCAAGTGCACACACACAGCAGTGAGAAGTGAACACACTTTGAATACACACCCGGAGCAGTGGGCAGCTATATATCCAGTGCTCGGGGAGCAACTTGGGTTTCAGTGCCTTGCTCAAGGGCACTTCAGCCCCCCCCCCAAAAAAACCCTCCTTCCAGCACTGAGACTCAAGCGACCTTTGGGTAACTAGTCCAAGTCTCTTACCATTAGGCCACAGCTGCCCCATTAAAGTATAGGTCTGTCAGAAGTGGGATGACCCAGGGAGTAAATCTTCCTGCAAGAATTCTACATGCTGTTTTGGAATGTTTGGCCATGAATGCTGATGCCATTCCAGTAAAGAATTTTCCTCTTCTTCTGCCTCAACAAGCTCATACAAATTATGTTTCTGGCAAATGGCTTTTACTGCCTCATTAGTGAATGAAGTCCCATTGCCTTCTTTCATGAACTGACAAATGAAGTGATGGATATAGTCATCCTCAGTTTTGGAAGTGAAATCGATATCGGGCCGAGGTTGAGGTTGTGGGGACAAACCATCGGCATCTTGATTGTTCTTTCCAGCTTGGTACTGAAGGCTGAAATTTAAATTGGATAAGGAAGCAAGCAAGGGGTCTGTCAGTATATATGTCAGTGGATTATTGTCTGTCATTATGACAAATTCTGCCCAATACAAATAGTCATAGAATTTGTATGTTATTGCCCACTTCAGGGCTAAAAGTATCAGATTGTGTGTGGGGTAAAATCTCTCACAACTGGATAACCCGACCATAAAAATTAGATGGCCATCTTGCTCTTGGTATAAGGCAGCACCCAGGCCATGCAGGCTGGCATCTATATGGAGAATATAACACGGGTTTGCAAACCCCAACACTGGGGCAGTGGTGAGCTTTTCAATTTAAGTCTGAAAAGAAACATCACACTCAGTCATCCATTTACTGCCAAAAGGCTTCCTAAAGTCAGCATTGGTGAGAGTTATGTGTCTATGAGTAGTTGCATCCTATCAAGTTTTGCAGCTCTTTTGTCTTTTCCAATTCTGAGCAGTAACAACAGCTCAGCAAAATCAGGTGGTGTCTTTGTTCTAGACTCAAGCTGAAGAGTAAGTATCAGGGAATGATCCCGCCAGCCCCGCTGGAACTGTTTCAATAAATGCAGATTTTACTTCGCTCCATCTGACAGCAGTGCTAAGGATGGTCTGCAGTCTCTATAAGTAATCAGAAGCTTTCTCACCCATGTCCTGATGAGTATTTAGGAACCCTCCACCAGCCCATAAGCAGAATCAAGAAGTTCAACATAATCCTGTGGAGGGGCAGTGGAACCAAGTTGCTTGACCACATCTGAGGCAGGTGGTAAGAGACTTTCAAGGATCCTCCTCCACTGAATATCTAGATGGAAAGAATCTTGTAGCGACAGGTCAACATGGAGGCACCATCAGTTCAGTCAAATAAATAGGCTCAGGCTGAAATTATCCTCCTGGCTGGCTCGCCACTAAAAGGTGGTGTAACACAGAAAAAGTTATCAGTATAACATTGTGTTATATTACTCAGAATATATAGAGGGCTAGGTTCGACTCTGGGGAGGATAAAAAATTTAATTAATTTGGGCCAAATGATATGAAGCACCTAACACCCAGCACATTAATCCACAAGTAACAAAAAACAAATAGTAGAAGAAACAAATTAGTAATTTGCTGTACCAACACAACACTGCTGGAATGGGGAAAAAATATATTAAGTCCAGGTTGTGCATAATAGGTCAGAGAAAGAAAAGGAAAAGGAAAAAAAATATCCAAAAGTCCTCCTGGTTCTTTCGCAAATTGGTTTGTTTAGTGTAAAATGAATGTATGTACAAGGCCTTGGCTTATCCAGTTATCTGATCCAGTGGAGAGGTGAGTGGATGGGGTTCCAGGAGTGAAGCGATCCAGCGTGGTGAAGAAACAGGCAGAAACAAGGACGAGAAACCAGGAATGTACACAGGGAGCTTCAAACAACGATCTGACAAACACAAGATGAAAGACAGGGCAATAAATAGGGAGCAGGTAATGAGTGGCAGCTGTAGCTGATGAACAATTAACGGAGATGGCCACATGAAATGATCAATGCAGACGAGAGACACACAAAACAGTGATCAACATCCTACCTGTCGATTGTAATCATCAATAAGGGAGTGATCCAGTATGTCCCTAGCAGGTACCCAACTCATCTCCTATGGACCGTAACCTTCCCAGTCCACCAAGTACTGGAATCCTCGTCCCCTCCTTCTCGAGTCCAGAATACAATTTATCGAATAAGTATGCTCCCCATCTACAAATTGCTGCGGGGGAGGAACCGGGGTAGGCGGATTAATGCGGGAGTAAAACATGGGTTTAATTTTGGATACATGAAAGGCGGGATGAATTCTCCTGTATCACTGAGAAACCTGATGAAAGTGCCCTAGTTATTGGTGATTCTATTGTACGGAACGTGAATATAGAGACACCAGCCACCATAGTCAAAGGTTTACTGGGGGCCAAAGTGCCTGCTATCTTGGCAAATTTAAAAGTGCTGGCTAATGCTAAACGTAAATACAGTAAGATTGTAATTCATGCCGGTGCTAATGATGCTCCACTTCTCCAGTCGGAGATCACTAAAAATAACATTAAAGAGGTGCGTGAACTTGCAAGCACGATGTCAGACACTGTAATATGCTCTGGTACCCTCCCTGCTTACCGTGGTGATGAGATGCATAGCAGATTGTCATCACTCAATGGCTGAAATACTAAGTGGTGCCCACAGAATAACATAGGTTTCATAGACAACTGGATGAGCTTTTGGGGCAGACCTGACCTGTTGAAAAGAGATGGTCTTCATCCCTTCTTGGGTGGCGCCACTCTTCTCTCTAGAAATATGGCACATAGTCTTAGAGTTTGTAAATTCTACTTCTTGTAACAAGTATGGTAGAACCATCACTTCTACCACAAAAGACTGATTTGTAAGTTATCTTCCTGATGTATCCGAATTCCAAAGCATATACAAAAATTCAGAACAACTTGATGATGTAACAGAAAGTATGGACTCTCTCTTTTCTAGCATTTTAAATAAAGTTGCTCCTTTACGCCTAAGGAAACCAGTCTGACACCATGATAAAATGAGCATACTTGCACCCTAAAGAGAGCAGCCCGAAAAATGGAGCGCAGCTTGGTGGGAAAGTAACCTATCCTACAGAAAAGCATTAAAAACTGCTAGATCTGATTGTTTTTTTCTCTTTTAGAAGAAAACAAACATAACCCCAGGTATTTATTCAATACAGTAGCTAAATTAATGAAAAATAAAGCCTCAACAAGTGTTGACATTTCCCAACATCACAGCAGTAATGACTTTATGAACTACTTTACTTCTAAAATCGATACTATTAGAGATAAAATTGTAACCATTCAGCCGTCAGCTACAGTATCGCATCAGACAGTGCACTATAGACCCCCTGAGGAACAGTTCCACTCATTCTCTACTATAGGAGAGGAAGAATTGTATGAACTTGATAAATCATCTAAACCAACAACATGTATGTTAGACCCTATACCATCTAAGCTCCTAAAGGAGGTGCTTCCAGAAGTCATAGATCCTCTTCTGACTATTATTAATGCCTCATTGTGATTAGGATATGTCCCCAAAACCTTCAAACTGGCTGTTATTAAGCCTCTCATCAAAAGACCACAACTTGACACCAAAGAACTAGTTAGTTATAGATCGATCTTGAATCTCCCTTTTCTGTCCAAGATACTATAAAAGGTAGTATCCTCACAATTATATTCCTTCTTAGAAAAAAATGGTATATGTGAGGATTTCCAGTCAGGATTTAGGCCGTATCATAGTACTGAGACTGCTCTCCTTAGAGTAACAAATGACCTGCTCAACTGATCAACTGATCGGGGTTGTATCTCTCTATTAGTTCTATTGGATCTTATTACTGCGTTTGACACAATTGATCACAACATTCTTTTGCATAGATTTAAACACTTTGTTGGCATTAATGGAAGTGCATTAGCATGGTTTAAATCATACTTATATGACCGCCATCAATTTGTAGCAGTGAATGAAGAGGTATCATATCGATCACAAGTGCAGTATGGAGTACCTCAAGGCTCAGTACTAGGGCAGCTACTCTTCACGCTTTATATGTTACCCTTGGGAGATATCATCAGGAAACATGGTGTTAGCTTTCACTGTTATGCTGATGATACTCAGCTCTATATTTCTTCGTGGCACGGTGAAATACACCAATTTGAAAAACGAATGGAATGCATAGTCGATAAAAAAAACTGGATGACAAGTAGTTTCTTACTGCTAAATTCTGAAAAAAAACAGAGGTGTTAATTATAGGACCTAAAACTCTGCATGTATTAACATAGAACACTGTCTAAGACTTGATGGCTGCTCTGTCAATTCTTCATCATCAGTTAAGAAATTAGTTGTGCTATTTGAAATCAATCTTTATTTAGAAAGCCACGTTTGTAGCATTTGTAAAATAGCATTTTTCCATCTCAAAAATATATCTACATTACAGCCTATGCTCTCAATGTCAAAATGCAGAAATGAGGTCACCGTAGCCACTATATCCAGTCTGTATCCAGATCAGAGGGTCACTGCAGTCACTCGGATCCAATACTTATCCAGACCAGATGGTGGATCGGCACCTAGAAAGGACCTCTACAGCCCTGAAAGACACCGGAGACCAGGACAACTAGAGCCCCAGATACAGATCCCCTGTAAAGACCTTGTCTCAGACGACCACCAGGAAAAGACCACAGAAAACAGATGATTCTTCTGCACAATCTGACTCTGCTGCAGCCTGGAATTGAACTGCCTGTTTCATCTGGTCAGAGGAGAACTGACCCCCTGACTGAGCCTGGTTTCTCCCAAGGTTTTTTTCTCCATTCTGTCATCAATGGAGTTTTGGTTCCTTGCCGCTGTCACCTCTGGCTTGCTTATTTGGGGTTACTTCATCTACAGCGATATCGTTGACTTGATTGAAAATGAATGCACAGACACTATTTAAACTGAACAGAGATGGCATCACTGAATTCAATGTTGAACTGCCTTTAACTGTAATTCTGCATTATTGACACACTGTTTTCCTAATGAATGTTGTTCAGTTGCTTTGACGCAATGTATTTTCTTTAAAACGCTAAATAAATAAAGGTGACTTGACTTGACTCTATTTAAACTGAACAGAGATCACATACTGAATTCACATACTGAATTCAATGATGAACTGCCTAACTGTCTTTATCTGTCATTTTGCATTATTGACACACTGTTTTCCTAATGAATGTTGTTCAGTTGCTTTGACGCAATGTATTTTGTTTAAAGCTCTTGTAGCCGCACTGGGTAGTATGTTAAAATTAACTCAAATGATGTATAGGGAATTTTAATAATTAATCAGGAATATGATTAATATATATCTCATATGACGGTTACATAAAAAATTTTGAAGATGAAAAATAGGTTGATTGTATATATCAATAACTCATTCACATCAATTATCATTATATCTTTTACTGGGAATTAATGCAAAACTAAACAGTGGTTTGTCCAGCAAACGGCTGTAAGATTAACTTATCAACTTTCAATAAAGTTATCACTTCTTATAATTTCAGGAAACACTGTTTCTGGCCATGAAACTATTCTCCTGTCCTTATAAAATTTAGTTTACTGAAAAGTAACAAATAAGCTTTGTAGCTAAGATCATTGACTTGTGATGTGAGCATTTTAGACAGAAACAATCATGTATATATATGGGATTTTAATAATTGAACTAATAATACATCAAACTACGATTCACACAGTAAATATGCGTATAACAATACAAACAGTAAAAACAAATACAAGACATAACGGATACAGATAGAGAATGAGAGAGGAAGGTGAGAGAGAATAGGCGCGATCACAGAATAATCGCTCAGTATGGCAAAATCACAGACAGTAACCTTTTCAAAGACAACAAGGAATCAGATAACCTTGAAAAGGTAATAAACAACCTTTAAGCAGCATTTAAATCTCTATAGAAAGTAATACTTGCATATGGTTCTCTTTGTTGCGAAGAACGAGCGTGCGTTTGTCGTTCTTTTGGAGCTGGGCGTGTTCTCTCGTGTCTTCCGGGGCGAGCAGACTCGCGCGGAGATTCAAAGGTCCACTGAACATAATGATTCAGAGTTCATCTCCCTCATGTAGGGAGAGGCGAATATGAAAATAAACTTAGTACAGAAAAGAAAAGAAAAACGGAGATGAAAGCCCCCTAAGGAGCCATGAGAACAGACGCAGTGCTGAGACCAAAAAGCAAAGAAGGAAAAAGGGACGAGAACTTCCCAGGTCAGTTCTCTTAAGGATTGACTGGTTCACGCCAATGTTTGCGCGAACAACCAACGAACGTCCGTGATCTGAAGTGGGAAAAAGTTCCTTTGTCTCTGGGGAAACGCCCACTCATGTAACTTACAGTATGGTGTTGTCAGAATTCAGCAGTTATATTCCAGCAAGATGTAATTCCAGAATAAATACATTTTACATTAATTTCCTATATTTTAATGTTTCAGTCAAAGCCAGGCGGTTAAATAGATACCAAGAATGGCAGATAAAAATATAAAGTTACATTCATATGCAGAATTACACACATTTAAAGTTTGATTAACACACAATGAAATTGCAGATTCTACAAATTGATATGGGAAGACATCTAAGCACATAAAGGCAATACAGTCAATATATTTAGAACACATTTTAAAAAGGTACTTTTCTCTTTTCTAACAAGAATTCCAGCGAGCTGGCTTTCCTGTTCCTCCCAGTTGTGTCATAAAGTTTTATGACCTGGTCAGGGGTAGGGTTACAAACTCATGACTCTATTTGAGAACATTAATTCCAAAAACATTTCCAAGTTACAACTCCGAAAATCAAAACTATCACATAACTGGCTAGTCAACCTATCAAACACATCTTAGTAAGGACTTACATAAAGAGTGTAAAGAAAAGTTTGTGTGTGTGTGTATGTGTGTGTGGAATGTGTCGTCGTGCCGTGAGTGAAAAAGGCGGGTGTTTGTCTTTTTTTTACTTTGAGGCTTACGCAAGTATCTCTGGACTGTCTCGAAGGTGTAATAACTGTCACCCCGCCATAGGATGTTGCCGACATCGCCATTCCCCCTTTGTGGTCGGATGATGCCCTGTGGTCATTATCGGACAACACCCATTACAATGGTCGGATGGCAGGTGAATCGTGCCAGTTGGATAGCAGGTGTTTGTTATGGCTGAGGAATCAGCTCGATGAGGTCTGTATCTGTTACTGGTGTGGTACCTTTCCATCCGGGGTTTCCATTGGAGACATCCGGTCATGCTTGTCTTGAGTTTGGCTGTAGAGGTTCACATCTCGTTGAGTTTCCTGTATAGGATGAAGGCCTTGCCAAGGGTCAGGGTGTGGTCGATGACCATGGAGATGCACAGTGCTGTGTCAGCTGCAGTCCATGCTTGGGCAACAGGTGAGGTGTTCAGGATGGGCAATCGAGACGAGGCTTGGAGGGCTGCGTCGACTGGAGCAATGTCAATGAGCTGAGGCCCCCCTTTTTCAATCCACAGTTGTAACTCTGGACCTAGGGTGAAGTTGTAGTTCCTGAAGAAGAATGGGATTTCTAGTTATGATTGGTACTCTTCACTCAGAAGATGGTATAAGGCCAGATCATCAAGATGGAGGATGCCCCCTCGTGGGACTTGAATCCACATGCTCTGGTCAAGCAGGTTGACACGGGTGGCGGTGTCATTCTAGTCGTAGGTCAGTGAAGCGGTATGTACTCGACTGTTAACGAGCCATCTATCACCTACAATCTCTGCTTGCGTCTCTGTGACTTGTGTACGAGGTTTGGTTTCGGCAGGGCAGCGTGTGTCACTGACCAGGGGTTGCAACCCGCAGATTCCTTCAGCGTTGTCTCTAAGGAAGGGTTTGCTAAGGCAAAGATAATGAACGTCTTTTTAATTCCAAAAACATTTCCAAGTTACAACTCCGAAAATCATAACTATCACATAACTGGCTAGTCAACCTATTAAACACATCTTAGTAGGGACTTACATGAAGAGTGTAAAGAAAAGTTTGTGTGTGCAGTGTGTGTGTGTGTGTATGTAACGAGGCTGCCTTAAGCAGGGATTGAACCCGGGTCTGTGGTGCTCTAAGAGTGTGACTTTACTCACTGAGCTACTCCCAGACTGTTAAACCCCAGAGCGGAAGAGCAAAAGAGAAAAAAGGCCAAGGGGCTTGAATCTTCAAAAAGTAACAATAATCTTTACTAGAGAAAACAAAGTACAAAATAAATGTAGCAAACTTAGCTACCATTAAACAAAAAAAGACACAAGGGTCCAAAAATACAAGCACAATCAAACTTATCGAGAAACATGGAAAGTAGGATGGATTTTCATGGACCTGGGCAGGAGAAGATGAAAGGAAACCGGATTAATCTTTCTGAGGATCTTGAAGGGACCAATGAATCTTGGAGCCAGCTTACGGGATTCCACTCGCAAGGGAAGATCTCGGGTAGAGAGCCACACTCTTTGTCCTGGACGAAATGAGGGTCCTGCTCTCCTCCTTCGGTTAGCCTGCCTCCGTTGGAGTCGGGCCGCCCTCACTAAGGCTGCACGGGCCCTCTTCCAGGAAAGTCGACAACGACGGACAAGCTGTGTGGCAGCTGGGGTGTCAACCTCTGGCACCTGTCCAGGAAACAAAGGGGGGGGGGGGGGGGGGGTCCATAGAGACACTCAAAGGGGGACATGCCTAAAGAAGAATGGTACAGAGTGTTATGAGCAAATTCAGCCCAAATTAAACGAGAGCTCCAAGTGGATTGGTTGTCAGCAACCAGGCACCTTAGGGTCTTCTCAATGTCCTGATTTACCCTCTCAGTTCGTCCATTGGACTGGGGGTGGAAGCCAGAGGACATGCTGATGGAGGACCCAATGAGCCGGCCAAACGCCTTCCAAAACCGGGATGTAAACTGTGACCCCGATCAGAAACCATATCTCGGGGAAAGCCGTGGATTCTGAACACATGTTTCATCAGAAGTTCTGCAGTTTGGTTAGCTGTGGGGAGTTTGGGCATGGGTAAGAGGTGACAAGTCTTAGAAAATCTATCTACCACCACCAGAATTACTGTGTTTCCCTGAGACGGGGGCAAGCCTGTGACGAAATCCAATGAGATGTGAGACCATGGATGTCTCGGGATAGGCAGTGGGTGCAGTAAACCATGAGGGTGAGTTCTTGACTCTTTGCACTGGGCACACACTGGACAGGCAGAGACAAAGGCCCTAACATCTCTCTGTAACCAGCTTGCAGGTTCGAGTGGTTCCCGGGTGTCCGGAGGGGAGGGATGCATGTGCCCACTGCAGGACCTCAGAGCGCATACAATTTGGGACAAAGAGACGCCCTACAGTGCCATTACCTGGACCAGGCTGTTGCTGTTGGGCTCTCCTGACGGCGGTCTCAATATCCCACTGAATAGGGGCTATCACCCTGGATGTGGGGAGGATGGGTTCTGGGCACAACTCCCTCTCAGGTGGTTCAAACTGCCTCGAGAGTGCATCTGGCTTGAGATTCTTGGAACCTAGGCGATAAGAGAGAATGAAGTTGAACCGGTTAAAAAAAAGGGCCCAACGGGCTTGTCGTGAGTTTAACCTCTTGGCATCTCGAATGTTGGTGAGATTTTGATGGTCCGTCCAGATGAGGAATGGGTGTTTGGCACCCTCAAGCCAGTGCCTCCACTCCTCCAATGCCATCTTAATGGCCAACAGCTCCCTGTTCCCAATGTCATAATTTCTCTGTGTTGGAGTAAGACGGCGGGAGAAAAAGGCACATGGGTGAAGTTTATAATCACTCTTACACTTCTGTGACAAGACCGCTCCTACCCCCACATCTGAGGCATCCACCTCCAGGACAAAGGGCAGCTCTGGGTCTGGGGGAGTTAGAATGGGGGCAGATGTGAATCGTTGTTTCAGTGTATTGAAGGCATGGTCAGCATCGCTGGTCCACATGAATGGCCTGTTAGACTTCTTTGTGAGTGAGGAGAGAGGTTCTGCAACAGAACTAAAATTTCTTATGAATCTCCTGTAGAAATTAGAGAACCCCAGAAAGCGCTGTACCTGCTTGACTGAAGTGGGTTGGGGCCAGTCCAAGACTGCTCTGATCTTGCCTGGATCCATCTGGAGGCTGCCCTTGGACACATGGAAGCCGAGAAATGAGACAGCTGGGACATGGAACTCGCTCTTCTCCAGCTTAACAAAGAGCTTGTGCTTCAACAGCTGGGTCAGGACCTGTCTGACATGCTGAATGTGTTCTTGGAGGTTGCGGGAGAATATTTAAATATCATCCAAGTAAACAAACACAAATATGTTCAGCATCTCTCTAAGAACATCATTAATAAAGGCCTGAAAGACAGCAGGAGCATTAACCAGCCCGAATGGCATTACCTGGTACTCGTAGTGGCCTGTCGGGGTATTAAATACGGTCTTCCATTCGTCCCCCTCCCGGATCCTGACAAGATGGTATGCATTTCGGAGGTCCAGTTTGGTAAAGATGGTGGCCCCCTGCAGGATCTCAAAGGCTGTGGTCATAAGTGGGAGGGGGTAACGATTCTTAATTGTGATGTTATTTAAGCCTCGATAATCTATACAAGGTCTGAGACTACCATCCTTCTTTTCAACGAAGAAGAAACCGGCTCCTGCCGGTGATGTGGAAGGCCGGATGAATCCATTATCTAGAGCTTCCTTCAGATACTTGTCCATAGCTAATCTCTCAGGGCCAGAGAGGGAAAAGAGCCTTCCACGGGGTGGGCAAGTTCCTGGCATCAGCTCAATAGCACAGTCGTATGATCTGTGGGGGGGCAGTGTGGCAGCTTGGACTTTACTAAAAACTTCGAGGAGGTCCATGTATTCCGGGGGAACTCGGAATGGCTCGGGAGGGTAAAGAGGGGGCTTGGTAGTGACTGGTTCGATCCTGGAAATAGCCATGACTTCCACGGACGGGGCTTCGAGCCTAAAGATGGAATTGCTCTTGGGATTGCCGGACATTGATTCTTGGACAGACTTCAGCTCAGGTGGACAGCAGAAAGCAGTATCTGACAGTTGGCAGTGTGTTCCCCACTCTGTGACAACTCCTCTGGACCAGTCAATATTGGGGTTATGAGCAGTCAACCATGGGAAGCCGAGGATTATAGGGAGTTTAGGAGTATGAATTAATAAAACTGAATCAATTCCTGGTGGTTCCCTACTTTTAACTGAAGAGGTGGAGTGCACTGACTGACCCGACCTGATCCCAGCGGGCTGCCATCAACTGCAGTAATGTTAAGGGGTTCTTGGAGAGTCACCGGATGAATTGCAAGACTTTGGGCCATCTTAAAGTCCATAAAACTCCCGGCGGCCCCAGAGTCTACAAAGGCACATACTTGATGGTGTTGCTGGCCCATGGTGATTGTGGCCTGGATCTTCAAACCTAAGGCAGCATCTATCACTCATCCTCCTATTACGTTTGGACTGGGATATCCAAGTTCCCCCCAACTGCATGGGTTCATCCATGTCCACAAGAGGAGGAGATAATTTGACAGGACTGGTGGCCTCAAATAAGCTGGTCTCCCGCTGCCGCTCTATCTGCCGTTCTCTGAGGCGATGGTCAACCCGGATAGCTACATCAATGAGGGACTCAAGGTCAGGGGCAGGGTCTCGGAATGCCAACTCGTCTTTGAGCTCTGATGACAAAGCATGGTGGAAGGTCGCTCTTAGGGCTCTTTGATCCCATCTACTATCAGCCGCCAGAGTACGAAACTCTATGGCGAACTCAGCTGCACTCCGGGTACCTTGAGAGAGATTCAGCAGGCGACGATCGACATCACCTCCACTGGCTGGATGTTGGAAAACTCTCTTCATCTCCATGATGAACTGTTGATTGTTTGTGGTTAGTGGAGACTTCTGGTCCCACAAAGCTGAGGCCCATTCGAGCGCCTTAGCGGTGAGGAGAGTAATGATGTAGGCCACCTTACTGCTCTCAGTGGGAAAACTACTTGGCTGTAGTTGAAAGGCCAGAGTACACTGGGTAATAAATCCTCTGAATCTCTCAGGGCTTCCATCAAACCTTTCTGGGGCTGGTAATCTGGGCTCAGAAGGAAATGTCACCATTGACCTAGGTTGAGGATCAGGGGGCTGTTGGAGCTCTTGGGGTGAAGGGGCCTGGGACTGAAGGCTCAAAATTTGGACAATCTGAGAC
Organism: Carassius carassius; assembly: GCF_963082965.1. NCBI lineage: Eukaryota > Metazoa > Chordata > Actinopteri > Cypriniformes > Cyprinidae > Carassius > Carassius carassius. The sequence continues at coordinate 29,979,469 of NC_081762.1, forward strand.
AGAGTTTGATCATATCGTTGAATGGTAGTGGCTTGCTCAGAGAGTGCAGCTAGGATCCGTTCCACATTGGAGGGTGGTGAAGACTCTTCCGCTGGGTTTGCTTCCATGGTTCAATCTTGCTGTAACGAGGCTGCCTTAAGCAGGGATTGAACCCGGGTCTCTGGTGCTCTAGAAGTGTGACTTTACTCACTGAGCTACTCCCAGACTGTTAAACTCAAGAGCGGAAGAGCAAAAGAGCAAAAAAGGCCAAGGGGCTTGAATCTTCAAAAAGTAACAATAATCTTTACTAGAGAAAACAAAGTACAAAATAAACGTAGCAAACTTAGCTACCATTAAACAAAAAAAGACACAAGGGTCCAAAAATACAAGCACAATCAAACTTAACTTAGCAACTGGATACACAGGAAGCATAGGCTCAAGACTGAACACAATAGCAGGGAACAAACAGACTTATAAAGGGTCAAACACAGGTGTGAGGAATCAACGCTGATGAGCAGAGCACTGAACATGGTACGGGGCGATGACGCCCTCTGGAGGAGCGGAGAGACCATAGGGCTAGAGTTCATAGGGCAAGAGCCCTCTGCAGTTCTGGAGGGAACATAACAGTACTCATTGAGAGTGACCCATGCAGGCCAGGATGAAAACAGCAATGCAGATACGAGCCCATTACAGTGTATGTGTGTGTGGAATGTGTCGTCGTGCCGTGAGTAAAAAAGGCGGGTGTTTGTCTTTCCTTTGAGGCTTACGCAAGTATCTCTGGACTGTCTCGAAGGTGTAATAACTGTCACCCCGCCATAGGATGTTGCCGACATCGCCATTCCCCCTTTGTGGTCGGATGATGCCCTGTTGTCATTATCGGACAACACCCATTACAATGGTTGGATGGCAGGTGAATCGTGCCGGTTGGATAGCAGGTGTTTGTTATGGCTGAGGACTCAGCTTGATGAGGTCTGTATCCATTTGTGGTGTGGTACCTTTCCATCCGGGGTTTCCATTGGAGACCTCCGGTCATGCTTGTCTTGAGTTTGGCTGTAGAGGTTCACATCTCGTTGAGTTTCCTGTATAGGATGAAGGCCACGCCAAGGGTCAGGGTGTGGTCGATGACCATGGAGATGCACAGTGCTGTGTCAGCTGCAGTCCATGCTTGGGCAACAGGTGAGGTGTTCAGGATGGGCAATCGAGACAAGGCTTTGAGGGCTGCGTCGACTGGAGCAATGTCAATGAGCTGAGGCCCCCCTTTTTCAATCCACAGTTGTAACTCTGGACCTACGGTGAAGTTGTAGTTCCTGAAGAAGGATGGGATTTCTAGTTATGATTGGTACTCTTCACTCAGAAGATGGTATAAGGCCAGATCATCGTTTGGTTTCGGCAGGGCAGCGTGTGTCACTGACCAGGGGTTGCAACCCGCAGATTCCTTCAGCGTTGTCTCTAAGGAAGTGTTTGCTAAGGCAGAGATAATGAACGTCTTTGGTCAAAGTACACATGTGCAGGTTTGGGGCCAGTTACAGCTGTGTGTTGCTGTTGTGGTAGGCCACCACATCTCGAATGTGTGTCTTGGTGTGGGTGTTGCTTTTCCAAAACCTTACATTGACAATGTCTTTAAGTCTATAGACTTGGCGTGACTCGCTGATGGGTTGGTTCAGGAGCACATCCACTTCCCTCTGTTTGGGATTGATGTGCAGTAGGATGCCGCCATCCAGAGAGTAGGCCAGGTGTATTTGTAGCCGGTCAGCTGGCATGGTGATGGCGGAAGCCAGCACAGTTAGCACAAGGCTTAAGGGTATCATGTACGGTGGGATTCTACCCATGGTTAGGCTGTCATTGGAGGAGTTAACTTCCCACACCATGTCAAGTCAAGTCAAGTCAAGTCATTGCGTCAAAGCAACTGAACAACATTCATTAGGAAAACAGTTTTTCAATAATGCAAAATGACAGTTAAAGGCAGTTCATCATTGAATTCAGTGATGTCATCTCTGTTCAGTTTAAATAGTGTCTGTGCATTTATTTGCAATCAAATCAACGATATCGCTGTAGATGAAGTGACCCCAACTAAGCAAGCCAGAGGCAACAGCGGCAAGGAACCGAAACTCCGTCGGTGACAGAATGGAGAAAAAAACCTTGGGAGAAACCAGGCTCAGTTGGGGGGCCAGTTCTCCTCTGACCAGACGAAACCAGTAGTTTAATTCCAGGCTGCAGCAAAGTCAGATTGTGCAGAAGAATCATCTGTTTCCTGTGGTCTTGTCCTGGTGGTCATCTTAGACAAGGTCTTTACAGGGGATCTGTATCTGGGGTTCTAGTTGTCCTGGTCTCCGCTGTCTTTCAGGGATGTAGCGGTCCTTTCTAGGTGCTGATCCACCATCAGGTCTGGATACGTACTGAATCCGGGTGACTGCAGTGACCCTCTGATCTGGATACAGACTGGATCTGGTGGCTACGGTGACCTCGGAATAAGAGAGAAACAGACTAATATTAGCGTAGATGCCATTCTTCTAATGATGTAGCAGGTACATCGGGTGGTATGAGAAGTGTTCCTGGTTTTGGTTTACCCTAATTAACGCAGCCTAAAAATCCTTTAACGGATTTGGATATTAAAAGCATATTAGTATGTTATGTGTAAGCCAGGTTAAAGAGATGGATCTTTAATCTAGATTTAAACTGCAAGAGTGTGTCTGCCTCCAGAACAATGTTAGGTAGGTTATTCCAGAGTTTAGGCGCCAAATAGGAAAAGGATCTGTTGATTTTGATATTCTAGGTATTATCAAATTGCCTGAGTTTTGAGAACGTAGCGGACGTAGAGGATTATAATGTAAAAGGAGCTCATTCAAATACTGAGGTGCTAAACCTCAGTATTTGAACTCGTATCTCTAGTAAGAACTCTTGCTGCTGCATTTTGGACTAGCTGTAGTTTGTTTACTAAGCGTGCAGAACAACCACCCAAATAAAGTTTACAAATGCTAGAAATGTGGCTTTCTAAGGAAAGATTGCGATAAAATAGCACACCTAGGTTCCTAACTGATGACGAAGAATTGACAGAGCAGCCATCAAGTCTTAGACAGTGTGCTAGGTTATTACATGCAGAGTTTTTAAGTCCTATAATCAACACCTCTGTTTTTTCCGAATTTAGCAGTAAGAAATTACTCGTCATCCAGTTTTTTATATCGACTATGCATTCCATTAGTTTTTTTTCAAATTGGTGTGTTTCACCGGGCCGCAAAGAAATATAGAGCTGAGTATCATCAGCATAACAGTGAAAGCTAACACCATGTTTCCTGATGAGATCTCCCAAAGGTAACATATTAAGCGTGCATTCTGCACTTGTGATCGATATGATACATCTTCATTCACTGCTGCGAACTGATGGCGGTCATATAAGTACGATTAAAACCATGCTAATGCACTTCCATTAATAACAACAAAGTGTTCAAGTCTATGCAAAAGAATGTTGTGGTCAATTGTGTCAAACGCAGCATTAAGATCCAATAAAACTAATAGAGAGATACAACCACGATCAGATGATAAGAGCAGGTCATTTGTAACTCTAAGGAGAGCAGTCTCAGTACTATGATACAGTCTTAATCCTGACTGGAAATCCTCACATATACCATTTTTCTCTAAGAAGGAATATAATTGTGGGAATACCATCTTTTCTAGTATCTTGGACAGAAAAGGGAGATTCGAGATTGGTCTATAATTAACTAATTATTAGTTCTTTAGGGTCAAGTTGTGGTTCTTTGAGGAGAAGCTTAATAACAGCCAGTTTGAAGGTTTTGGGCGTATCCTAATGACAATGAGGAATTAATAATAGTCAGAAGAGGATCTGGTAACACTTTAGAATACTGTTTCTTACTTACTACATAACAAATAAGGAATTACTGAAGAACTAACAGGTGATTATTCGTTAACACTTAACTCACTACTGTTGACTACTAAGGAAGATGTGTTAACTAATCAGTATGTAATATAATTGTATGATTGTGTTAAGTAACAGTTAGCTAATCAGTAACTAATATATTCTGTGATACCTCCTGAAGAACTACGATTAATTATCTACTAGTTAGGGTTCAAGAAAAAAAATAACTATGAAGTAACTATTAATGAACAGTTATACACAAATAATCACTATAATAATCAGGCTGTGGCCCACAAATCAAGTACTTGAGTAAAAGTACAGATACCCCAATAAAATATTACTCCAGTAAAATTACAGTAGGCCTATTCATTTTCAAAATTACTTGAGTAAAAGTACAAAGTACTACTACAGTAATAACTTTGTTACAGCCCACTTATTAGCTTAGAATGGAAATGAAATATGGATTTTGTTTGCTTCTAAATGTTTAACTTTTGATTATGAAATGTTTGTTAAATTAGTTAAAATGTGGGCAGTATACATGTTAAAATGGAATACAATATGCTGTATTAAGAAATGTACTCATCTGAAATAAACATTGTAAACAAGTTGTGTTGTGTATTTTACAAAGTTAATGGTTACCTTTATAGGGTTTTTTTAGTCAAAATGATGTAGTTTATTATTATTTACTAATAGGTTCACTTTAGAATTCTGTTTCAGGTTCTAAGTAAGTCCTGCAAAATTATCTGATAATTCTTTATACTATAGATATATATATAATTACTAATGGGTTCCCAGCATTTTCACTTTAGAATAGACCTTATGTTTCAGGTTCAAAATAAGTCCTGCAGAATTATTTGATAATTAATTATTAATTACTAATGGATTCCCTATTTTTTCACTTTAGAATACTGTTTCAGGTTCTAAGTAATTCTTCAGGACTTATCTGATAATTCTTTATTTATTACTAATGCGTTCCCAATATTTTCACTTTAGAATAGGCGTAATGTTTCAGGTTCAAAATAAGTCCTGCAGAATTATATGATAATTAATTATTAATTACTAATGGGTTCCCTATGTTTTCACTTTAGAATACTGTTTCAGGTTCTAAGTAATTATTGAGGAATTATCTAATAATTATTTATTAATTACTAATGGGTTCCCAATATTTTCACTTTAGAATAGGCCTAATGTTTCAGGTTCAAAATAAGTCCTGCAGAATTATTTGATAATTAATTATTAATTACTAATGGGTTCCCTATGTTTTCACTTTAGAATACTGTTTCAGGTTCTAAGTAATTCTTCAGGAATTATCTGATAATTCTTTATTAATTACTAATGCGTTCCCAATATTTCCACTTTAGAATAGGCTTAATGTTTCAGGTTCAAAATAAGTCCTGAAAAATTATTTGATAATTAATTATTAATTACAAATGGTTTCCCTATGTTTTCACTTTAGAATACTGTTTCAGGTTCTAAGTAATTCTTTAGGAATTATCTGATAATTCTTTATTAATTACTAATGCGTTCCCAATATTTTCACTTTAGAATAGGCTTAACGTTTCAGGTTCAAAATAAGTCCTGCAAAATTATTTGATAATTCTTTATTAATTACTAATGGGTTGCCTATGTTTTCACTTTAGAACACTGTTTCAGGTTCTAAGTAATTCTTTAGGAATTATCTGATAATTCTTTATTAATTACTAATGGGTTCCCAATATTTTCACTTTAGAATAGCCCTAATGTTTCCGGTTCAAAATAAGTCCTGCAGAATTATTTTATAATTCTTTATTAATTACAAATTGGATACCTGTATTTTCACTTTTCCTCAGGCTTTGCCTTACATACAGAAATTGAATTAATTGTAATGTGGTATATGCTGAGGAGGCACACATACAGTACTGTATATAAAATATAAAAACTAAGGTAAGTTATCGCAAGGCACTGGAGTCATGGTGAGGTTCCTATTGGAAGCTGATTTCGTACAAAACACACTCACAAAACAATTTACTACAGGCAAAACCTCTATAAAATGTATTGCATTTATTAATATTGCATTTTCATACTACTACTACTATTGCTAATAAAATGTATATGAAAGTGTCACAATTCAATGTAATTGTGTAAAACTGTTCATTAGTAGTTACTTCATAGTTATTTTTCTTTAACCCTAACTAGTAGATAATTCATAGTAGTTCTTCAGGAGGTATGACAGAAAACATTAGTTATTGATTAGCTAACTGTTACTAAACATAATCATAAAATTATATTACATACTGATTAATTAACAAATCTTACTTAGTAGTTAACAGTGGTGAGTTAAGTGTTAACGAATAATCACCTGTTAGTTCTTCATATAATAATTCCTTATTAGTTATGTAGTAAGTAAGAAACAGTATTCTAAAGTGTTTCCGAGGATCTATGACTTCTGGAAGCACCTATTTTAGGAGCTTAGATGGTATAGGGTCTAATATACATGTTGTTGGTTTAGATGATTTAACAAGTTTATACAATTCTTCCTCACCTATTGTAGAGAATGAGTGGAACTGTTCCTCAGGGGGTCTATAGTGCACTGTCTGATGAGATACTGTAGCTAACGGCTGAATGGTTACAATTTTATCTCTAATAGTATAAATTTTAGAAGTAAAGTAGTTCATAAAGTCATTACTGCTGTGATGTTGGGAAATGTCAACACTTGTCGAGGCTTTATTTTTCGTTAATTTAGCCACTGTATTGAATAAATACCTGGGGTTATGTTTGTTTTCTTCTAAAAGAGAAGAAAAGTAATCGGATCTAGCAGTTTTTAATGCTTTTCTGTAGTATAGGTTACTTTCCTGCCAAGCAATATGAAATACCTCTAGTTTTGTTTTCCTCCAGCTGCTCTCCATTTTTCTGGCTGCTCTCTTTAGGGTGCGAGCATGCTCATTATACCATGGTGTCAAACTGTTTTCCTTAACCTTCCTTAAGCGTAAAGGAGCAGCTGTATTTAAAGTGCTAGAAAAGAGAGAGTCCATAGTTTCTGTTACATCATCAAGTTGTTCTGAGATTTTGGATATGCTAAGGAATTTGGATACATCAGGAAGATAACTTAAAAAGCAGTCTTTTGTGGTAGAAGTGATGGTTCTTCCATACTTGTAACAAGAAGTAGAATTTATAATTTTGGCTATATGAAGTTTGCACAAAACTAAATAATGATCTGAGATATCATCACTTGGCTGCATAATTTCAACACTATCAACATCACTTCCATGTGACAGTATTAAATCTAGAGTATGATTTTGACAATAAGTAGGTCCTGAAACATGTTGTCTAACCCCAATAGAGTTCAGAATGTCTATAAATGCTGATCCCAATGCATCTTTTTCATTATCAACATGGATATTAAAATCACCAACTATGAAAACTTTATCTGCAGCCAGAACTAACTCAGATGTAAAATCAGCAAACTCTTTAATAAAGTCTGTATGGTGCCCTGGTGGCCTGTATACAGTAGCCAGTACAAACATAACAGGGGATTTATCATTAACATTTGTTTCTCTGGATAAGGTTATATGAAGCACCATTACTTCAAACGAGTTATACTTGAAGCCTGCCCTCTGAGAAATCCTGAAAACGTTGTTATAAATTGAAGCAACACCCCCCAACACCCCCCCCCCCCCTTTGCCTTTTAGACACGGCTCATGTTTATAACAGTAATTTTGGGGGGTGGACTCATTTAAAATAATGTAATCATCAGGTTTTAGCCAGGTTTCTTTCATACACAGCACATCTAGATTATGATCATTGATCATATTATTTAGAAAAAGTGTTTTCGTAGAAAGGGATCTGATATTCAATAAGCCAAGCTTTATCATTTGTTTATCCGTATTGCATCTGTTTTTTATTTGTTGAACCTCAATTAAATTGTTAATCTTAACCTGGTTTGGACGTTTTTTGTATTTTCTAGTTCGGGGAACAGACACAGTCTGCATGCCTGTCGTTAACGCTGTAACCAGCTGTGTCTGGGCAAAGTAATTCTGGAAGACAGTAAACAGCGGTTTCATGGAGTTCACAGCCTGGTTCGCTGCATTGACACTGGACATACCAAGGTTAAACAGAGTTCTGGTGGCAGCGGCAGCTCTGAGCAAAGCTCCCAGGAACCGTTTGGAGTGGTGGTTGTGTCCACCTAACTCCACTCGTGTAACAGTCACTTTCTCATGTTGGCTGAACATGTGTTTGACATCGGCCTCAGCATGAGTGAGGGAGTCCTCTGTCCATCGGGCACCTGTCCAGCTGTATTGGGCTACGGTACTTGGGGTAGTGTGCTCTGTAGTCGATGATCAGGTGTCTCCATTGTTCTCTAGGTGGCAGCTGTCCTCTGGTTGGGTGACAGCACAGCATGGCGAACCACAGCAGCATCCTGGTACAGACAACAGGGAGAGAGAGAGAAAAAGGAAAGGAAGAAACAAGCAAGGGTTGTCTTTGGTTGGACAGGGCAGTCTCTTTACTTCGTGGGCAGCGACTGGGTTTAGCCCGCCTTGGCCCATGTTTTGAAACATCTTGCTGCTGGCATGACGCTTGCTTCAGTGCCTCGTCAGTGGCTCTGGTGCTGTGTTGTGAAGCACATGATGCATCATGGACACACATTGGCATTTTCCCCGTTTTGCGCCGTGGCATTACAAGCCTTGGCATTGTGATGTCAGACGGTGCACAACCCACAGTGTTGTTCTGTGCATGCAGCATGTGCTTTTGTCTGTGTGTTGTTGTCTCTGTTTACTGGAAGCTTATGTCACTAAAACAAATTCCTTGTATGCGCAAGCATACTTGGCAATAAAGCTCTTTCTGATTCTGATTCTGATTCTGATTCTGATGCTGTGGTCTGAGGCACTGGTTGTCAGTGAGTGTAGACAGCGTGCAAGGGTGGATGAAGGGGAGTTGAGAAGTGGTCAAGCAAAGTCTATATGGAGGTGTCAGAAGCCCGCATGTCCGCTATGTAGCTCTTTGTAGTCAGCGGAGCCAGCGTAAGCAGCTCTGAGGTAGGCAGTTTAACCTGTACATTTCTTATGCTGTGTGTAATCACTTTAACCTTGAAACTGGGTGGGTTGGGAGTGACCACAGCCTGTTGTTTAGTGCGCCAGTTTTGGCGAGGTCATCAGTTGGATCATTTAAGTCCTTGTCTAGACCTCATAGTTTCGAGTGTCCTTTTACCTTCTTCCAGTACACAGTCACATTGTGTGTTTTTGTGATGTTATCACATTGCTGGAACAGGTGTTTGTATTTGACTGGCTTGTTGTTTGCAGTTTTGAACCCATTCTGTTCCCAGTTTGGAATATGGCACACGAAACGGAGTCTAGCATAGTTAGAGTCTGTACAGGCTTTGTTCAGAAAGATGTTGAATTCAGCTGGTGAGTTGGCGTAGTCGAACGGACACCTGTTGAAGGCGAACGGTCGGTTGTCAAATGTGAATGCCAGCTTGTGTTGGTTTTCCGGGTGTACCGGAATGGTCCAGAATCCAGAGGCCACATCAAGTGTAGGGAAGATTGTGGCTCCTCTGATTCTGGGTATTTCTTGTTCTAGCTGCATGGGAGGAGCCTCAGGGTGCGTAGGGATGCGCACCGTGTGTAGGTTGGTAAGACCACAGTCTAAAGAGTCTTTGGCAATGGATTCTTTGAACTTATAAAGAACTTGTCCTTGGCGATCTGTTTCACTCTGAAGTGCATTAGTGTCTTGTAGAATTTGCTGAACTTGAGATTGAAAACCTGTGTAAGGCTCCTCCGTCGGTGTGTCATCAGTCAGTTTGGTATTGAGAGGTGTAGCAGCTTTATCAGTCTCACCAACGCTCTGGTGGGAGACTGTGTATACTGTGAGGTGTTGGTCCTCGGTCAGCTCTATTCTGCACATCTGGTCTTTGGTCACCGACATGACAGATGTGATGGCGACGAACTTGAAGGGTGCAGTGAACAATGTGTTGTCGGTACTCCCTTCGGGTATCAGTGCAGGTGGAATGGGCCCAATGACAAGTAGTACAAGTTGAAAGTCATTTAAGTCATGGCTAACTAGCCATCCCAGCTGGTAGGCCTTGGGAATGTTGATGTTAGTTGCCGTGCAGTTGTTGAAAAGGATGTAGACTACATGAGATGACACTTCAGTGAGGGGTGAGACTTCAAGTGTGAGTCCTACTTCCACACATTCAGGTGAGGGTTGGAAGAAACCCATCGTGTGGTTTAGGATTTGACCACATCGCATGTTGAGCCTAACAGCGACCCCTTTGGTGTAAGCTGGTACCACTGTTCCCTGTCCGTTGACTAAGGTGCAAAGGAGTGAACTTGAGCCTTGGTTTGTTGTTGAGGCTGTGTACCCATGACTGGCTGCTGGGGTTCCTGTGAGGTCTGTGACATGGCAGTCTGGCTCTGTGGGAGTTCCCGTGACCTCTGTGACCTGGCAGTCTGGCTCTGTGGGAGTTCCCGTGACCTCTGTGACCTGACAGTCTGGCTCTGGCAACCTGTGTGGCTGGAGGGGAAGAGGTTCTTGCACTTGAGCCCAGACGTTTGGCTGTTTTAAGTCCAGTAAAGGTTCAAAGCGTTCTAGCTGGTCTTTGCAGATGAGAAATGTATAAGTGTCCATTGGTTAGACATAAATAGGGAAGTCGTGGCCTAATGGTTAGAGAGTCGGACTCCCAATCGAAAGGTTGTGAGTTCGAGTCCCGGGCCGGCAGGAATTGTGGGTGGGGTGAGTGCATGTACAGTTCTCTCTCCACCCTCAATACCACGACTTAGGTGCCCTTGAGCAAGGCATTGAACCCCCAACTGCTCCCCGGGCGCCGCAGCATAAATGGCTGCCCACTGCTCCAGGTGTGTGCTCACAGAGTGTGTGTGTGTGTGTGTGTGTGTGTTCACTGCTCTGTGTGTGTGCATTTCGGATGGGTTAAATGCAGAGCACAAATTCTGAGTATGGGTCACCATACTTGGCTGAATGTCACTTCACTTTTTTTTTACACTTTTTTTTTTTTTTTTAAATAGGATGTACTAGACTCATTGGACTGATTGTCAGGTGAATGGGAGCTACCTGGTCAAACTGGATGTCATTCTGGCTGTATGAATGTACATTCAGTTCACAAGTTTGAGGTGTAAGAGTTCGATCTTGTCTCTTAGCTTCAAATTGGAGTCTTTTGAAAAGGTGAGATGAGATCACCGTAAGGTCTGAGTTTTCGGCCCACCACCTTTTCGAGGTTGCCCAGGAATGTTGGCATCGGGGCAGATGTGACTATCGATGGGTGGTTAGCAGTGTTGGGGAGTAACTAGTTACATGTAACGGCGTTACGTAATTTAATTACAAAATTATTGTAACTGTAATTAGTTACAGTTACTAAGAAAAAATGAGTAATTAAATTACAGTTACTTATGAAATTTTTTACGATTACAAAGGGGATTACATTTGAATATTTACACACATCCACATACAGATTTAACTGATTTCTTTCCCAAATTGCGCTGACTATTCTGAGACATACCGCCCTAATAATTTCCGGGATGCGGAAATACAGTCTGGTTCGTAGAATCCAGTCATAAAAACGGAATGCCTAACGCGGACGGAATATGCCACATTTTGGATGACTATATCAAAAGTAGGTCAGTACACTTGAATCAAAACATGACATCGACTAGTGTCTGTGAATATTAAGCCCCAAAAATGCAATATATGACTCCTTCACGTTCTGCGTCTGTGGAAATCAGGCGCGGACTGGACACCGGGAGAACCGGGACAATTCCCGGTGGCCTGGCAGCCGATTTTGCCCCACTATTTAATATCATTATTGTATAATTGCACGCCGAATGTACTAAAGCGATCATTTGCGAATCCGCCATTTGATAATTAAATCTCTAATAAGTCATGAATTGTTAGTCATGACTCGCGCGCTCTCCGCGCCTCCGCCAAACGGTTTGGATCAGACTCAGAGTAATCAATGCGAGAGAGAGAGAGAGAGAGAGAGAGAAAGAAAAAAGAAAGAAAGAAAGAAAGAAAGAAAGAATAGAGTGGACAGCTGGAGCAGAGAAGCAGAACTACTGTTCAGGGTTTCAGGTCAGTTTCGTCTGTAAAGATGCTTTTTTGTCTTTGTTTTTTTTTTTATTTAATCAAGCAGCAGCACGTTGCTCATCAATCATCACTCAAAATACTATATAAAGGACATCGTTATTATCTGTAGTAATGTTACAGTAGTAATTTAGCTGAAAAAAAAATCAGATTTTTTTATAGGTTTAGGGGGAGCTACGACAGACAACAACACAACCCTTACGAAAATGAACATTTTAATATTTAACTATAAATCCAGAGAAAATGGTTACTATTGTTTAACTGTGATAACCAAAAATGTAAAATTATTTTACAAATGTATTTATTTATCCATTTGCAAAAAAAAACAAAAAAATAAAAAAAGGTTATTTTACTTTTATATAGACTAATAAAAGCAAGGTAATTTTTTGTAAGGGAAAAACATGACTCCTGTATAGTATTAGGATTTTTTCTATAAAGATATTGTAGTATTGTAGAGTATTGTATAGTAAAGTATAGTTTTGTTCAATCTTGAGTATTAAAGTCATGAGAGAGATGGATAACAGGGCATAATAAAGAGACTGAAGAGAAAAATGGAAGTGAAGGTGCAGTTCAGGAGATAACTTTTAATTATTTTGCATGTCCCCAAATTAAAGATTTAAACCTTTTTTATGTCAGGTCCACACAAAAAATAGTTTTGTCCATGAATTTGTTTGTATGAGTTTGAACTTTCCAGTCTGAATTTTTTTCCCAGTCTGCCCCTCCTGTAAATTAATGGCAAAGACATGGTTTCATTTACTACACATAGGCCTACTGAAGCTCGCAGTGTTTTTAACCTCTGCTGTCTCAATATAGGAGTACACGAGCACATAAACATAATTTCTAGAACTGTTCTTTGTCACTTCATGTGCATTTTACTTATTTTGAGAAAACTATCATCATATACAGAGACAGCAGTTTCAAAAAAAACACCAATGTTTCAGGAGTTTATTACACAGAATACGTCACATGCTTATTAGATTTGAGTTGATGTATATGCTTTTATTTATTATTCTTTAATTTTCACAAATTTAGAAAAGTAATCAAAAAGTACTCAAAAGTAATTAGTTACATTACTTTAATAAAGTAATTGAAAAAGTTACACTACTATTACATTTTAAACAGGGTAACTTGTAATCTGTAACCTATTACATTTCCAAAGTAACCTTCCCAACACTGGTGGTTAGGACCGGTCTCGTGTAGCTCACTGTGGAGGCAGGTAGCCAAAACAGCATTTTCTGGTACCTTGGGTTTGAGGTACCTGGTGTGAGGAACTGTGCTGTCTCGTTCAGGGTGTGCAGCTGTCAGCTGTGGAACTTGGGTGATGCTGTCACCTTGTGATGTGACAGTTAGCTCTGTGGTCTGTTGATGACGAGCAGTGTTTGGGGTGCTTGGCTCATATATATGGCAGTTAGACAGGGTGTTGGTTTCCGTTCTTATGCTTAGACATAAGATGTTTGGTTTGTTTTTCTTGTCTTCCTTGCGAGTTTTCATGTAAAGAAGCTCTTTCAGCACCCTCAGGATCTCTGCTGTCTCAGACTTGACCTCCCTGTGTTTTTTTGATGTGGGCTCAGTGTGAGCTCACCAGTGTCGCGTTGAGAGTGGTTCCTCTGCCGGCTGTCGGGGCTTTGTGTCCTGGACGGTGGGGGTCGGCTCTTTTTTTGGGTTGCCGGTCCCTGAATCTTTCAGAGCACTCGCTCTGGTGCTTTGAACGAGCACCACCATGATTGTGTTGCCCTCTGCTGGCTTGGAACGGTCTTGACTCTCTGTAGAAAGGTCTGTAACTGTGGTGTTGTGGGCCGCCCTCTAGGGTCAACTCCGAGCAGTGCTCAGAGACAGAGTAGGTTGTGGGGTTTTTCACAGTCTTTTCAGAAATAGTCTTTTGCTTGATGTAAGCTTTATGGGCTAAGTTCCATAACTCTTGTGTAGATATGCTACACGGACACGCTGAGACTCTGAGATGAAAACTCCAACTGGCATGTAGGTTTCGGAGGAAAAGAGTTTTAAAGTTGACATCCTGTTCCATACCTGGTTCGTTGCATGCTCTGAAGTAGGCTTTTCGTAGCTGACTATAGAAAGTCTGTGGGTTTTCAAGTTCGGCCCTGTTTGAGGTCCATAGCGTTAAGGAGCCCATGGTCTGAGTCTGGATCAGAGAATTCAAGAATCAAAGCTTTTTGCAGTTGCTGGTAGTCTCTGGTTGATGATCCAGAAAACTATGCACATCATGGCTGGACATGATTCTAACAGGTACAATTTGTCCAAAGCTGTCACGTTGATGACAGTTTGCAAGTGAAAGTCAATGTATTGAACATAAGTGTGAATGTCATGACCTCCTGCAGGATCTGGATTGAACATAGGGATGTTTCTGGCTAGCGTGTCAAGTTCTTGGGGAGCCGTGCTGGGTTTAGTGGCATGCGTTCTCTGGAAGGGCTCTCCCCCCTCCCTTGTTGACAGGTGTTCTTGTAAGCTGTCTGGTTATGTCTTGGTTATGTCTTACAACCCCTTTTTCAGCTCTGGGTTCTTGGCTGAAAGGGTTGGAGTGGTGGGCTGGGAGAAACTCTGTGGTGTGTGTTTCTCCGTTCCAGCCACTCTGTAATCTGTAAGAATGTTTCATTTCTGCGTGAATAGTGTTAAGTTCATCTTGGAGCTCGTCTCTCTGCAGAGTAAGCTCGTTGATTTTAGCTCGGGCCACTTGCAATTGTTTTCGCAGACCCTGGCTTTAGCGTCTCTTTCTTTAAGTTCAGTCTCTGCTCTTTTTAGGAAAGCGTCACCTTGCTGGAGTTTTTTGTTGAGTTCTTTTCGGCCTTTTCTCTCCAGCTGTTCTCTTTGGTCTGTGTCGAGGTGAAAATCTTGCAGGGCATTGTGAAGTCTTTCTACTTCTTTCTGTAGCTCTGGATCTGTAGCATCCTCTTTCTCGCGCTGGTTCTGGGTCTCGAGGAGGAGCTGATCAAGGCGACTCTGGGTTCGGGCCTGGTCCTTCCAGGCCTCCTCCGCTTGAAGCTTAAGAGTTGCTGCTTGCTGTTCAAGGTCGATGTTGCTCCATTTGCTGAGCCATGCCTGGGCGACAAGAATGTGAACTAGGCTTCCGAGGATCCTTGCGTTCTTTGTGGTGGTCGCTTTGGGTTGGATCGTGAGCCATCAGTTCATCTAGCTCTGTGTCTAGTTGCTCTTGGTTTAGGTGCTGCAGGTTACTGACATCCTTTGGCAGGAAGGGGGTCATCACTGCTTTCAACCATGTCGAGAGTTGGCCCCCGTGGACTGCTGGACTGGATGACAGGAACATCCTGGCTCACTGTCGGTGAGAGAAACACAGCACACACACAAAAAGACCAATGCAAGTTCATTCTATGGTTAATGAGCTATACTCATACGGGCTGTGCCGTTTATGAGAATTTTGGGGTTAACTGATGCAAACAGTCAAACAGTTCAGGAGCCAATTAACTTGGGTAAACGAAGGACCTGAAATGGAGATTTGACAGGCAGTATTCTAGTGGGTCATGTGATGACACTGGCTGCTGGTTGTCGCTCTACTATTTAGCTTCTTTGGTGGCTCTCACAGGTTACTGTCTCTATGTGAAATGAAAGAAACAAATCACAACAGAACAGAGGATAGAAAAAGATCAAAGTGAAACAAAACACTTGAAATGAGATAAAACAATAGTAACACGCTATGTGTTAGTGAGAATAAAGAGGCCTAAGCCTACTGCTAGGTTTTAAGATAGGGCCAACAGGTGAGTGGGGCTATCGAGGTAGAAAACCTAGGAAGATGGTGTGGCTTGGAGAATAGATGGGCCAAACACTTAAAATATATCCGGGGGAATATCTAAAATTCTGTGGCTTATAATAAGTGGATGGGTTTTATCACATTTGGTTCACTTGGGTGAATTGATTTCTCTCAGGTGGAAGCCAGCGGCGCGGTCAGCCTCCCTGGCGCTCCCAAACACTCAACCGCGGTGTCCTCAGCCCTTTGTTACTCTGTGTCGCGTTGCGCCCTCTCAAACAGCTTTTGACTTTTAACAC
The DNA here is from genome assembly GCF_963082965.1 of Carassius carassius. Lineage (NCBI taxonomy): Eukaryota > Metazoa > Chordata > Actinopteri > Cypriniformes > Cyprinidae > Carassius > Carassius carassius. The sequence continues at coordinate 29,995,403 of NC_081762.1, forward strand.
AACCTGGCAACACCAAGATGTCAACCGCCAGACAGCACTGCAAAATTGGGCTGTTCCCTAGAACCCTCTCGAAAGAGTGGCCCCATTTTAGGCCCCGGTTTAGGTACTGGTCCCAGAAATTGTCTTGTTTATGTCGGCTGGACTGATTGACTACCTTTGGAGTGCCAAATTGCTAATGTCTCCACTGCATGCTGCAACAACGGACAGAGACAAAAGAAACAGAGATTCACTCACAGCCAGTGTCAAAAATGCTGGTCGGGCAACCTTGCTCACTGGAAACCTGGGATGACTGTCCAATCACCAAGGGAGTTCTACAATCAAATACACAAAGGATGAACAAGGGAAACTTAAAGTGAATTAAGGCTTGTTTGTTTAAAATCAATTGAGCAAATATATATGTAGAAATGAGAGGTAACAGCTTTACCTAATAATGATAAAACAAAAAGGGAATTACGATAATGATGGTAATTATCAAAATAACCCAACCCAAAAGAAAGAAGGAAAAGAATAAAAATCAAAATAGAAAGAGATAGGAATGAAACAAGGGAGAAGAAGTAGCTGGTTTTCACCACAAGGGGGCGAACTCCCTCTCTGTGCTTAATGTCAAGTGCAAAATTTGCCAAAATGAAAGATGCCTCTGTCTTATGAATTGAAGTGCTTTTTGCAAGGCAGAAAGACAGTTTTTAATGTGTTAGAAGGACTATGGACATAAACTTATGTTAGAGCTTCAATACTCCGGTTTGTCAGTTTTTGTGAACACTGATGCTGAAATAGTGTTTATGTTGAAATGAAGTGGAAACAAGCCCAAGTATGCTAAAAACCATTTCTCTCAGTGAGATAATGTTGCTTCAAGTAAAGTCAAGTGCAAATCTTGCCAAAATGAAAGATGCCTCTGTCTGAATTGAAGTGCTTTTTGCCAGGCAGAAAGACAGTTTTTAATGTGTTAGAATTCGTATGCACATAAACATATGTTAGAGCCTCAATGCTCAGGTTTGTCAGTTCACAGCATTCTGAGAACACTCATGCTGAAATAGTGTTTCTGTTGAAATGAAGTGGAAAAAAGCCCAAATATGCTAAAAACAATCTCTCTCAGTGAGAGAATGTTGCTTCATTCAATGTTAAATACAAATCTTGCCAAAATGAAAGATGTCTCTGTCTTAAGAATTGAAATGTTTTTTGCAACGCAGAGAGACAGTTTTTATTATGTTAGAAGTCCTATTCATATAAACTTATGTTAGAGCTTCAATGCTCAGGTTTGTCAGTTCACAGCATTCTGAGAGCACTAATGCTGAAATAGTGTTTCTGTTGAAATGAAGTGGAAACAAGCCCAAATATGCTAAAAACCATCTCTCTCAGTGAGAGAGTGTTGCTTCATTCAATGTTAAATACAAATCTTGCCAAAATGAAAGATGCCTCTGTCTTATGAATTGAAATGCTTTTTGCAAGGCAGAAAGACAGTTTTTAATGTCTTAGAATTCCTATACACATAAACATATGTTAGAGCCTCAATGCTCAGGTTTGTCAGTTCACAGCATTCTGAGAACACTAATGCTGAAATAGTGTTTCTGTTGAAATGAAGTGGAAACAAGCCCACATATGCTAAAAACCATCTCTCTCAGTGAGAGAATGTTGCTTCATTTAAAGTCAACTGAAGTGGAAACAAGCCCAAATATGCTAAAAACCATCTCTCTCAGTGAGAGAATGTTGCTTCATTCAATGTTAAATACAAATCTTGTCAAAATGAAAGATGCCTTTGTCTTATGAATTAAAATGCTTTTTGCAAGGCGGAAAGACCTATACACATAAACATATGTTAGAGCTTCAATGCTCAAGATTGTCAGTTTACAGGTTTCTGAGACCACTAATGTTCAAATAGTGCTTCTGTTCAAATGAACTGCAAACTAGCCCATATCTGCTTAAAACCTTCTCTCTCAATGAGAGAAAGCTGTTTCATTCAATGTTTAGTGCAAAACTTGCCAAACTGAAAGATGCTTATGTCTTATCAAATAAAATGTTTTTTTACAATGCAGTAAAACAGTTTCTAATGTGTTAGAAGTTCAATGCACAAAATCTTATTTTAGAGCTCCAATGCTCAAGATTGTCAGTTTACAGGTTTCTGAGACCACTAATGTTAAAATAGTGCTTCTGTTCAAATGAACAGCAAACTAGCCCAAATCTGCTTAAAACCTTCTCTCTCAATGAGAGAAATCTGCTTTATTCAATGTTTAGTGCAAAACTTGCCAAACTGAAAGATTCTTATGTCTAATGATATAAAATGTGTTTTGCAATGCAGTAAGACAGATTTTAATGTGTTAGAAGTTATATGCACAAAATCTTATTTTAGAGCTCCAATGCTCAAGATTGTCAGTTTACAGGTTTCTGAGTCCACTAATGTTCAAATAGTGCTTCTGTTCAAATGAACTGCAAACTAGCCCAAATCTGCTTAAAACCTCTCTCAATGAGAGAAAGCGGTTTCATACATTGTTTAGTGCAAAACTTGCCAAACTGAAAGATTCTTATGTCTAATGATATAAAATGTTTTTTGCAATGCAGTGAGACAGATTTTAGTGTGTTAGAAGTTATATGCACAAAATCTTATTTTAGAGCTCCAATGCTCAAGATTGTCAGTTTACAGGTTTCTGAGTCCACTAATGTTAAAATAGTGCTTCTGTTCAAATCAAAAGAAAACTATCCCAAATCTGCTTAAAACCTTCTCTCTCAATGAGAGAATGCTGTTTCATTCAATGTTTAGTGCAAAACTTGCCAAACTGAAATATGCTTATGTCTAATGATATAAAATGTTTTTTGCAATGCAGTACGACAGATTTTAATGTGTTAGAAGTTATATGCACAAAATCTTATTTTAGAGCTCCAATGCTCAAGATTGTCAGTTTGCAGGTTTCTGAGTCCACTAATGTTCAAATAGTGCTTCTGTTCAAATGAACTGCAAACTAGCCCAAATCTGCTTAAAACCTCTCTCAATGAGAGAAAGCTGTTTCATACATTGTTTAGTGCAAAACTTGCCAAACTGAAAGATTCTTATGTCTAATGATATAAAATGTGTTTTGCAATGCAGTGAGACAGATTTTAATTTGTTAGAAGTTATATGCACAAAATCTTATTTTAGAGCTCCAATGCTCAAAATTGTCAGTTTACAGGTTTCTGAGACCACTAATGTTCAAATAGTGCTTCTGTTCAAATGAACTGCAAACTAGCCCAAATCTGCTTAAAACCTCTCTCAATGAGAGAAAGCTGTTTCATACATTGTTTAGTACAAAACTTGCCAAACTGAAAGATTCTTATGTCTAATGATATAAAATGTGTTTTGCAATGCAGTGAGACAGATTTTAATGTGTTAGAAGTTATATGCACAAAATCTTATTTTAGAGCTCCAATGCTCAAGATTGTCAGTTTACAGTTTTCTGAGTCCACTAATGTTAAAATAGTGCTTCTGTTCAAATCAACAGAAAACTAGCCCAAATCTGCTTAAAACCTTCTCTCTCAATGAGAGAATGCTGTTTCATTCAATGTTTAGTGCAAAACTTGCCAAACTGAAAGATGCTTATGTCTAATGATATAAAATGTGTTTTGCATTGCAGTGAGACAGATTTTAATGTGTTAGAAGTTCTATGCACAAAATCTTATTTTAGAGCTCCAATGCTCAAGATTGTCAGTTTACAGGTTTCTGAGTCCACTAATGTTAAAATAGTGCTTCTGTTCAAATGAACTGCAAACTAACCCAAATCTGCTTAAAACCTTCTCTCTCAATGAGAGAATGCTGTTTCATTCAATGTTTAGTGCAAAACTTGCCAAACTGAAAGATGCTTATGTCTTATCAAATATAATGTTTTTTTTTGCAATGCAGTGAGACAGATTTTAATGTGTTAGAAGTTATATGCACAAAATTTATTTTAGAGCTCCAATGCTCAAGATTGTCAGTTTACAGGTTTCTGAGTCCACTAATGTTAAAATAGTGCTTCTGTTCAAATCAACAGAAAACTAGCCCAAATCTGCTTAAAACCTTCTCTCTCAATGAGAGAATGCTGTTTCATTCAATGTTTAGTGCAAAACTTGCCAAACTGAAAGATGCTTACGTCTTATCAAATATAATGTTTTTTTACAATGCAGTAAAACAGTTTCTAATGTGTTAGAAGTTATATGCACAAAATCTTATTTTAGAGCTCCAATGCTCAAAATTGTCAGTTTACAGGTTTCTGAGTCCACTAATGTTAAAATAGTGCTTTTGTTCAAATGAACAGCAAACTAGCCCAAATCTGCTTAAAACCTTCTCTCTCAATGAGAGAAAGCTGCTGCATTCAATTTTTACTGAAAAACTTGTCAAACTGAAATATGCTTATGTCTAATAATATAAAATGTTTTTTGCAATGCATTAAGACAGATTTTAATGTGTTAGAAGTTATATGCACAAAATCTTATTTTAGAGCTCCAATGCTCAAGATTGTCAGTTTACAGGTTTCTGAGTCCACTAATGTTCAAATAGTGCTTCTGTTCAAATGAACTGCAAACTAGCCCAAATCTGCTTAAAACCTCTCTCAATGAGAGAAAGCTGTTTCATACATTGTTTAGTGCAAAACTTGCCAAACTGAAATATGCTTATGTCTAATAATATAAAATGTTTTTTTGCAATGCATTAAGACAGATTTTAATGTGTTAGAAGTTATATGCACAAAATCTTATTTTAGAGCTCCAATGCTCAAGATTGTCAGTTTACAGGTTTCTGAGTCCACTAATGTTAAAATAGTGCTTCTGTTCAAATCAACAGAAAACTAGCCCAAATCTGCTTAAAACCTTCTCTCTCAATGAGAGAATGCTGTTTCATTCAATGTTTAGTGCAAAACTTGCCAAACTGAAAGATGCTTGTCTTATCAAATATAATGTTTTTTTTGCAATGCAGTGAGACAGATTTTAATGTGTTAGAACTTATATGCACAAAATCTTATTTTAGAGCTCCAATGCTCAAGATTGTCAGTTTACAGGTTTCTGAGTCCACTAATGTTAAAATGGTGCTTCTGTTCAAATCAACAGAAAACTAGCCCAAATCTGATTAAAACCTTCTCTCTCAATGAGAGAAAGCTGTTTCATACATTGTTTAGTGCAAAACTTGCCAAACTGAAAGGTTCTTATGTCTAATGATATAAAATGTGTTTTGCATTGCAGTGAGACATATTTTAATGTGTTAGAAGTTATATGCACAAAATCTTATTTTAGAGCTCCAATGCTCAAAATTGTCAGTTTACAGGTTTCTGAGACCACTAATGTTAAAATAGTGTTTCTGTTCAAATGAACAGCAAACTAGCCCAAATCTGCTTAAAACCTTCTCTCTCAATGAGAGAAAGCTGTTTCATTCAATGTTTAGTGCAAAACTTGCCAAACTGAAAGATACTTATGTCTAATGATATAAAATGTGTTTTGCAATGCAGTGAGACAGATTTTAATGTGTTAGAAGTTATATGCACAAAATCTTATTTTAGAGCTCCAATGCTCAAGATTGTCAGTTTACAGGCTTCTGAGTCCACTAATGTTAAAATAGTGCTTCTGTTAAAATGAACAGCAAACTAGCCCAAATCTGCTTAAAACCTTCTCTCTCAATGAGAGAAAGCTGTTTCATACATTGTTTAGTGCAAAACTTGCCAAACTGAAAGATTCTTATGTCTAATGATATAAAATGTGTTTTGCAATGCAGTGAGACAGATTTTAATTTGTTAGAAGTTATATGCACAAAATCTTATTTTAGAGCTCCAATGCTCAAAATTGTCAGTTTACAGGTTTCTGAGACCACTAATGTTCAAATAGTGCTTCTGTTCAAATGAACTGCAAACTAGCCCAATTCTGCTTAAAACCTTCTCTCTCAATGAGAGAAAGCTGCTTCATTCAATGTTTAGTGCAAAACTTGCCAAACTGAAATATGCTTATGTCTAATGATATAAAATGTTTTTTGCAATGCAGTAAGACAGATTTTAATGTGTTAGAAGTTATATGCACAAAATCTTATTTTAGAGCTCCAATGCTCAAGATTGTCAATTTACAGGTTTCTGAGTCCACTAATGTTCAAATAGTGCTTCTGTTCAAATGAACTGCAAACTAGCCCAAATCTGCTTAAAACCTCTCTCAATGAGAGAAAGCTGTTTCATACATTGTTTAGTGCAAAACTTGCCAAACTGAAAGATTCTTATGTCTAATGATATAAAATGTGTTTTGCAATGCAGTGAGACAGATTTTAATGTGTTAGAAGTTATATGCACAAAATCTTATTTTAGAGCTCCAATGCTCAAGATTGTCAGTTTACAGTTTTCTGAGTCCACTAATGTTAAAATAGTGCTTCTGTTCAAATAAACAGAAAACTAGCCCAAATCTGCTTAAAACCTTCTCTCTCAATGAGAGAATGCTGTTTCATTCAATGTTTAGTGCAAAACTTGCCAAACTGAAAGATGCTTATGTCTTATCAAATATAATGTTTTTTTTTGCAATGCAGTGAGACAGATTTTAATGTGTTAGAGTTTATATGCACAAAATCTTATTTTAGAGCTCCAATGCTCAAGATTGTCAGTTTACAGGTTTCTGAGACCACTAATGTTCAAATAGTGCTTCTGTTCAAATGAACTGCAAACTAGCCCAAATCTGCTTAAAACCTTCTCTCTCAATGAGAGAAAGCTGCTGCATTCAATGTTTACTGAAAAACTTGCCAAACTGAAATATGCTTATGTCTAATGATATAAAATGTTTTTTTGCAATGCAGTAAGACAGATTTTAATGTGTTAGAAGTTATATGCACAAAATCTTATTTTAGAGCTCCAATGCTCAAGATTGTCAGTTTACAGGTTTCTGAGTCCACTAATGTTCAAATAGTGCTTCTGTTCAAATGAACTGCAAACTAGCCCAAATCTGCTTAAAACCTCTCTCAATGACAGAAAGCTGTTTCATACATTGTTTAGTGCAAAACTTGCCAAACTGAAAGATTCTTATGTCTAATGATATAAAATGTGTTTTGCAATGCAGTGAGACAGATTTTAATGTGTTAGAAGTTATATGCACAAAATCTTATTTTAGAGCTCCAATGCTCAAAATTGTCAGTTTACAGGTTTCTGAGACCACTAATGTTCAAATAGTGCTTCTGTTCAAATGAACTGCAAACTAGCCCAAATCTGCTTAAAACCTCTCTCAATGAGAGAATGCTGTTTCATTCAATGTTTAGTGCAAAACTTGCCAAACTGAAAGATGCTTATGTCTTATCAAATATAATGTTTTTTTTGCAATGCAGTGAGACAGATTTTAATGTGTTAGAGGTTATATGCACAAAATCTTATTTTAGAGCTCCAATGCTCATGATTGTCAGTTTACAGGTTTCTGAGTCCACTAATGTTAAAATGGTGCTTCTGTTCAAATCAACAGAAAACTAGCCCAAATCTGCTTAAAACCTTCTCTCTCAATGAGAGAATGCTGTTTCATTCAATGTTTAGTGCAAAACTTGCCAAACTGAAAGATGCTTATGTCTTATCAAATATAATGTTTTTTTACAATGCAGTAAAACAGTTTCTAATGTGTTTAGAAGTTAAATGCACAAATTCTTATTTTAGAGCTCCAATGCTCAAGATTGTCAGTTTGCAGGTTTCTGAGTCCACTAATGTTCAAATAGTGCTTCTGTTCAAATGAACAGCAAACTAGCCCAAATCTGCTTAAAACCTTCTCTCTCAATGAGAGAAAACTGTTTCATACATTGTTTAGTGCAAAACTTGCCAAACTGAAAGGTTCTTATGTCTAATGATATAAAATGTGTTTTGCATTGCAGTGAGACAGATTTTAATGTGTTAGAAGTTATATGCACAAAATCTTATTTTAGAGCTCCAATGCTCAAAATTGTCAGTTTACAGGTTTCTGAGACCACTAATGTTCAAATAGTGCTTCTGTTCAAATGAACTGCAAACTAGCCCAATTCTGCTTAAAACCTTCTCTCTCAATGAGAGAAAGCTGCTTCATTCAATGTTTAGTGCAAAACTTGCCAAACTGAAAGATTCTTATGTCTAATGATATAAAATGTGTTTTGCATTGCAGTTAGACAGATTTTAATGTGTTAGAAGTTATATGCACAAAATCTTATTTTAGAGCTCCAATGCTCAAGATTGTCAGTTTAAAGTTTTCTGAGTCCACTAATGTTAAAATAGTGCTTCTGTTCAAATGAACTGCAAACTAGCCCAAATCTGCTTAAAACCTCTCTCAATGAGAGAAAGCTGTTTCATACATTGTTTAGTGCAAAACTTGCCAAACTGAAAGATTCTTATGTCTAATGATATAAAATGTGTTTTGCAATGAAGCGAGACAGATTTTAATGTGTTAAAAGTTATATGCACAAAATCTTATTTTAGAGCTCCAATGCTCAAGATTGTCAGTTTGCAGGCTTCTGAGTCCACTAATGTTCAAATAGTGCTTCTGTTCAAATGAACAGCAAACTAGCCCAAATCTGCTTAAAACCTTCTCTCTCAATGAGAGAAAGCTGTTTCATACATTGTTTAGTGCAAAACTTGCCAAACTGAAAGATTCTTATGTCTAATGATATAAAATGTGTTTTGCATTGCAGTGAGACAGATTTTAATGTGTTAGAAGTTATATGCACAAAATCTTATTTTAGAGCTCCAATGCTCAAGATTGTCAGTTTACAGGTTTCTGAGTCCACTAATGTTAAAATAGTGCTTCTGTTCAAATCAACAGAAAACTAGCCCAAATCTGCTTAAAACCTTCTCTCTCAATGAGAGAATGCTGTTTCATTCAATGTTTAGTGCAAAACTTGCCAAACTGAAAGATGCTTATGTCTTATCAAATATATTTTTTTTTACAATGCAGTAAAACAGTTTCTAATGTGTTAGAAGTTATATGCACAAAATCTTATTTTAGAGCTCCAATGCTCAAAATTGTCAGTTTACAGGTTTCTGAGACCACTAATGTTCAAATAGTGCTTCTGTTCAAATCAACAGAAAACTAGCCCAAATCTGCTTAAAACCTTCTCTCTCAATGAGAGAAAGCTGCTGCATTCAATGTTTACTGAAAAACTTGCCAAACTGAAATATGCTTATGTCTAATGATATAAAATGTTTTTTTGCAATGCAGTAAGACAGATTTTAATGTGTTAGAAGTTATATGCACAAAATCTTATTTTAGAGCTCCAATGCTCAAGATTGTCAGTTTACAGGTTTCTGAGTCCACTAATGTTAAAATAGTGCTTCTGTTCAAATGAACTGCAAACTAGCCCAATTCTGCTTAAAACCTTCTCTCTCAATGAGAGAAAGCTGCTTCATTCAATGTTTAGTGCAAAACTTGCCAAACTGAAAGATGCTTATGTCTAATGATATAAAATGTTTTTTGCAATGCAGTGGGACAGATTTAAATGTGTTTGAAGTTATATGCACAAAATCTTATATTAGAGCTCCAATGCTCAAGATTGTCAGTTTACAGGTTTCTGAGTCCACTAATGTTAAAATAGTGCTTCTGTTCAAATGAACTGCAAACTAGCCCAAATCTGCTTAAAACCTTCTCTCTCAATGAGAGAAAGCTGCTGCATTCAATGTTTACTGAAAAACTTGCCAAACTGAAATATGCTTATGTCTAATGATATAAAATGTTTTTTTGCAATGCAGTAAGACAGATTTTAATGTGTTAGAAGTTATATGCACAAAATCTTATTTTAGAGCTCCAATGCTCAAGATTGTCAGTTTACAGGTTTCTGAGTCCACTAATTTTCAAATAGTGCTTCTGTTCAAATGAACTGCAAACTAGCCCAAATCTGCTTAAAACCTCTCTCAATGAGAGAAAGCTGTTTCATACATTGTTTAGTGCAAAACTTGCCAAACTGAAAGATTCTTATGTCTAATGACATAAAATGTGTTTTGCTATGCAGTGAGACGGATTTTAATTTGTTAGAAATTATATGCACAAAATCTTATTTTAGAGCTCCAATGCTCAAGATTGTCAGTTTACAGGTTTCTGAGTCCACTAATGTTAAAATAGTGCTTCTGTTCAAATGAACTGCAAACTAGCCCAAATCTGCTTAAAACCTTCTCTCTCAATGAGAGAAAGCTGCTGCATTCAATGTTTACTGAAAAACTTGCCAAACTGAAATATGCTTATGTCTAATGATATAAAATGTTTTTTTGCAATGCAGTAAGACAGATTTTAATGTGTTAGAAGTTATATGCACAAAATCTTATTTTAGAGCTCCAATGCTCAAGATTGTCAGTTTACAGGTTTCTGAGTCCACTAATGTTCAAATAGTGCTTCTGTTCAAATGAACTGCAAACTAGCCCAAATCTGCTTAAAACCTCTCTCAATGAGAGAAAGCTGTTTCATACATTGTTTAGTGCAAAACTTGCCAAACTGAAAGATTCTTATGTCTAATGATATAAAATGTGTTTTGCAATGCAGTGAGACAGATTTTAATGTGTTAGAAGTTATATGCACAAAATCTTATTTTAGAGCTCCAATGCTCAAGATTGTCAGTTTACAGGTTTCTGAGTCCACTAATGTTAAAATAGTGCTTCTGTTCAAATCAACAGAAAACTAGCCCAAATCTGCTTAAAACCTTCTCTCTCAATGAGAGAATGCTGTTTCATTCAATGTTTAGTGCAAAACATGCCAAACTGAAAGATGCTTATGTCTTATCAAATATAATGTTTTTTTTGCAATGCAGTGAGACAGATTTTAATGTGTTAGAGTTTATATGCACAAAATCTTATTTTAGTGCTCCAATGCTCAAGATTGTCAGTTTACAGGTTTCTGAGTCCACTAATGTTAAAATAGTGCTTCTGTTCAAATGAACAGCAAACTAGCCCAAATCTGCTTAAAACCTCTCTCAATGAGAGAAAGCTGTTTCATACATTGTTTAGTGCAAAACTTGCCAAACTGAAAGATTCTTATGTCTAATGATATAAAATGTGTTTTGCAATGAAGTGAGACAGATTTTAATGCGTTAAAAGTTATATGCACAAAATCTTATTTTAGAGCTCCAATGCTCAAGATTGTCAGTTTGCAGGTTTCTGAGTCCACTAATGTTCAAATAGTGCTTCTGTTCAAATGAACAGCAAGCTAGCCCAAATCTGCTTAAAACCTTCTCTCTCAATGAGAGAAAGCTGCTTCATACATTGTTTAGTGCAAAACTTGCCAAACTGAAAGATTCTTATGTCTAATGATATAAAATGTGTTTTGCATTGCAGTGAGACAGATTTTAATGTGTTAGAAGTTATATGCACAAAATCTTATTTTAGAGCTCCAATGCTCAAGATTGTCAGTTTACAGGATTCTGAGTCCACTAATGTTAAAATAGTGCTTCTGTTCAAATCAACAGAAAACTAGCCCAAATCTGCTTAAAACCTTCTCTCTCAATGAGAGAATGCTGTTTCATTCGATGTTTAGTGCAAAACTTGCCAAACTGAAAGATGCTTATGTCTTATCAAATATAATGTTTTTTTGCAATGCAGTGAGACAGATTTTAATGTGTTAGAAGTTATATGCACAAAATTTATTTTAGAGCTCCAATGCTCAAAATTGTCAGTTTACAGGTTTCTGAGACCACTAATGTTCAAATAGTGCTTCTGTTCAAATGAACTGCAAACTAGCCCAATTCTGCTTAAAACCTTCTCTCTCAATGAGAGAAAGCTGCTTCATTCAATGTTTAGTGCAAAACTTGCCAAACTGAAAGATGCTTATGTCTAATGATATAAAATGTTTTTTGCAATGCAGTGGGACAGATTTAAATGTGTTTGAAGTTATATGCACAAAATCTTATATTAGAGCTCCAATGCTCAAGATTGTCATTTACAGGTTTCTGAGTCCACTAATGTTAAAATAGTGCTTCTGTTCAAATGAACTGCAAACTAGCCCAAATCTGCTTAAAACCTTCTCTCTCAATGAGAGAAAGCTGCTGCATTCAATGTTTACTGAAAAACTTGCCAAACTGAAATATGCTCATGTCTAATGATATAAAATGTTTTTTTGCAATGCAGTAAGACAGATTTTAATGTGTTAGAAGTTATATGCACAAAATCTTATTTTAGAGCTCCAATGCTCAAGATTGTCAGTTTACAGGTTTCTGAGTCCACTAATTTTCAAATAGTGCTTCTGTTCAAATGAACTGCAAACTAGCCCAAATCTGCTTAAAACCTCTCTCAATGAGAGAAAGCTGTTTCATACATTGTTTAGTGCAAAACTTGCCAAACTGAAAGATTCTTATGTCTAATGATATAAAATGTGTTTTGCAATGCAGTGAGACAGATTTTAATGTGTTAGAAGTTATATGCACAAAATCTTATTTTAGAGCTCCAATGCTCAAGATTGTCAGTTTACAGGTTTCTGAGTCCACTAATGTTAAAATAGTGCTTCTGTTCAAATCAACAGAAAACTAGCCCAAATCTGCTTAAAACCTTCTCTCTCAATGAGAGAATGCTGTTTAATTCAATGTTTAGTGCAAAACTTGCCAAACTGAAAGATGCTTATGTCTTATCAAATATAATGTTTTTTTTTGCAATGCAGTGAGACAGATTTTAATGTGTTAGAGTTTATATGCACAAAATCTTATTTTAGAGCTCCAATGCTCAAGATTGTCAGTTTACAGGTTTCTGAGTCCACTAATGTTAAAATAGTGCTTCTGTTCAAATGAACAGCAAACTAGCCCAAATCTGCTTAAAACCTCTCTCAATGAGAGAAAGCTGTTTCATACATTGTTTAGTGCAAAACTTGCCAAACTGAAAGATTCTTATGTCTAATGATATAAAATGTGTTTTGCAATGAAGTGAGACAGATTTTAATGCGTTAAAAGTTATATGCACAAAATCTTATTTTAGAGCTCCAATGCTCAAGATTGTCAGTTTGCAGGTTTCTGAGTCCACTAATGTTCAAATAGTGCTTCTGTTCAAATGAACAGCAAGCTAGCCCAAATCTGCTTAAAACCTTCTCTCTCAATGAGAGAAAGCTGTTTCATACATTGTTTAGTGCAAAACTTGCCAAACTGAAAGATTCTTATGTGTAATGACATAAAATGTGTTTTGCAATGCAGTGAGACGGATTTTAATTTGTTAGAAATTATATGCACAAAGTCTTATTTTAGAGCTCCAATGCTCAAAATTGTCAGTTTACAGGTTTCTGAGACCACTAATGTTCAAATAGTGCTTCTGTTCAAATGAACTGCAAACTAGCCCAATTCTGCTTAAAACCTTCTCTCTCAATGAGAGAAAGCTGCTTCATTCAATGTTTAGTGCAAAACTTGCCAAACTGAAAGATGTTTATGTCTAATGATATAAAATGTTTTTTGCAATGCAGTGGGACAGATTTAAATGTGTTTGAAGTTATATGCACAAAATCTTATATTAGAGCTCCAATGCTCAAGATTGTCAGTTTACAGGTTTCTGAGTCCACTAATGTTCAAATAGTGCTTCTGTTCAAATGAACTGCAAACTAGCCCAAATCTGCTTAAAACCTTCTCTCTCAATGAGAGAAAGCTGCTGCATTCAATGTTTACTGAAAAACTTGCCAAACTGAAATATGCTTATGTCTAATGATATAAAATGTTTTTTTGCAATGCAGTAAGACAGATTTTAATGTGTTAGAAGTTATATGCACAAAATCTTATTTTAGAGCTCCAATGCTCAAGATTGTCAGTTTACAGGTTTCTGAGTCCACTAATGTTCAAATAGTGCTTCTGTTCAAATTAACTGCAAACTAGCCCAAATCTGCTTAAAACCTCTCTCAATGAGAGAAAGCTGTTTCATACATTGTTTAGTGCAAAACTTGCCAAACTGAAAGATTCTTATGTCTAATGATATAAAATGTGTTTTGCAATGCAGTGAGACAGATTTTAATGTGTTAGAAGTTATATGCACAAAATCTTATTTTAGAGCTCCAATGCTCAAGATTGTCAGTTTACAGGTTTCTGAGTCCACTAATGTTAAAATAGTGCTTCTGTTCAAATCAACAGAAAACTAGCCCAAATCTGCTTAAAACCTTCTCTCTCAATGAGAGAATGCTGTTTCATTCAATGTTTAGTGCAAAACATGCCAAACTGAAAGATGCTTATGTCTTATCAAATATAATGTTTTTTTTGCAATGCAGTGAGACAGATTTTAATGTGTTAGAGTTTATATGCACAAAATCTTATTTTAGTGCTCCAATGCTCAAGATTGTCAGTTTACAGGTTTCTGAGTCCACTACTGTTAAAATAGTGCTTCTGTTCAAATGAACAGCAAACTAGCCCAAATCTGCTTAAAACCTCTCTCAATGAGAGAAAGCTGTTTCATACATTGTTTAGTGCAAAACTTGCCAAACTGAAAGATTCTTATGTCTAATGATATAAAATGTGTTTTGCAATGAAGTGAGACAGATTTTAATGCGTTAAAAGTTATATGCACAAAATCTTATTTTAGAGCTCCAATGCTCAAGATTGTCAGTTTACAGGATTCTGAGTCCACTAATGTTAAAATAGTGCTTCTGTTCAAATCAACAGAAAACTAGCCCAAATCTGCTTAAAACCTTCTCTCTCAATGAGAGAATGCTGTTTCATTCAATGTTTAGTGCAAAACTTGCCAAACTGAAAGATGCTTATGTCTTATCAAATATAATGTTTTTTTGCAATGCAGTGGGACAGATTTAAATGTGTTTGAAGTTATATGCACAAAATCTTATATTAGAGCTCCAATGCTCAAGATTGTCAGTTTACAGGTTTCTGAGTCCACTAATGTTAAAATAGTGCTTCTGTTCAAATGAACTGCAAACTAGCCCAAATCTGCTTAAAACCTTCTCTCTCAATGAGAGAAAGCTGCTGCATTCAATGTTTACTGAAAAACTTGCCAAACTGAAATATGCTTATGTCTAATGATATAAAATGTTTTTTTGCAATGCAGTAAGACAGATTTTAATGTGTTAGAAGTTATATGCACAAAATCTTATTTTAGAGCTCCAATGCTCAAGATTGTCAGTTTACAGGTTTCTGAGTCCACTAATTTTCAAATAGTGCTTCTGTTCAAATGAACTGCAAACTAGCCCAAATCTGCTTAAAACCTCTCTCAATGAGAGAAAGCTGTTTCATACATTGTTTAGTGCAAAACTTGCCAAACTGAAAGATTCTTATGTCTAATGATATAAAATGTGTTTTGCAATGCAGTGAGACAGATTTTAATGTGTTAGAAGTTAAATGCACAAAATCTTATTTTAGAGCTCCAATGCTCAAGATTGTCAGTTTACAGGTTTCTGAGTCCACTAATGTTCAAATAGTGCTTCTGTTCAAATCAACAGAAAACTAGCCCAAATCTGCTTAAAACCTCTCTCAATGAGAGAAAGCTGTTTCATACATTGTTTAGTGCAAAACTTGCCAAACTGAAAGATTCTTATGTCTAATGATATAAAATGTGTTTTGCAATGCAGTGAGACAGATTTTAATGTCTTAGAAGTTATATGCACAAAATCTTATTTTAGAGCTCCAATGCTCAAGATTGTCAGTTTACAGGTTTCTGAGTCCACTAATGTTAAAATAGTGCTTCTGTTCAAATCAACAGAAAACTAGCCCAAATCTGCTTAAAACCTTCTCTCTCAATGAGAGAATGCTGTTTCATTCAATGTTTAGTGCAAAACTTGCCAAACTGAAAGATGCTTATGTCTTATCAAATATAATGTTTTTTTTGCAATGCAGTGAGACAGATTTTAATGTGTTAGAAGTTATATGCACAAAATCTTATTTTAGAGCTCCAATGCTCAAGATTGTCAGTTTACAGGTTTCTTAGTCCACTAATGTTCAAATAGTGCTTTCTGTTCAAATGAACTGCAAACTAGCCCAATTCTGCTTAAAACCTTCTCTCTCAATGAGAGAAAGCTGCTTCATTCAATGTTTAGTGCAAAACTTGCCAAACTGAAAGATGCTTATGTCTTATCAAATATAATGTTTTTTTGCAATGCAGTGAGACAGATTTTAATGTGTTAGAAGTTATATGCACAAAATCTTATTTTAGAGCTCCAATGCTCAAGATTGTCAGTTTACAGGTTTCTGAGACCACTAAAGTTAAAATAGTGCTTCTGTTCAAGTGAACAGCAAACTAGCCCAAATCTGCTTAAAACCTTCTCTCTCAATGAGAGAAAGCTGTTTCATTCAATGTTTAGTGCAAAACTTGCCAAACTGAAAGATGCTTATGTCTAATGATATAAAATGTGTTTTGCAATGCAGTGAGACAGATTTTAATGTGTTAGAAGTTATATGCACAAAATCTTATTTTAGAGCTCCAATGCTCAAGATTGTCAGTTTACAGGTTTCTGAGTCCACTAATGTTAAAATAGTGCTTCTGTTCAAATGAACCGCAAACTAGCCCAAATTTGCTTAAAACCTTCTCTCTCAATGAGAGAAAGCTGTTTCATTCATTGTTTAGTGCAAAACTTGCCAAACTGAAAGATGCTTATGTCTTATCAAATATAATGTTTTTTACAATGCAGTAAAACCGTTTCTAATGCGTTAGAAGTTAAATGCACAAAATCTTATTTTAGAGCTCCAATGCTCAAGATTGTCAGTTTACAGGTTTCTGAGTCCACTAATGTTCAAATAGTGCTTCTGTTCAAATGAACTGCAAACTAGCCCAAATCTGCTTAAAACCTCTCTCAATGAGAGAAAGCTGTTTCATACATTGTTTAGTGCAAAACTTGCCAAACTGAAAGATTCTTATGTCTAATGATATAAAATGTGTCTTGCAATGCAGTGAGACAGATTTTAATGTGTTAGAAGTTATATGCACAAAATCTTATTTTAGAGCTCCAATGCTCAAGATTGTCAGTTTACAGGTTTCTGAGTCCACTAATGTTAAAATAGTGCTTCTGTTCAAATCAACAGATAAACTAGCCCAAATCTGCTTAAAACCTTCTCTCTCAATGAGAGAATGCTGTTTCATTCAATGTTTAGTGCAAAACTTGCCAAACTGAAAGATGCTTATTTCTTATCAAATATAATGTTTTTTTGCAATGCAGGGAGACAGATTTTAATGTGTTAGAAGTTATATGCACAAAATCTTATTTTAGAGCTCCAATGCTCAAGATTGTCAGTTTACAGGTTTCTGAGACCACTATTGTTAAAATAGTGCTTCTGTTCAAATGAACAGCAAACTAGCCCAAATCTGCTTAAAACCTTCTCTCTCAATGAGAGAAAGCTGTTTCATTCAATGTTTAGTGCAAAACTTGCCAAACTGAAAGATTCTTATGTCTAATGATATAAAATGTGTTTTGCAATGCAGTGAGACAGATTTTAATGTGTTAGAAGTTATATGCACAAAATCTTATTTTAGAGCTCCAATGCTCAAGATTGTCAGTTTACAGGTTTCTGAGACCACTATTGTTAAAATAGTGCTTCTGTTCAAATGAACCGCAAACTAGCCCAAATCTGCTTAAAACCTTCTCTCTCAATGAGAGAAAGCTGTTTCATTCATTGTTTAGTGCAAAACTTGCCAAACTGAAAGATGCTTATGTCTTATCAAATATAATGTTTTTTAAAATGCAGTAAAACCGTTTCTAATGCGTTAGAAGTTAACTGCACAAAATCTTATTTAAAGCTCCAATGCTCAAGATTATCAGTTTACAGGTTTCTGAGTCCACTAATGTTCAAATAGTGCTTCTGTTCAAATGAACTGCAAACTAGCCCAAATCTGCTTAAAACCTCTCTCAATGAGAGAAAGTTGTTTCATACATTGTTTAGTGCAAAACTTGCCAAACTGAAAGATTCTTATGTCTAATGATATAAAATGTGTTTTGCAATGCAGTGAGACAGATTTTAATGTGTTAGAAGTTATATTCACAAAATCTTATTTTAGAGCTCCAATGCTCAAGATTGTCAGTTTACAGGTTTCTGAGTCCACTAATGTTAAAATAGTGCTTCTGTTCAAATCAACAGAAAACTAGCCCAAATCTGCTTAAAACCTTCTCTCTCAATGAGAGAATGCTGTTTCATTCAATGTTTAGTGCAAAACTTGCCAAACTGAAAGATGCTTATGTCTTATCAAATATAATGTTTTTTTGCAATGCAGTGAGACAGATTTTAATGTGTTAGAAGTTATATGCACAAAATCTTATTTTAGAGCTCCAATGCTCAAGATTGTCAGTTTACAGGTTTCTGAGTCCACTAATGTTAAAATAGTGCTTCTGTTCAAATGAACAGCAAACTAGCCCAAATCTGCTTAAAACCTTTTCTCTCAATGAGAGAAAGCTTTTTCATTCATTGTTTAGTGCAAAACTTGCCAAACTGAAAGATGCTTATGTCTTATCAAATATAATGTTTTTTACAATGCAGTAAAACCGTTTCTAATGCGTTAAAAGTTAAATGCACAAAATCTTATTTTAGAGCTCCAATGCTCAAGATTGTCAGTTTACAGGTTTCTGAGTCCACTAATGTTCAAATAGTGCTTCTGTTCAAATCACAGAAAACTAGCCCAAATCTGCTTAAAACCTCTCTCAATGAGAGAAAGCTGTTTCATACATTGTTTAGTGCAAAACTTGCCAAACTGAAAGATTCTTGTCTAATGATATAAAATGTGTTTTGCAATGCAGTGAGACAGATTTTAATGTGTTAGAAGTTATATGCACAAAATCTTATTTTAGAGCTCCAATGTTCAAGATTGTCAGTTTACAGGTTTCTGAGACCACTATTGTTAAAATAGTGCTTCTGTTCAAATGAACTGCAAACTAGCCCAATTCTGCTTAAAACCTTCTCTCTCAATGAGAGAAAGCTGTTTCATTCATTGTTTAGTGCAAAACTTGCCAAACTGAAAGATGCTTATGTCTAATGATATAAAATGTGTTTTGCAATGCAGTGAGACAGATTTTAATGTGTTAGAAGTTATATGCACAAAATCTTATTTTAGAGCTCCAATGCTCAAGATTGTCAGTTTACAGGTTTCTGAGTCCACTAATGTTAAAATAGTGCTTCTGTTCAAATGAACTGCAAACTAGCCCAATTCTGCTTAAAACCTTCTCTCTCAATGAGAGAAAGCTGTTTCATTCATTGTTTAGTGCAAAACTTGCCAAACTGAAAGATGCTTATGTCTAATGATATAAAATGTGTTTTGCAATGCAGTGAGACAGATTTTAATGTGTTAGAAGTTATATGCACAAAATCTTATTTTAGAGCTCCAATGCTCAAGATTGTCAGTTTACAGGTTTCTGAGTCCACTAATCTTAAAATAGTGCTTCTGTTCAAATGAACTGCAAACTAGCCCAAATCTGCTTAAAACCTCTCTCAATGAGAGAAAGCTGTTTCATACATTGTTTAGTGCAAAACTTGCCAAACTGAAAGATTCTTGTCTAATGATATAAAATGTGTTTTGCAATGCAGTGAGACAGATTTTAATGTGTTAGAAGTTATATGCACAAAATCTTATTTTAGAGCTCCAATGCTCAAGATTGTCAGTTTACAGGTTTCTGAGTCCACTAATGTTAAAATAGTGCTTCTGTTCAAATGAACCGCAAACTAGCCCAAATTTGCTTAAAACCTTCTCTCTCAATGAGAGAAAGCTGTTTCATTAATTGTTTAGTGCAAAACTTGCCAAACTGAAAGATGCTTATGTCTTATCAAATATAATGTTTTTTACAATGCAGTAAAACCGTTTCTAATGCGTTAGAAGTTAAATGCACAAAATCTTATTTTAGAGCTCCAATGCTCAAGATTGTCAGTTTACAGGTTTCTGAGTCCACTAATGTTCAAATAGTGCTTCTGTTCAAATGAACTGCAAACTAGCCCAAATCTGCTTAAAACCTCTCTCAATGAGAGAAAGCTGTTTCATACATTGTTTAGTGCAAAACTTGCCAAACTGAAAGATGCTTATGTCTAATGATATAAAATGTGTTTTGCAATGCAGTGAGACAGATTTTAATGTGTTAGAAGTTATATGCACAAAATCTTATATTAGAGCTTCAGTGCTCAAGATTGTCAGATTACAGGTTTCTGAGATCACTAATGTTAAAATAGTGCTTCTGTTCAAATGAACAGCAAACTAGCCCAAATCTGCTTAAAACCTTCTCTCTCAATGAGAGAAAGCTGCTGCATTCAATGTTTACTGAAAAACTTGCCAAACTGAAATATGCTTATGTCTAATGATATAAAATGTTTTTTGCAATGCAGTAAGACAGATTTTAATGTGTTAGAAGTTATATGCACAAAATCTTATTTTAGAGCTCCAATGCTCAAGATTGTCAGTTTACAGGTTTCTGAGTCCACTAATGTTCAAATAGTGCTTCTGTTCAAATGAACTGCAAACTAGCCCAATTCTGCTTAAAACCTTCTCTCTCAAAGAGAGAAAGCTGTTTCATTCATTGTTTAGTGCAAAACTTGCCAAACTGAAAGATGCTTATGTCTTATCAAATATAATGTTTTTTACAATGCAGTAAAACCGTTTCTAATGCGTTAGAAGTTAAATGCACAAAATCTTATTTTAGAGCTCCAATGCTCAAGATTGTCAGTTTACAGGTTTCTGAGTCCACTAATGTTCAAATAGTGCTTCTGTTCAAATGAACTGCAAACTAGCCCAAATCTGCTTAAAACCTCTCTCAATGAGAGAAAGCTGTTTCATACATTGTTTAGTGCAAAACTTGCCAAACTGAAAGATTCTTATGTCTAATGATATAAAATGTGTTTTGCAATGCAGTGAGACAGATTTTAATGTGTTAGAAGTTATATGCACAAAATCTTATTTTAGAGCTCCAATGCTCAAGATTGTCAGTTTACAGGTTTCTGAGTCCACTAATGTTAAAATAGTGCTTCTGTTCAAATCAACAGAAAACTAGCCCAAATCTGCTTAAAACCTTCTCTCTCAATGAGAGAATGCTGTTTCATTCAATGTTTAGTGCAAAACTTGCCAAACTGAAAGATGCTTATTTCTTATCAAATATAATGTTTTTTTGCAATGCAGTGAGACAGATTTTAATGTGTTAGAAGTTATATGCACAAAATCTTATTTTAGAGCTCCAATGTTCAAGATTGTCAGTTTACAGGTTTCTGAGACCACTATTGTTAAAATAGTGCTTCTGTTCAAATGAACAGCAAACTAGCCCAAATCTGCTTAAAACCTTCTCTCTCAATGAGAGAAAGCTGTTTCATTCAATGTTTAGTGCAAAACTTGCCAAACTGAAAGATTCTTATGTCTAATGATATAAAATGTGTTTTGCAATGCAGTGAGACAGATTTTAATGTGTTAGAAGTTATATGCACAAAATCTTATTTTAGAGCTCCAATGCTCAAGATTGTCAGTTTACAGGTTTCTGAGTCCACTAATGTTAAAATAGTGCTTCTGTTCAAATCAACAGAAAACTAGCCCAAATCTGCTTAAAACCTTCTCTCTCAATGAGAGAATGCTGTTTCATTCAATGTTTAGTGCAAAACTTGCCAAACTGAAAGATGCTTATTTCTTATCAAATATAATGTTTTTTTGCAATGCAGTGAGACAGATTTTAATGTGTTAGAAGTTATATGCACAAAATCTTATTTTAGAGCTCCAATGTTCAAGATTGTCAGTTTACAGGTTTCTGAGACCACTATTGTTAAAATAGTGCTTCTGTTCAAATGAACAGCAAACTAGCCCAAATCTGCTTAAAACCTTCTCTCTCAATGAGAGAAAGCTGTTTCATTCAATGTTTAGTGCAAAACTTGCCAAAATGAAAGATTCTTATGTCTAATGATATAAAATGTGTTTTGCAATGCAGTGAGACAGATTTTAATGTGTTAGAAGTTATATGCACAAAATCTTATTTTAGAGCTCCAATGTTCAAGATTGTCAGTTTACAGGTTTCTGAGACCACTATTGTTAAAATAGTGCTTCTTTTCAAATGAACCGCAAACTAGCCCAAATCTGCTTAAAACCTTCTCTCTCAATGAGAGAAAGCTGTTTCATTCATTGTTTAGTGCAAAACTTGCCAAACTGAAAGATGCTTATGTCTTATCAAATATAGTGTTTTTTAAAATGCAGTAAAACCGTTTCTAATGCGTTAGAAGTTAACTGCACAAAATCTTATTTTAGAGCTCCAATGCTCAAGATTATCAGTTTACAGGTTTCTGAGTCCACTAATGTTAAAATAGTGCTTCTGTTCAAATGAACCGCAAACTAGCCCAAATTTGCTTAAAACCTTCTCTCTCAATGAGAGAAAGCTGTTTCATTCATTGTTTAGTGCAAAACTTGCCAAACTGAAAGATTCTTGTCTAATGATATAAAATGTGTTTTGCAATGCAGTGAGACAGATTTTAATGTGTTAGAAGTTATATGCACAAAATCTTATTTTAGAGCTCCAATGCTCAAGATTGTCAGTTTACAGGTTTCTGAGTCCACTAATGTTAAAATAGTGCTTCTGTTCAAATGAACTGCAAACTAGCCCAATTCTGCTTAAAACCTTCTCTCTCAATGAGAGAAAGCTGTTTCATTCGTTGTTTAGTGCAAAAC
This sequence comes from Carassius carassius, assembly GCF_963082965.1. Lineage (NCBI taxonomy): Eukaryota > Metazoa > Chordata > Actinopteri > Cypriniformes > Cyprinidae > Carassius > Carassius carassius. Next base: position 30,017,848 of record NC_081762.1, read on the forward strand.
TTGCCAAACTGAAAGATGCTTATGTCTTATCAAATATAATGTTTTTTACAATGCAGTAAAACCGTTTCTAATGCGTTAGAAGTTAAATGCACAAAATCTTATTTTAGAGCTCCAATGCTCAAGATTGTCAGTTTACAGGTTTCTGAGTCCACTAATGTTCAAATAGTGCTTCTGTTCAAATGAACTGCAAACTAGCCCAAATCTGCTTAAAACCTCTCTCAATGAGAGAAAGCTGTTTCATACATTGTTTAGTGCAAAACTTGCCAAACTGAAAGTTTCTTGTGTCTAATGATATAAAATGTGTTTTACAATGCAGTGAGACAGATTTTAATGTGTTAGAAGTTATATGCACAAAATCTTATTTTAGAGCTCAAATGCTCAAGATTGTCAGTTTACAGGTTTCTGAGTCCACTAATGTTAAAATAGTGCTTCTGTTCAAATCAACAGAAAACTAGCCCAAATCTGCTTAAAACCTTCTCTCTCAATGAGAGAAAGCTGTTTCATACATTGTTTAGTGCAAAACTTGCCAAACTGAAAGATGCTTATGTCTAATGATATAAAATGTGTTTTGCAATGCAGTGAGACAGATTTTAATGTGTTAGAAGTTATATGCACAAAATCTTATTTTAGAGCTCCAATGCTCAAGATTGTCAGTTTACAGGTTTCTGAGTCCACTAATGTTAAAATAGTGCTTCTGTTCAAATGAACCGCAAACTAGCCCAAATTTGCTTAAAACCTTCTCTCTCAATGAGAGAAAGCTGTTTCATTCATTGTTTAGTGCAAAACTTGCCAAACTGAAAGATGCTTATGTCTTATCAAATATAATGTTTTTTTACAATGCAGTAAAACCGTTTCTAATGCGTTAGAAGTTAAATGCACAAAATCTTATTTTAGAGCTCCAATGCTCAAGATTGTCAGTTTACAGGTTTCTGAGTCCACTAATGTTCAAATAGTGCTTCTGTTCAAATGAACTGCAAACTAGCCCAAATCTGCTTAAAACCTCTCTCAATGAGAGAAAGCTGTTTCATACATTGTTTAGTGCAAAACTTGCCAAACTGAAAGATGCTTATGTCTAATGATATAAAATGTGTTTTGCAATGCAGTGAGACAGATTTTAATGTGTTAGACGTTATATGCACAAAATCTTATATTAGAGCTTCAGTGCTCAAGATTGTCAGATTACAGGTTTCTGAGATCACTAATGTTCAAATAGTGCTTCTGTTCAAATGAACTGCAAACTAGCCCAATTCTGCTTAAAACCTTCTCTCTCAATGAGAGAAAGCTGTTTCATTCATTGTTTAGTGCAAAACTTGCCAAACTGAAAGATGCTTATGTCTAATGATGTAAAATGTGTTTTGCAATGCAGTGAGACAGATTTTAATGTGTTAGAAGTTATATGCACAAAATCTTATTTTAGAGCTCCAATGCTCAAGATTGTCAGTTTACAGGTTTCTGAGTCCACTAATGTTAAAATAGTGCTTCTGTTCAAATGAACTGCAAACTAGCCCAATTCTGCTTAAAACCTTCTCTCTCAATGAGAGAAAGCTGTTTCATTCATTGTTTAGTGCAAAACTTGCCAAACTGAAAGATGCTTATGTCTAATGATATAAAATGTGTTTTGCAATGCAGTGAGACAGATTTTAATGTGTTAGAAGTTATATGCACAAAATCTTATTTTAGAGCTCCAATGCTCAAGATTGTCAGTTTACAGGTTTCTGAGTCCACTAATGTTAAAATAGTGCTTCTGTTCAAATGAACCGCAAACTAGCCCAAATTTGCTTAAAACCTTCTCTCTCAATGAGAGAAAGCTGTTTCATTCATTGTTTAGTGCAAAACTTGCCAAACTGAAAGATTCTTATGTCTAATGATATAAAATGTGTTTTGCAATGCAGTGAGACAGATTTTAATGTGTTAGAAGTTATATGCACAAAATCTTATTTTAGAGCTCCAATGTTCAAGATTGTCAGTTTACAGGTTTCTGAGACCACTATTGTTAAAATAGTGCTTCTTTTCAAATGAACCGCAAACTAGCCCAAATCTGCTTAAAACCTTCTCTCTCAATGAGAGAAAGCTGTTTCATTCATTGTTTAGTGCAAAACTTGCCAAACTGAAAGATGCTTATGTCTTATCAAATATAATGTTTTTTAAAATGCAGTAAAACCGTTTCTAATGCGTTAGAAGTTAACTGCACAAAATCTTATTTTAGAGCTCCAATGCTCAAGATTATCAGTTTACAGGTTTCTGAGTCCACTAATGTTCAAATAGTGCTTCTGTTCAAATGAACTGCAAACTAGCCCAAATCTGCTTAAAACCTCTCTCAATGAGAGAAAGTTGTTTCATACATTGTTTAGTGCAAAACTTGCCAAACTGAAAGATTCTTATGTCTAATGATATAAAATGTGTTTTGCAATGCAGTGAGACAGATTTTAATGTGTTAGAAGTTATATGCACAAAATCTTATTTTAGAGCTCCAATGCTCAAGATTGTCAGTTTACAGGTTTCTGAGTCCACTAATGTTAAAATAGTGCTTCTGTTCAAATCAACAGAAAACTAGCCCAAATCTGCTTAAAACCTTCTCTCTCAATGAGAGAATGCTGTTTCATTCAATGTTTAGTGCAAAACTTGCCAAACTGAAAGATGCTTATGTCTTATCAAATATAATGTTTTTTTGCAATGCAGTGAGACAGATTTCAATGTTTTAGAAGTTATATGCACAAAATCTTATTTTAGAGCTCCAATGCTCAAGATTGTCAGTTTACAGGTTTCTGAGTCCACTAATGTTAAAATAGTGCTTCTGTTCAAATCAACAGAAAACTAGCCCAAATCTGCTTAAAACCTTCTCTCTCAATGAGAGAATGCTGTTTCATTCAATGTTTAGTGCAAAACTTGCCAAACTGAAAGATGCTTATGTCTTATCAAATATAATGTTTTTTTGCAATGCAGTGAGACAGATTTTAATGTGTTAGAAGTTATATGCACAAAATCTTATTTTAGAGCTCCAATGCTCAAGATTGTCAGTTTACAGGTTTCTGAGTCCACTAATGTTAAAATAGTGCTTCTGTTCAAATGAACCGCAAACTAGCCCAAATTTGCTTAAAACCTTCTCTCTCAATGAGAGAAAGCTGTTTCATTCATTGTTTAGTGCAAAACTTGCCAAACTGAAAGATGCTTATGTCTTATCAAATATAATGTTTTTTACAATGCAGTAAAACCGTTTCTAATGCGTTAGAAGTTAAATGCACAAAATCTTATTTTAGAGCTCCAATGCTCAAGATTGTCAGTTTACAGGTTTCTGAGTCCACTAATGTTCAAATAGTGCTTCTGTTCAAATGAACTGCAAACTAGCCCAAATCTGCTTAAAACCTCTCTCAATGAGAGAAAGCTGTTTCATACATTGTTTAGTGCAAAACTTGCCAAACTGAAAGATTCTTATGTCTAATGATATAAAATGTGTTTTGCAATGCAGTGAGACAGATTTTAATGTGTTAGAAGTTATATGCACAAAATCTTATTTTAGAGCTCCAATGCTCAAGATTGTCAGTTTACAGGTTTCTGAGTCCACTAATGTTAAAATAGTGCTTCTGTTCAAATCAACAGAAAACTAGCCCAAATCTGCTTAAAACCTTCTCTCTCAATGAGAGAATGCTGTTTCATTCAATGTTTAGTGCAAAACTTGCCAAACTGAAAGATGCTTATGTCTTATCAAATATAATGTTCCTTTTCAGGAACTCGAGCTGCGTCGAAACGCTTTTGGGGAACGTCCCTGACGAGACCGACTCTGAATATCGTGTGCAATCAGTCCATCGGAAAGGCGTGACGTCACGGGCGGGGTGACGTAGCGACCAGGAAGCTATAAAAGCACGTGCCGTGCAGCTGGCTTCAGCTTCGAATCTGTCAGCAAGCGCTCTGTGTGTGCATGTGCAAAAGTCTGTCTGTTGGTCCTATTTATTGTTGTCTGTCCCTTAGCTTAAAAAGATCGCTAAAACAGCTACAATATGCCTTTGAAGGGCGATTCCAAGCCGCGTTACAGACTGTGTGTTCCTCCCTGCACTCGCTACATTACGAGTGGGGATACACACAGGCTGTGCGTGGCTTGCCTGGGATCGAAGCACGCTGAGTCGGCTCTCGAGGGGGCCGACTGCCCGCATTGTGAACGTTTGCCAATGCGGACGCTTCGATCCCGGAGGGCTCTCTTCGAGGAGGGAGCCTTCACCAGCGTTCCTCGCGGTGCTGGCCCCGCTTCTGCCGAGGCAGAGCGGCTGCTGCACTCGTGGGGTTCGCAGGTGGATCTGTCAGAAGGAATGGAGACGGGCCAGTCCTTATCTCCTTCCTCATCTGCCAGATCCGGCGCCCAAACCCTGGGTTCGGAAGCACGCTCGTCGGTTTCTTCCCCCCAGGGTGAGGGATCAACTCTTCACCTCTCTTCCTCCGAGGAGGTCGATGTGGAGACTGTTGCTGGGGATTCGCCACCCCTGTCGCCCCAGTATGAGGAGCTGTTGGAGGTGGTCACGCGGGCAGTAGATAAATTAAAAATTGACTGGCCTGCTGAAAAACAGACTGAGCCGCAGAGAAGCAAATTAGATGAACGCTTTCTGCGGCCGAAGCAACCACCTCCACGTCGGAGCCTTCCATATTTTCCCGATCTCCATGATGAGTTATCGAGATCGTGGAAACACCCGTATTCGACCCGCCTCTTTGGCCCTGATTCACTATATTATGGCAACGTGATGGGGCTGGGAGAGCGTGGTTATAGAGCGATGCCACGGGCTGAACAGACGCTCGCGAGCTATCTGTCACCCGGTTCGGCATCGTCTCTAAAGGCTCCGACATTGCCCACTAAGCCGCTTCGAGTTACATCATCGCTAGTGGGCAAAGGTTATGTGGCAGCAGGTCAGGCTGGGGCGTGCCTTCATACTATGGCAGTCCTGCAGGCTTATCAGGCTGACCTGCTGAGAGATGTCGATGAGGGGGAGGGGATTAAGTCTGAAGAGATTGAAGAGCTCAGGAAGACCGCTGATCTCTCCCTCCGCGCCACTAAGGAGACCGCTCGCGCAATTGGGCGGTCTATGGCAGCTTTAGTGGCCGCGGAGAGGCATTTGTGGCTGACCCTGTCAAAAATTAAAGAACGGGACAGGGTCTGCCTCCTGGACGCCCCGCTTCAAGCCTCGGGCCTGTTCGGCGACACAGTTAATACTGTCGTCGACAGGTTCCAGGAGGCGCACAAGCAGGCGGCGGCGTTCCAGAGTTTCCTCCCTCGTCGCTCTCGTGGTACATCTGGGCGGGAGATGACCACGCCACATACCGGCTCCTCACACCGGGTAGCGCAAAAACAGAGCGTCGCCACTCGTGCTCCCCCACGTCGGGACCGAGGGCAACGACGCTCTGAGTCGGGGGCTTCTAGGGCGAAAGCCGATTTAAGATCTGTCATCGAAGCCCGGAAGTCCTCGACGAAACGATCCTGACGCCAGGGTCCAGAGGGTAGCCCCTGCTGGGGTAGAGCGCGGTTCACCTCATTACACGGTGCCCGTCTCACCTCAGTACCCTCAGGAGGTCGGTCTGCCAACCCTGCCAGAGTTTCAGGGCGCAGCGGCCTCCAGCGAGCGCCACTCCCAGTTACTTCCGCCCGTGAGCGTAGCGGAGCTGGGATGCTCGCCGCCCCTTCGGGGGCCTCTTACACCAGAGGTCAGTCTCGAGAGACTGATTCCCTTAGTAGATTATTTAGCAGCGTGGAAGCTACTGCCAAATGTATCTCAATGGGTCCTGCGTACAATAGAAAGAGGCTATTGCATTCAGTTCGGTCATCCACCACCGAAGTTCAACGGGGTTACACCGACTGTGGTCGGCCCCCAGCAGGCTCTGGTTATGGAACAAGAAGTGAAGACCCTATTAAGGAAGGAGGCCATCGAGGTGGTCCCTCCTCTAGACAGGGAATCCGGATTTTACAGCCGGTATTTCATAGTTCCAAAGAAGGATGGGGGGTTGCGTCCGATCCTAGACTTGCGTCTCCTGAACCGCTCAGTTATGTCACTGAAGTTCAAGATGCTCACTGTCAACCAGGTTGTAGCTCAAATCAGATCCGAGGACTGGTTTGTCACAATAGATCTCAAAGACGCATACTTCCACATATCCATCCTTCCACAACACAGGAAGTTTCTGAGGTTCGCTTTCGGGGGCAAAGCTTATCAATATCGAGTACTTCCCTTTGGCCTCGCACTCTCACCCCGCACGTTCACGAAATGTGTAGATGCGGCTCTGGTATCCCTCCGTATGCAGGGCATCCGCATTCTGAACTATATCGACGATTGGTTGATCCTAGCTCAATCAGAGCAGATGGCGGCTCGACATCGAGATGTCGTTCTCGCACACATGGGGGAGCTGGGTTTGAGACTAAACGCCAAGAAGAGTGTACTTTCTCCAGTTCAGAGAACCACCTATCTAGGCGTAGTGTGGAATTCGACCACGATGCAGGCACGTTTGTCTCCTGCTCGGATCGAGTCGATCCTCACATCAGTCGAGAGAGTCAAAGAAGGCCAGTCACTCACTGTCAAACAATTTCAGAGATTGTTAGGGCTGATGGCAGCTGCGTCCAACGTGATACCTTTTGGCCTGCTGTACATGAGACCCCTACAGTGGTGGCTCAAGTCCAAGGGCTTTTCCCCGAGGGGGAATCCTCGTCGAGTTATCAAGGTCACGCGGCGGTGCCTTCGTGCCTTAGACATGTGGAGGAAACCTTGGTTCTTGAATCAGGGCCCGGTGCTGGGAGTTCCTTGTCGCCGTGTAACGCTAGCGACAGATGCGTCCCTCACCGGTTGGGGTGCGGTCATGAGCGGCCACCCTGCCCGCGGTCTGTGGAGTGGTCGCCATCTAACATGGCACATCAATTGCCTAGAGATACTAGCGGTCTATCGAGCATTGAAATATTTCCTCCCGGACCTGAGAGGTCACCATGTGTTGGTGCGCACCGACAACACATCAGTGGTCTCTTATATCAATCACCAGGGGGGTCTGCGTTCGCGCCCCTTGTACAAGCTGGCACACCAGATCCTTCTGTGGTCCCAGGGCAAGCTCCTCTCGATCAGAGCAGCGTATATTCCTGGGAGATTGAATGTGGGAGCAGACATACTGTCGAGACAGGGGCCGAGGCCCGGGGAATGGATGCTTCACCCCGAGGTGGTGAAGCAGATATGGAGACTATTTGGTACAGCTCAGGTGGACCTCTTTGCGACTCAGGAGACATCGCAATGTCCCCTCTGGTTCTCTCTAGTTCATCCAGCTCCTCTGGGACTGGACGCTATGGTACAGACCTGGCCGAGGCTTCGTCTGTACGCTTTTCCCCCTATCGCTCTGCTCCCGGGAGTTCTGGCGAGAGTACGCCGGGACGGGGTCCGTCTACTACTAGTAGCCCCGTTCTGGCCGGGCCGAGTATGGTTCTCAGATCTAGTCTCGCTCCTCGACGGCTCTCCGTGGGAGATACCGATCAGGACAGACCTACTCTCACAGGCGCAGGGCACGATAATTCACCCTCGCCCGGAGTTGTGGAGGCTGTGGGTGTGGCCCCTGAGGGGGCACAGCTGTTAGCAGCCGGTCTCTCAACCGAGGTTGTTGAGACCCTATTCCAATCCAGAGCTCCCTCTACGAGGAAACTGTACGCCCTGAAGTGGAAGCTCTTCACTTCATGGTGCAGAGACCGCCAGCTTGACCCAGCAGACTGCCCAGTTGGTACAGTTCTGGAGTTTTTACAAGCCAGGCTCTCTGCGGGGTTATCCCACTCCACCTTAAAGGTTTACGTGGCGGCCATAGCTGCTTTCCACGTCCCTTTCAATGGTCAGTCAGTGGGTAGACACCCCCTAGTTACATGTTTCCTCCACGGTGCGCTGAGGCTGAGACCTCCAGTACGATCCCGTGTTCCCCCCTGGGATTTGGTTGTGGTGCTAGAGGCTCTTTGTAAAGCTCCATTCGAGCCTATACAAGATATCTCAGATAGACATCTGACACTTAAAACTGCCCTATTACTGGCAATCACCTCTCTGAAGAGAGTTGGAGATCTTCAGGCCCTTTCGGTGGCCCCTACCTACTTAGACTTTGCCCCTGGTATGGCCAAAGCATTTTTATACCCTCGAGCGGGTTACGTTCCGAAGGTTCCCTCTGTTACACCACAGCCTATCGTACTGCAGGCCTTCTGTCCTCCTCCCTTTCGGGAGCACGACCAAGAGAAGCTAAACTGTATGTGTCCAGTGCGAGCACTGGACGCATACGTCCACAGAGCTGCCCTGTGGAGAAAATCAGACCAATTGCTTGTTTGCTACGGTCCTTCTAACAAGGGTTCTCCTGCCACCAAGCAGACCCTTAGTCGTTGGATAGTCGAGGCTATCAACCTCTCCTATGAGTCCTCTGGTCTTCCCCCCCCTTTGGGGGCCAAGGCTCACTCTACTCGGAGTATGGCGGCCTCCAAGGCCTTCTCAGCAGGTGTGTCCCTCTTGGACATCTGCAACGCTGCGGGGTGGTCCACGCCCTCTACATTTGTCCGATTTTACGATCTTGACATGCGAGCCACGCCGGGCTCTTCTGTTCTCTCGTCTTAGCTGTGCTCTTTTGACTACACACTAGGCAGGGATTTGGAAGTCTGGCAGCGTTGGCACATCGTTCCCCAAAAGCGTTTCGACGCAGCTCGAGTTCCTGAAAAGGAACGTCCCAAGGTTACGTATGTAACCCTAGTTCCTTGAAGGAACGAGACGCTGCGTCGCAGAGCCATACTCCCGGCACCCCTGCCGGCGCTTGCTTCCCTACTCGAAGCTGAAGCCAGCTGCACGGCACGTGCTTTTATAGCTTCCTGGTCGCTACGTCACCCCGCCCGTGACGTCACGCCTTTCCGATGGACTGATTGCACACGATATTCAGAGTCGGTCTCGTCAGGGACGTTCCCCAAAAGCGTTTCGACGCAGCGTCTCGTTCCTTCAAGGAACTAGGGTTACATACGTAACCTTGGGACGTTTTTTTGCAATGCAGTGAGACAGATTTTAATGTGTTAGAAGTTATATGCACAAAATCTTATTTTAGAGCTCCAATGCTCAAGATTGTCAGTTTACAGGTTTCTTAGTCCACTAATGTTCAAATAGTGCTTTCTGTTCAAATGAACTGCAAACTAGCCCAATTCTGCTTAAAACCTTCTCTCTCAATGAGAGAAAGCTGCTTCATTCAATGTTTAGTGCAAAACTTGCCAAACTGAAAGATGCTTATGTCTTATCAAATATAATGTTTTTTTGCAATGCAGTGAGACAGATTTTAATGTGTTAGAAGTTATATGCACAAAATCTTATTTTAGAGCTCCAATGCTCAAGATTGTCAGTTTACAGGTTTCTGAGACCACTAAAGTTAAAATAGTGCTTCTGTTCAAGTGAACAGCAAACTAGCCCAAATCTGCTTAAAACCTTCTCTCTCAATGAGAGAAAGCTGTTTCATTCAATGTTTAGTGCAAAACTTGCCAAACTGAAAGATGCTTATGTCTAATGATATAAAATGTGTTTTGCAATGCAGTGAGACAGATTTTAATATGTTAGAAGTTATATGCACAAAATCTTATTTTAGAGCTCCAATGCTCAAGATTGTCAGTTTACAGGTTTCTGAGTCCACTAATGTTAAAATAGTGCTTCTGTTCAAATCAACAGAAAACTAGCCCAAATCTGCTTAAAACCTTCTCTCTCAATGAGAGAATGCTGTTTCATTCAATGTTTAGTGCAAAACTTGCCAAACTGAAAGATGCTTATGTCTTATCAAATATAATGTTTTTTTGCAATGCAGTGAGACAGATTTCAATGTTTTAGAAGTTATATGCACAAAATCTTATTTTAGAGCTCCAATGCTCAAGATTGTCAGTTTACAGGTTTCTGAGTCCACTAATGTTAAAATAGTGCTTCTGTTCAAATCAACAGAAAACTAGCCCAAATCTGCTTAAAACCTTCTCTCTCAATGAGAGAATGCTGTTTCATTCAATGTTTAGTGCAAAACTTGCCAAACTGAAAGATGCTTATGTCTTATCAAATATAATGTTTTTTTGCAATGCAGTGAGACAGATTTTAATGTGTTAGAAGTTATATGCACAAAATCTTATTTTAGAGCTCCAATGCTCAAGATTGTCAGTTTACAGGTTTCTGAGTCCACTAATGTTAAAATAGTGCTTCTGTTCAAATGAACCGCAAACTAGCCCAAATTTGCTTAAAACCTTCTCTCTCAATGAGAGAAAGCTGTTTCATTCATTGTTTAGTGCAAAACTTGCCAAACTGAAAGATGCTTATGTCTTATCAAATATAATGTTTTTTACAATGCAGTAAAACCGTTTCTAATGCGTTAGAAGTTAAATGCACAAAATCTTATTTTAGAGCTCCAATGCTCAAGATTGTCAGTTTACAGGTTTCTGAGTCCACTAATGTTCAAATAGTGCTTCTGTTCAAATGAACTGCAAACTAGCCCAAATCTGCTTAAAACCTCTCTCAATGAGAGAAAGCTGTTTCATACATTGTTTAGTGCAAAACTTGCCAAACTGAAAGATTCTTATGTCTAATGATATAAAATGTGTTTTGCAATGCAGTGAGACAGATTTTAATGTGTTAGAAGTTATATGCACAAAATCTTATTTTAGAGCTCCAATGCTCAAGATTGTCAGTTTACAGGTTTCTGAGTCCACTAATGTTAAAATAGTGCTTCTGTTCAAATCAACAGAAAACTAGCCCAAATCTGCTTAAAACCTTCTCTCTCAATGAGAGAATGCTGTTTCATTCAATGTTTAGTGCAAAACTTGCCAAACTGAAAGATGCTTATGTCTTATCAAATATAATGTTCCTTTTCAGGAACTCGAGCTGCGTCGAAACGCTTTTGGGGAACGTCCCTGACGAGACCGACTCTGAATATCGTGTGCAATCAGTCCATCGGAAAGGCGTGACGTCACGGGCGGGGTGACGTAGCGACCAGGAAGCTATAAAAGCACGTGCCGTGCAGCTGGCTTCAGCTTCGAATCTGTCAGCAAGCGCTCTGTGTGTGCATGTGCAAAAGTCTGTCTGTTGGTCCTATTTATTGTTGTCTGTCCCTTAGCTTAAAAAGATCGCTAAAACAGCTACAATATGCCTTTGAAGGGCGATTCCAAGCCGCGTTACAGACTGTGTGTTCCTCCCTGCACTCGCTACATTACGAGTGGGGATACACACAGGCTGTGCGTGGCTTGCCTGGGATCGAAGCACGCTGAGTCGGCTCTCGAGGGGGCCGACTGCCCGCATTGTGAACGTTTGCCAATGCGGACGCTTCGATCCCGGAGGGCTCTCTTCGAGGAGGGAGCCTTCACCAGCGTTCCTCGCGGTGCTGGCCCCGCTTCTGCCGAGGCAGAGCGGCTGCTGCACTCGTGGGGTTCGCAGGTGGATCTGTCAGAAGGAATGGAGACGGGCCAGTCCTTATCTCCTTCCTCATCTGCCAGATCCGGCGCCCAAACCCTGGGTTCGGAAGCACGCTCGTCGGTTTCTTCCCCCCAGGGTGAGGGATCAACTCTTCACCTCTCTTCCTCCGAGGAGGTCGATGTGGAGACTGTTGCTGGGGATTCGCCACCCCTGTCGCCCCAGTATGAGGAGCTGTTGGAGGTGGTCACGCGGGCAGTAGATAAATTAAAAATTGACTGGCCTGCTGAAAAACAGACTGAGCCGCAGAGAAGCAAATTAGATGAACGCTTTCTGCGGCCGAAGCAACCACCTCCACGTCGGAGCCTTCCATATTTTCCCGATCTCCATGATGAGTTATCGAGATCGTGGAAACACCCGTATTCGACCCGCCTCTTTGGCCCTGATTCACTATATTATGGCAACGTGATGGGGCTGGGAGAGCGTGGTTATAGAGCGATGCCACGGGCTGAACAGACGCTCGCGAGCTATCTGTCACCCGGTTCGGCATCGTCTCTAAAGGCTCCGACATTGCCCACTAAGCCGCTTCGAGTTACATCATCGCTAGTGGGCAAAGGTTATGTGGCAGCAGGTCAGGCTGGGGCGTGCCTTCATACTATGGCAGTCCTGCAGGCTTATCAGGCTGACCTGCTGAGAGATGTCGATGAGGGGGAGGGGATTAAGTCTGAAGAGATTGAAGAGCTCAGGAAGACCGCTGATCTCTCCCTCCGCGCCACTAAGGAGACCGCTCGCGCAATTGGGCGGTCTATGGCAGCTTTAGTGGCCGCGGAGAGGCATTTGTGGCTGACCCTGTCAAAAATTAAAGAACGGGACAGGGTCTGCCTCCTGGACGCCCCGCTTCAAGCCTCGGGCCTGTTCGGCGACACAGTTAATACTGTCGTCGACAGGTTCCAGGAGGCGCACAAGCAGGCGGCGGCGTTCCAGAGTTTCCTCCCTCGTCGCTCTCGTGGTACATCTGGGCGGGAGATGACCACGCCACATACCGGCTCCTCACACCGGGTAGCGCAAAAACAGAGCGTCGCCACTCGTGCTCCCCCACGTCGGGACCGAGGGCAACGACGCTCTGAGTCGGGGGCTTCTAGGGCGAAAGCCGATTTAAGATCTGTCATCGAAGCCCGGAAGTCCTCGACGAAACGATCCTGACGCCAGGGTCCAGAGGGTAGCCCCTGCTGGGGTAGAGCGCGGTTCACCTCATTACACGGTGCCCGTCTCACCTCAGTACCCTCAGGAGGTCGGTCTGCCAACCCTGCCAGAGTTTCAGGGCGCAGCGGCCTCCAGCGAGCGCCACTCCCAGTTACTTCCGCCCGTGAGCGTAGCGGAGCTGGGATGCTCGCCGCCCCTTCGGGGGCCTCTTACACCAGAGGTCAGTCTCGAGAGACTGATTCCCTTAGTAGATTATTTAGCAGCGTGGAAGCTACTGCCAAATGTATCTCAATGGGTCCTGCGTACAATAGAAAGAGGCTATTGCATTCAGTTCGGTCATCCACCACCGAAGTTCAACGGGGTTACACCGACTGTGGTCGGCCCCCAGCAGGCTCTGGTTATGGAACAAGAAGTGAAGACCCTATTAAGGAAGGAGGCCATCGAGGTGGTCCCTCCTCTAGACAGGGAATCCGGATTTTACAGCCGGTATTTCATAGTTCCAAAGAAGGATGGGGGGTTGCGTCCGATCCTAGACTTGCGTCTCCTGAACCGCTCAGTTATGTCACTGAAGTTCAAGATGCTCACTGTCAACCAGGTTGTAGCTCAAATCAGATCCGAGGACTGGTTTGTCACAATAGATCTCAAAGACGCATACTTCCACATATCCATCCTTCCACAACACAGGAAGTTTCTGAGGTTCGCTTTCGGGGGCAAAGCTTATCAATATCGAGTACTTCCCTTTGGCCTCGCACTCTCACCCCGCACGTTCACGAAATGTGTAGATGCGGCTCTGGTATCCCTCCGTATGCAGGGCATCCGCATTCTGAACTATATCGACGATTGGTTGATCCTAGCTCAATCAGAGCAGATGGCGGCTCGACATCGAGATGTCGTTCTCGCACACATGGGGGAGCTGGGTTTGAGACTAAACGCCAAGAAGAGTGTACTTTCTCCAGTTCAGAGAACCACCTATCTAGGCGTAGTGTGGAATTCGACCACGATGCAGGCACGTTTGTCTCCTGCTCGGATCGAGTCGATCCTCACATCAGTCGAGAGAGTCAAAGAAGGCCAGTCACTCACTGTCAAACAATTTCAGAGATTGTTAGGGCTGATGGCAGCTGCGTCCAACGTGATACCTTTTGGCCTGCTGTACATGAGACCCCTACAGTGGTGGCTCAAGTCCAAGGGCTTTTCCCCGAGGGGGAATCCTCGTCGAGTTATCAAGGTCACGCGGCGGTGCCTTCGTGCCTTAGACATGTGGAGGAAACCTTGGTTCTTGAATCAGGGCCCGGTGCTGGGAGTTCCTTGTCGCCGTGTAACGCTAGCGACAGATGCGTCCCTCACCGGTTGGGGTGCGGTCATGAGCGGCCACCCTGCCCGCGGTCTGTGGAGTGGTCGCCATCTAACATGGCACATCAATTGCCTAGAGATACTAGCGGTCTATCGAGCATTGAAATATTTCCTCCCGGACCTGAGAGGTCACCATGTGTTGGTGCGCACCGACAACACATCAGTGGTCTCTTATATCAATCACCAGGGGGGTCTGCGTTCGCGCCCCTTGTACAAGCTGGCACACCAGATCCTTCTGTGGTCCCAGGGCAAGCTCCTCTCGATCAGAGCAGCGTATATTCCTGGGAGATTGAATGTGGGAGCAGACATACTGTCGAGACAGGGGCCGAGGCCCGGGGAATGGATGCTTCACCCCGAGGTGGTGAAGCAGATATGGAGAGTATTTGGTACAGCTCAGGTGGACCTCTTTGCGACTCAGGAGACATCGCAATGTCCCCTCTGGTTCTCTCTAGTTCATCCAGCTCCTCTGGGACTGGACGCTATGGTACAGACCTGGCCGAGGCTTCGTCTGTACGCTTTTCCCCCTATCGCTCTGCTCCCGGGAGTTCTGGCGAGAGTACGCCGGGACGGGGTCCGTCTACTACTAGTAGCCCCGTTCTGGCCGGGCCGAGTATGGTTCTCAGATCTAGTCTCGCTCCTCGACGGCTCTCCGTGGGAGATACCGATCAGGACAGACCTACTCTCACAGGCGCAGGGCACGATAATTCACCCTCGCCCGGAGTTGTGGAGGCTGTGGGTGTGGCCCCTGAGGGGGCACAGCTGTTAGCAGCCGGTCTCTCAACCGAGGTTGTTGAGACCCTATTCCAATCCAGAGCTCCCTCTACGAGGAAACTGTACGCCCTGAAGTGGAAGCTCTTCACTTCATGGTGCAGAGACCGCCAGCTTGACCCAGCAGACTGCCCAGTTGGTACAGTTCTGGAGTTTTTACAAGCCAGGCTCTCTGCGGGGTTATCCCACTCCACCTTAAAGGTTTACGTGGCGGCCATAGCTGCTTTCCACGTCCCTTTCAATGGTCAGTCAGTGGGTAGACACCCCCTAGTTACACGTTTCCTCCGCGGTGCGCTGAGGCTGAGACCTCCAGTACGATCCCGTGTTCCCCCCTGGGATTTGGTTGTGGTGCTAGAGGCTCTTTGTAAAGCTCCATTCGAGCCTATACAAGATATCTCAGATAGACATCTGACACTTAAAACTGCCCTATTACTGGCAATCACCTCTCTGAAGAGAGTTGGAGATCTTCAGGCCCTTTCGGTGGCCCCTACCTACTTAGACTTTGCCCCTGGTATGGCCAAAGCATTTTTATACCCTCGAGCGGGTTACGTTCCGAAGGTTCCCTCTGTTACACCACAGCCTATCGTACTGCAGGCCTTCTGTCCTCCTCCCTTTCGGGAGCACGACCAAGAGAAGCTAAACTGTATGTGTCCAGTGCGAGCACTGGACGCATACGTCCACAGAGCTGCCCTGTGGAGAAAATCAGACCAATTGCTTGTTTGCTACGGTCCTTCTAACAAGGGTTCTCCTGCCACCAAGCAGACCCTTAGTCGTTGGATAGTCGAGGCTATCAACCTCTCCTATGAGTCCTCTGGTCTTCCCCCCCCTTTGGGGGCCAAGGCTCACTCTACTCGGAGTATGGCGGCCTCCAAGGCCTTCTCAGCAGGTGTGTCCCTCTTGGACATCTGCAACGCTGCGGGGTGGTCCACGCCCTCTACATTTGTCCGATTTTACGATCTTGACATGCGAGCCACGCCGGGCTCTTCTGTTCTCTCGTCTTAGCTGTGCTCTTTTGACTACACACTAGGCAGGGATTTGGAAGTCTGGCAGCGTTGGCACATCGTTCCCCAAAAGCGTTTCGACGCAGCTCGAGTTCCTGAAAAGGAACGTCCCAAGGTTACGTATGTAACCCTAGTTCCTTGAAGGAACGAGACGCTGCGTCGCAGAGCCATACTCCCGGCACCCCTGCCGGCGCTTGCTTCCCTACTCGAAGCTGAAGCCAGCTGCACGGCACGTGCTTTTATAGCTTCCTGGTCGCTACGTCACCCCGCCCGTGACGTCACGCCTTTCCGATGGACTGATTGCACACGATATTCAGAGTCGGTCTCGTCAGGGACGTTCCCCAAAAGCGTTTCGACGCAGCGTCTCGTTCCTTCAAGGAACTAGGGTTACATACGTAACCTTGGGACGTTTTTTTGCAATGCAGTGAGACAGATTTTAATGTGTTAGAAGTTATATGCACAAAATCTTATTTTAGAGCTCCAATGCTCAAGATTGTCAGTTTACAGGTTTCTTAGTCCACTAATGTTCAAATAGTGCTTTCTGTTCAAATGAACTGCAAACTAGCCCAATTCTGCTTAAAACCTTCTCTCTCAATGAGAGAAAGCTGCTTCATTCAATGTTTAGTGCAAAACTTGCCAAACTGAAAGATGCTTATGTCTTATCAAATATAATGTTTTTTTGCAATGCAGTGAGACAGATTTTAATGTGTTAGAAGTTATATGCACAAAATCTTATTTTAGAGCTCCAATGCTCAAGATTGTCAGTTTACAGGTTTCTGAGACCACTAAAGTTAAAATAGTGCTTCTGTTCAAGTGAACAGCAAACTAGCCCAAATCTGCTTAAAACCTTCTCTCTCAATGAGAGAAAGCTGTTTCATTCAATGTTTAGTGCAAAACTTGCCAAACTGAAAGATGCTTATGTCTAATGATATAAAATGTGTTTTGCAATGCAGTGAGACAGATTTTAATATGTTAGAAGTTATATGCACAAAATCTTATTTTAGAGCTCCAATGCTCAAGATTGTCAGTTTACAGGTTTCTGAGTCCACTAATGTTAAAATAGTGCTTCTGTTCAAATCAACAGAAAACTAGCCCAAATCTGCTTAAAACCTTCTCTCTCAATGAGAGAATGCTGTTTCATTCAATGTTTAGTGCAAAACTTGCCAAACTGAAAGATGCTTATGTCTAATGATATAAAATGTGTTTTGCAATGCAGTGAGACAGATTTTAATGTGTTAGAAGTTATATGCACAAAATCTTATTTTAGAGCTCCAATGCTCAAGATTGTCAGTTTACAGGTTTCTGAGTCCACTAATGTTAAAATAGTGCTTCTGTTCAAATGAACCGCAAACTAGCCCAAATTTGCTTAAAACCTTCTCTCTCAATGAGAGAAAGCTGTTTCATTCATTGTTTAGTGCAAAACTTGCCAAACTGAAAGATGCTTATGTCTTATCAAATATAATGTTTTTTACAATGCAGTAAAACCGTTTCTAATGCGTTAGAAGTTAAATGCACAAAATCTTATTTTAGAGCTCCAATGCTCAAGATTGTCAGTTTACAGGTTTCTGAGTCCACTAATGTTCAAATAGTGCTTCTGTTCAAATGAACTGCAAACTAGCCCAAATCTGCTTAAAACCTTTCTCAATGAGAGAAAGCTGTTTCATACATTGTTTAGTGCAAAACTTGCCAAACTGAAAGATTCTTATGTCTAATGATATAAAATGTGTTTTGCAATGCAGTGAGACAGATTTTAATGTGTTAGAAGTTATATGCACAAAATCTTATTTTAGAGCTCCAATGCTCAAGATTGTCAGTTTACAGGTTTCTGAGTCCACTAATGTTAAAATGGTGCTTCTGTTCAAATCAACAGAAAACTAGCCCAAATCTGCTTAAAACCTTCTCTCTCAATGAGAGAATGCTGTTTCATTCAATGTTTAGTGCAAAACTTGCCAAACTGAAAGATGCTTATTTCTTATCAAATATAATGTTTTTTTGCAATGCAGTGAGACAGATTTTAATGTGTTAGAAGTTATATGCACAAAATCTTATTTTAGAGCTCCAATGTTCAAGATTGTCAGTTTACAGGTTTCTGAGACCACTATTGTTAAAATAGTGCTTCTGTTCAAATGAACAGCAAACTAGCCCAAATCTGCTTAAAACCTTCTCTCTCAATGAGAGAAAGCTGTTTCATTCAATGTTTAGTGCAAAACTTGCCAAACTGAAAGATGCTTATGTCTAATGATATAAAATGTGTTTTGCAATGCAGTGAGACAGATTTTAATGTGTTAGAAGTTATATGCACAAAATCTTATTTTAGAGCTCCAATGTTCAAGATTGTCAGTTTACAGGTTTCTGAGACCACTATTGTTAAAATAGTGCTTCAGTTCAAATGAACCGCAAACTAGCCCAAATCTGCTTAAAACCTTCTCTCTCAATGAGAGAAAGCTGTTTCATTCATTGTTTAGTGCAAAACTTGCCAAACTGAAAGATGCTTATGTCTTATCAAATATAATGTTTTTTTAAAATGCAGTAAAACCGTTTCTAATGCGTTAGAAGTTAACTGCACAAAATCTTATTTTAGAGCTCCAATGCTCAAGATTATCAGTTTACAGGTTTCTGAGTCCACTAATGTTCAAATAGTGCTTCTGTTCAAGTGAACTGCAAACTAGCCCAAATCTGCTTAAAACCTCTCTCAATGAGAGAAAGCTGTTTCATACATTGTTTAGTGCAAAACTTGCCAAACTGAAAGATTCTTATGTCTAATGATATAAAATGTGTTTTGCAATGCAGTGAGACAGATTTTAATGTGTTAGAAGTTATATGCACAAAATCTTATTTTAGAGCTCCAATGCTCAAGATTGTCAGTTTACAGGTTTCTGAGTCCACTAATGTTAAAATAGTGCTTCTGTTCAAATCAACAGAAAACTAGCCCAAATCTGCTTAAAACCTTCTCTCTCAATGAGAGAATGCTGTTTCATTCAATGTTTAGTGCAAAACTTGCCAAACTGAAAGATGCTTATGTCTAATGATATAAAATGTGTTTTGCAATGCAGTGAGACAGATTTTAATGTGTTAGAAGTTATATGCACAAAATCTTATTTTAGAGCTCCAATGCTCAAGATTGTCAGTTTACAGGTTTCTGAGTCCACTAATGTTCAAATAGTGCTTCTGTTCAAATGAACTGCAAACTAGCCCAAATCTGCTTAAAACCTCTCTCAATGAGAGAAAGCTGTTTCATACATTGTTTAGTGCAAAACTTGCCAAACTGAAAGATCCTTTGGTTTAATGATATAAAATGTGTTTTACAATGCAGTGAGACAGATTTTAATGTGTTAGAAGTTATATGCACAAAATCTTATTTTAGAGCTCCAATGCTCAAGATTGTCCGTTTACAGGTTTCTGAGTCCACTAATGTTAAAATAGTGCTTCTGTTCAAATCAACAGAAAACTTGCCCAAATCTGCTTAAAACCTCTCTCAATGAGAGAAAGCTGTTTCATACATTGTTTAGTGCAAAACTTGCCAAACTGAAAGATTCTTGTCTAATGATATAAAATGTGTTTTGCAATGCAGTGAGACAGATTTTAATGTGTTAGAAGTTATATGCACAAAATCTTATTTTAGAGCTCCAATGCTCAAGATTGTCAGTTTACAGGTTTCTGAGTCCACTAATGTTAAAATAGTGCTTCTGTTCAAATGAACTGCAAACTAGCCCAATTCTGCTTAAAACCTTCTCTCTCAATGAGAGAAAGCTGTTTCATTCATTGTTTAGTGCAAAACTTGCCAAACTGAAAGATGCTTATGTCTAATGATATAAAATGTGTTTTGCAATGCAGTGAGACAGATTTTAATGTGTTAGAAGTTATATGCACAAAATCTTATTTTAGAGCTGCAATGCTCAAGATTGTCAGTTTACAGGTTTCTGAGTCCACTAATGTTAAAATAGTGCTTCTGTTCAAATGAACCGCAAACTAGCCCAAATCTGCTTAAAACCTCTCTCAATGAGAGAAAGCTGTTTCATACATTGTTTAGTGCAAAACTTGCCAAACTGAAAGATGCTTATGTCTTATCAAATATAATGTTTTTTTGCAATGCAGTGAGACAGATTTTAATGTGTTAGAAGTTATATGCACAAAATCTTATTTTAGAGCTCCAATGCTCAAGATTGTCAGTTTACAGGTTTCTGAGTCCACTAATGTTAAAATAGTGCTTCTTTTCAAATGAACCGCAAACTAGCCCAAATCTGCTTAAAACCTTCTCTCTCAATGAGAGAAAGCTGTTTCATTCATTGTTTAGTGCAAAACTTGCCAAACTGAAAGATGCTTTTGTCTTATCAAATATAATGTTTTTTACAATGCAGTAAAACCGTTTCTAATGCGTTAGAAGTTAAATGCACAAAATCTTATTTTAGAGCTCCAATGCTCAAGATTGTCAGTTTACAGGTTTCTGAGTCCACTAATGTTCAAATAGTGCTTCTGTTCAAATGAACTGCAAACTAGCCCAAATCTGCTTAAAACCTTCTCTCTCAATGAGAGAAAGCTGTTTCATACATTGTTGAGTGCAAAACTTGCCAAACTGAAAGATTCTTATGTCTAATGATATAAAATGTGTTTTACAATGCAGTGAGACAGATTTTAATGTGTTAGAAGTTATATGCACAAAATCTTATTTTAGAGCTCCAATGCTCAAGATTGTCAGTTTACAGGTTTCTGAGTCCACTAATGTTAAAATAGTGCTTCTGTTCAAATGAACTGCAAACTAGCCCAAATCTGCTTAAAACCTCTCTCAATGAGAGAAAGCTGTTTCATACATTGTTTAGTGCAAAACTTGCCAAACTGAAAGATTCTTATGTCTAATGATATAAAATGTGTTTTGCAATGCAGTGAGACAGATTTTAATGTGTTAGAAGTTATATGCACAAAATCTTATTTTAGAGCTCCAATGCTCAAGATTGTCAGTTTACAGGTTTCTGAGTCCACTAATGTTAAAATAGTGCTTCTGTTCAAATGAACCGCAAACTAGCCCAAATTTGCTTAAAACCTTCTCTCTCAATGAGAGAAAGCTGTTTCATTCATTGTTTAGTGCAAAACTTGCCAAACTAAAAGATGCTTATGTCTTATCAAATATAATGTTTTTTACAATGCAGTAAAACCGTTTCTAATGCGTTAGAAGTTAAATGCACAAAATCTTATTTTAGAGCTCCAATGCTCAAGATTGTCAGTTTACAGGTTTCTGAGTCCACTAATGTTCAAATAGTGCTTCTGTTCAAATGAACTGCAAACTAGCCCAATTCTGCTTAAAACCTTCTCTCTCAATGAGAGAAAGCTGCTTCATTCAATGTTTAGTGCAAAACTTGCCAAACTGAAAGATGCTTATGTCTTATCAAATATAATGTTTTTTTGCAATGCAGTGAGACAGATTTTAATGTGTTAGAAGTTATATGCACAAAATCTTATTTTAGAGCTCCAATGCTCAAGATTGTCAGTTTACAGGTTTCTGAGACCACTAAAGTTAAAATAGTGCTTCTGTTCAAGTGAACAGCAAACTAGCCCAATTCTGCTTAAAACCTTCTCTCTCAATGAGAGAAAGCTGTTTCATTCAATGTTTAGTGCAAAACTTGCCAAACTGAAAGATGCTTATGTCTAATGATATAAAATGTGTTTTGCAATGCAGTGAGACAGATTTTAATGTGTTAGAAGTTATATGCACAAAATCTTATTTTAGAGCTCCAATGCTCAAGATTGTCAGTTTACAGGTTTCTGAGTCCACTAATGTTAAAATAGTGCTTCTGTTCAAATCAACAGAAAACTAGCCCAAATCTGCTTAAAACCTTCTCTCTCAATGAGAGAATGCTGTTTCATTCAATGTTTAGTGCAAAACTTGCCAAACTGAAAGATGCTTATGTCTAATGATATAAAATGTGTTTTGCAATGCAGTGAGACAGATTTTAATGTGTTAGAAGTTATATGCACAAAATCTTATTTTAGAGCTCCAATGCTCAAGATTGTCAGTTTACAGGTTTCTGAGTCCACTAATGTTAAAATAGTGCTTCTGTTCAAATGAACCGCAAACTAGCCCAAATTTGCTTAAAACCTTCTCTCTCAATGAGAGAAAGCTGTTTCATTCATTGTTTAGTGCAAAACTTGCCAAACTGAAAGATGCTTATGTCTTATCAAATATAATGTTTTTTACAATGCAGTAAAACCGTTTCTAATGCGTTAGAAGTTAAATGCACAAAATCTTATTTTAGAGCTCCAATGCTCAAGATTGTCAGTTTACAGGTTTCTGAGTCCACTAATGTTCAAATAGTGCTTCTGTTCAAATGAACTGCAAACTAGCCCAAATCTGCTTAAAACCTTTCTCAATGAGAGAAAGCTGTTTCATACATTGTTTAGTGCAAAACTTGCCAAACTGAAAGATTCTTATGTCTAATGATATAAAATGTGTTTTGCAATGCAGTGAGACAGATTTTAATGTGTTAGAAGTTATATGCACAAAATCTTATTTTAGAGCTCCAATGCTCAAGATTGTCAGTTTACAGGTTTCTGAGTCCACTAATGTTAAAATGGTGCTTCTGTTCAAATCAACAGAAAACTAGCCCAAATCTGCTTAAAACCTTCTCTCTCAATGAGAGAAAGCTGTTTCATTCATTGTTTAGTGCAAAACTTGCCAAACTGAAAGATGCTTATGTCTTATCAAATATAATGTTTTTTAAAATGCAGTAAAACCGTTTCTAATGCGTTAGAAGTTAACTGCACAAAATCTTATTTCAGAACTCCAATGCTCAAGATTATCAGTTTACAGGTTTCTGAGTCCACTAATGTTCAAATAGTGCTTCTGTTCAAGTGAACTGCAAACTAGCCCAAATCTGCTTAAAACCTCTCTCAATGAGAGAAAGCTGTTTCATACATTGTTTAGTGCAAAACTTGCCAAACTGAAAGATTCTTATGTCTAATGATATAAAATGTGTTTTGCAATGCAGTGAGACAGATTTTAATGTGTTAGAAGTTATATGCACAAAATCTTATTTTAGAGCTCCAATGCTCAAGATTGTCAGTTTACAGGTTTCTGAGTCCACTAATGTTCAAATAGTGCTTCTGTTCAAATGAACTGCAAACTAGCCCAAATCTGCTTAAAACCTCTCTCAATGAGAGAAAGCTGTTTCATACATTGTTTAGTGCAAAACTTGCCAAACTGAAAGATCCTTTGGTTTAATGATATAAAATGTGTTTTACAATGCAGTGAGACAGATTTTAATGTGTTAGAAGTTATATGCACAAAATCTTATTTTAGAGCTCCAATGCTCAAGATTGTCCGTTTACAGGTTTCTGAGTCCACTAATGTTAAAATAGTGCTTCTGTTCAAATCAACAGAAAACTAGCCCAAATCTGCTTAAAACCTCTCTCAATGAGAGAAAGCTGTTTCATACATTGTTTAGTGCAAAACTTGCCAAACTGAAAGATTCTTGTCTAATGATATAAAATGTGTTTTGCAATGCAGTGAGACAGATTTTAATGTGTTAGAAGTTATATGCACAAAATCTTATTTTAGAGCTCCAATGCTCAAGATTGTCAGTTTACAGGTTTCTGAGTCCACTAATGTTAAAATAGTGCTTCTGTTCAAATCAACAGAAAACTAGCCCAAATCTGCTTAAAACCTTCTCTCTCAATGAGAGAATGCTGTTTCATTCAATGTTTAGTGCAAAACTTGCCAAACTGAAAGATGCTTATGTCTAATGATATAAAATGTGTTTTGCAATGCAGTGAGACAGATTTTAATGTGTTAGAAGTTATATGCACAAAATCTATTTTAGAGCTCCAATGCTCAAGATTGTCAGTTTACAGGTTTCTGAGTCCACTAATGTTAAAATAGTGCTTCTGTTCAAATGAACTGCAAACTAGCCCAAATCTGCTTCAAACCTCTCTCAATGAGAGAAAGCTGTTTCATACATTGTTTAGTGCAAAACTTGCCAAACTGAAAGATCCTTTGGTTTAATGATATAAAATGTGTTTTACAATGCAGTGAGACAGATTTTAATGTGTTAGAAGTTATATGCACAAAATCTTATTTTAGAGCTCCAATGCTCAAGATTGTCCGTTTACAGGTTTCTGAGTCCACTAATGTTAAAATAGTGCTTCTGTTCAAATCAACAGAAAACTAGCCCAAATCTGCTTAAAACCTCTCTCAATGAGAGAAAGCTGTTTCATACATTGTTTAGTGCAAAACTTGCCAAACTGAAAGATTCTTGTCTAATGATATAAAATGTGTTTTGCAATGCAGTGAGACAGATTTTAATGTGTTAGAAGTTATATGCACAAAATCTTATTTTAGAGCTCCAATGCTCAAGATTGTCAGTTTACAGGTTTCTGAGTCCACTAATGTTAAACTAGTGCTTCTGTTCAAATGAACCGCAAACTAGCCCAAATCTGCTTAAAACCTTTTCTCTCAATGAGAGAAAGCTGTTTCATTCGTTGTTTAGTGCAAAACTTGCCAAACTGAAAGATGCTTATGTCTTATCAAATATAATGTTTTTTACAATGCAGTAAAACTGTTTCTAATGCGTTAGAAGTTAAATGCACAAAATCTTATTTTAGAGCTCCAATGCTCAAGATTGTCAGTTTACAGGTTTCTGAGTCCACTAATGTTAAAATAGTGCTTCTTTTCAAATGAACCGCAAACTAGCCCAAATCTGCTTAAAACCTTTTCTCTCAATGAGAGAAAGCTGTTTCATTCATTGTTTAGTGCAAAACTTGCCAAACTGAAAGATGCTTTTGTCTTATCAAATATAATGTTTTTTACAATGCAGTAAAACCGTTTCTAATGCGTTAGAAGTTAAATGCACAAAATCTTATTTTAGAGCTCCAATGCTCAAGATTGTCAGTTTACAGGTTTCTGAGTCCACTAATGTTCAAATAGTGCTTCTGTTCAAATGAACTGCAAACTAGCCCAAATCTGCTTAAAACCTTCTCTCTCAATGAGAGAAAGCTGTTTCATACATTGTTGAGTGCAAAACTTGCCAAACTGAAAGATTCTTATGTCTAATGATATAAAATGTGTTTTACAATGCAGTGAGACAGATTTTAATGTGTTAGAAGTTATATGCACAAAATCTTATTTTAGAGCTCCAATGCTCAAGATTGTCAGTTTACAGGTTTCTGAGTCCACTAATGTTAAAATAGTGCTTCTGTTCAAATGAACTGCAAACTAGCCCAAATCTGCTTAAAACCTCTCTCAATGAGAGAAAGCTGTTTCATACATTGTTTAGTGCAAAACTTGCCAAACTGAAAGATTCTTATGTCTAATGATATAAAATGTGTTTTGCAATGCAGTGAGACAGATTTTAATGTGTTAGAAGTTATATGCACAAAATCTTATTTTAGAGCTCCAATGCTCAAGATTGTCAGTTTACAGGTTTCTGAGTCCACTAATGTTAAAATAGTGCTTCTGTTCAAATGAACCGCAAACTAGCCCAAATTTGCTTAAAACCTTCTCTCTCAATGAGAGAAAGCTGTTTCATTCATTGTTTAGTGCAAAACTTGCCAAACTGAAAGATGCTTATGTCTTATCAAATATAATGTTTTTTACAATGCAGTAAAACCGTTTCTAATGCGTTAGAAGTTAAATGCACAAAATCTTATTTTAGAGCTCCAATGCTCAAGATTGTCAGTTTACAGGTTTCTGAGTCCACTAATGTTCAAATAGTGCTTCTGTTCAAATGAACTGCAAACTAGCCCAAATCTGCTTAAAACCTCTCTCAATGAGAGAAAGCTGTTTCATACATTGTTTAGTGCAAAACTTGCCAAACTGAAAGATTCTTATGTCTTATGATATAAAATGTGTTTTGCAATGCAGTGAGACAGATTTTAATGTGTTAGAAGTTATATGCACAAAATCTTATTTTAGAGCTCCAATGCTCAAGATTGTCAGTTTACAGGTTTCTGAGTCCACTAATGTTAAAATAGTGCTTCTGTTCAAATCAACAGAAAACTAGCCCAAATCTGCTTAAAACCTTCTCTCTCAATGAGAGAATGCTGTTTCATTCAATGTTTAGTGCAAAACTTGCCAAACTGAAAGATGCTTATGTCTTATCAAATATAATGTTTTTTTGCAATGCAGTGAGACAGATTTTAATGTGTTAGAAGTTATATGCACAAAATCTTATTTTAGAGCTCCAATGCTCAAGATTGTCAGTTTACAGGTTTCTTAGTCCACTAATGTTCAAATAGTGCTTTCTGTTCAAATGAACTGCAAACTAGCCCAATTCTGCTTAAAACCTTCTCTCTCAATGAGAGAAAGCTGCTTCATTCAATGTTTAGTGCAAAACTTGCCAAACTGAAAGATGCTTATGTCTTATCAAATATAATGTTTTTTTGCAATGCAGTGAGACAGATTTTAATGTGTTAGAAGTTATATGCACAAAATCTTATTTTAGAGCTCCAATGCTCAAGATTGTCAGTTTACAGGTTTCTGAGACCACTAAAGTTAAAATAGTGCTTCTGTTCAAGTGAACAGCAAACTAGCCCAATTCTGCTTAAAACCTTCTCTCTCAATGAGAGAAAGCTGTTTCATTCAATGTTTAGTGCAAAACTTGCCAAACTGAAAGATGCTTATGTCTAATGATATAAAATGTGTTTTGCAATGCAGTGAGACAGATTTTAATGTGTTAGAAGTTATATGCACAAAATCTTATTTTAGAGCTCCAATGCTCAAGATTGTCAGTTTACAGGTTTCTGAGTCCACTAATGTTAAAATAGTGCTTCTGTTCAAATCAACAGAAAACTAGCCCAAATCTGCTTAAAACCTTCTCTCTCAATGAGAGAATGCTGTTTCATTCAATGTTTAGTGCAAAACTTGCCAAACTGAAAGATGCTTATGTCTAATGATATAAAATGTGTTTTGCAATGCAGTGAGACAGATTTTAATGTGTTAGAAGTTATATGCACAAAATCTTATTTTAGAGCTCCAATGCTCAAGATTGTCAGTTTACAGGTTTCTGAGTCCACTAATGTTAAAATAGTGCTTCTGTTCAAATGAACCGCAAACTAGCCCAAATTTGCTTAAAACCTTCTCTCTCAATGAGAGAAAGCTGTTTCATTCATTGTTTAGTGCAAAACTTGCCAAACTGAAAGATGCTTATGTCTTATCAAATATAATGTTTTTTACAATGCAGTAAAACCGTTTCTAATGCGTTAGAAGTTAAATGCACAAAATCTTATTTTAGAGCTCCAATGCTCAAGATTGTCAGTTTACAGGTTTCTGAGTCCACTAATGTTCAAATAGTGCTTCTGTTCAAATGAACTGCAAACTAGCCCAAATCTGCTTAAAACCTTTCTCAATGAGAGAAAGCTGTTTCATACATTGTTTAGTGCAAAACTTGCCAAACTGAAAGATTCTTATGTCTAATGATATAAAATGTGTTTTGCAATGCAGTGAGACAGATTTTAATGTGTTAGAAGTTATATGCACAAAATCTTATTTTAGAGCTCCAATGCTCAAGATTGTCAGTTTACAGGTTTCTGAGTCCACTAATGTTAAAATGGTGCTTCTGTTCAAATCAACAGAAAACTAGCCCAAATCTGCTTAAAACCTTCTCTCTCAATGAGAGAAAGCTGTTTCATTCATTGTTTAGTGCAAAACTTGCCAAACTGAAAGATGCTTATGTCTTATCAAATATAATGTTTTTTAAAATGCAGTAAAACCGTTTCTAATGCGTTAGAAGTTAACTGCACAAAATCTTATTTCAGAACTCCAATGCTCAAGATTATCAGTTTACAGGTTTCTGAGTCCACTAATGTTCAAATAGTGCTTCTGTTCAAGTGAACTGCAAACTAGCCCAAATCTGCTTAAAACCTCTCTCAATGAGAGAAAGCTGTTTCATGCATTGTTTAGTGCAAAACTTGCCAAACTGAAAGATTCTTATGTCTAATGATATAAAATGTGTTTTGCAATGCAGTGAGACAGATTTTAATGTGTTAGAAGTTATATGCACAAAATCTTATTTTAGAGCTCCAATGCTCAAGATTGTCAGTTTACAGGTTTCTGAGTCCACTAATGTTAAAATAGTGCTTCTGTTCAAATCAACAGAAAACTAGCCCAAATCTGCTTAAAACCTTCTCTCTCAATGAGAGAATGCTGTTTCATTCAATGTTTAGTGCAAAACTTGCCAAACTGAAAGATGCTTATGTCTAATGATATAAAATGTGTTTTGCAATGCAGTGAGACAGATTTTAATGTGTTAGAAGTTATATGCACAAAATCTTATTTTAGAGCTCCAATGCTCAAGATTGTCAGTTTACAGGTTTCTGAGTCCACTAATGTTCAAATAGTGCTTCTGTTCAAATGAACTGCAAACTAGCCCAAATCTGCTTAAAACCTCTCTCAATGAGAGAAAGCTGTTTCATACATTGTTTAGTGCAAAACTTGCCAAACTGAAAGATTCTTGTCTAATGATATAAAATGTGTTTTGCAATGCAGTGAGACAGATTTTAATGTGTTAGAAGTTATATGCACAAAATCTTATTTTAGAGCTCCAATGCTCAAGATTGTCAGTTTACAGGTTTCTGAGTCCACTAATGTTAAAATAGTGCTTCTGTTCAAATCAACAGAAAACTAGCCCAAATCTGCTTAAAACCTTCTCTCTCAATGAGAGAATGCTGTTTCATTCAATGTTTAGTGCAAAACTTGCCAAACTGAAAGATGCTTATGTCTAATGATATAAAATGTGTTTTGCAATGCAGTGAGACAGATTTTAATGTGTTAGAAGTTATATGCACAAAATCTATTTTAGAGCTCCAATGCTCAAGATTGTCAGTTTACAGGTTTCTGAGTCCACTAATGTTCAAATAGTGCTTCTGTTCAAATGAACTGCAAACTAGCCCAAATCTGCTTCAAACCTCTCTCAATGAGAGAAAGCTGTTTCATACATTGTTTAGTGCAAAACTTGCCAAACTGAAAGATCCTTTGGTTTAATGATATAAAATGTGTTTTACAATGCAGTGAGACAGATTTTAATGTGTTAGAAGTTATATGCACAAAATCTTATTTTAGAGCTCCAATGCTCAAGATTGTCAGTTTACAGGTTTCTGAGTCCACTAATGTTAAACTAGTGCTTCTGTTCAAATGAACCGCAAACTAGCCCAAATCTGCTTAAAACCTTTTCTCTCAATGAGAGAAAGCTGTTTCATTCGTTGTTTAGTGCAAAACTTGCCAAACTGAAAGATGCTTATGTCTTATCAAATATAATGTTTTTTACAATGCAGTAAAACTGTTTCTAATGCGTTAGAAGTTAAATGCACAAAATCTTATTTTAG
The DNA here is from genome assembly GCF_963082965.1 of Carassius carassius. NCBI lineage: Eukaryota > Metazoa > Chordata > Actinopteri > Cypriniformes > Cyprinidae > Carassius > Carassius carassius. The sequence goes on from NC_081762.1 coordinate 30,046,856, forward strand.
AGCTCCAATGCTCAAGATTGTCAGTTTACAGGTTTCTGAGTCCACTAATGTTCAAATAGTGCTTCTGTTCAAATGAACTGCAAACTAGCCCAAATCTGCTTAAAACCTCTCTCAATGAGAGAAAGCTGTTTCATACATTGTTTAGTGCAAAACTTGCCAAACTGAAAGATTCTTATGTCTAATGATATAAAATGTGTTTTGCAATGCAGTGAGACAGATTTTAATGTGTTAGAAGTTATATGCACAAAATCTTATTTTAGAGCTCCAATGCTCAAGATTGTCAGTTTACAGGTTTCTGAGTCCACTAATGTTAAAATAGTGCTTCTGTTCAAATGAACTGCAAACTAGCCCAATTCTGCTTAAAACCTTCTCTCTCAATGAGAGAAAGCTGTTTCATTCATTGTTTAGTGCAAAACTTGCCAAACTGAAAGATGCTTATGTCTAATGATATAAAATGTGTTTTGCAATGCAGTGAGACAGATTTTAATGTGTTAGAAGTTATATGCACAAAATCTTATTTTAGAGCTCCAATGCTCAAGATTGTCAGTTTACAGGTTTCTGAGTCCACTAATGTTAAAATAGTGCTTCTGTTCAAATGAACCGCAAACTAGCCCAAATTTGCTTAAAACCTTCTCTCTCAATGAGAGAAAGCTGTTTCATTCATTTTTTAGTGCAATACTTGCCAAACTGAAAGATGCTTATGTCTTATCAAATATAATGTTTTTTACAATGCAGTAAAACCGTTTCTAATGCGTTAGAAGTTAAATGCACAAAATCTTATTTTAGAGCTCCAATGCTCAAGATTGTCAGTTTACAGGTTTCTGAGTCCACTAATGTTCAAATAGTGCTTCTGTTCAAATGAACTGCAAACTAGCCCAAATCTGCTTAAAACCTCTCTCAATGAGAGAAAGCTGTTTCATACATTGTTTAGTGCAAAACTTGCCAAACTGAAAGATGCTTATGTCTAATGATATAAAATGTGTTTTGCAATGCAGTGAGACAGATTTTAATGTGTTAGAAGTTATATGCACAAAATCTTATTTTAGAGCTCCAATGCTCAAGATTGTCAGTTTACAGGTTTCTGAGTCCACTAATGTTAAAATAGTGCTTCTGTTCAAATCAACAGAAAACTAGCCCAAATCTGCTTAAAACCTTCTCTCTCAATGAGAGAAAGCTGTTTCATACATTGTTTAGTGCAAAACTTGCCAAACTGAAAGATTCTTATGTCTAATGATATAAAATGTGTTTTGCAATGCAGTGAGACAGATTTTAATGTGTTAGAAGTTATATGCACAAAATCTTATTTTAGAGCTCCAATGCTCAAGATTGTCAGTTTACAGGTTTCTGAGTCCACTAATCTTAAAATAGTGCTTCTGTTCAAATGAACTGCAAACTAGCCCAAATCTGCTTAAAACCTCTCTCAATGAGAGAAAGCTGTTTCATTCATTGTTTAGTGCAAAACTTGCCAAACTGAAAGATGCTTATGTCTAATGATATAAAATGTGTTTTGCAATGCAGTGAGACAGATTTTAATGTGTTAGAAGTTATATGCACAAAATCTTATTTTAGAGCTCCAATGTTCAAGATTGTCAGTTTACAGGTTTCTGAGTCCACTAATGTTAAAATAGTGCTTCTGTTCAAATGAACCGCAAACTAGCCCAAATTTGCTTAAAACCTTCTCTCTCAATGAGAGAAAGCTGTTTCATTCATTGTTTAGTGCAAAACTTGCCAAACTGAAAGATGCTTATGTCTTATCAAATATAATGTTTTTTACAATGCAGTAAAACCGTTTCTAATGCGTTAGAAGTTAAATGCACAAAATCTTATTTTAGAGCTCCAATGCTCAAGATTGTCAGTTTACAGGTTTCTGAGTCCACTAATGTTCAAATAGTGCTTCTGTTCAAATGAACTGCAAACTAGCCCAAATCTGCTTAAAACCTCTCTCAATGAGAGAAAGCTGTTTCATACATTGTTTAGTGCAAAACTTGCCAAACTGAAAGATTCTTATGTCTAATGATATAAAATGTGTTTTGCAATGCAGTGAGACAGATTTTAATGTGTTAGAAGTTATATGCACAAAATCTTATTTTAGAGCTCCAATGCTCAAGATTGTCAGTTTACAGGTTTCTGAGTCCACTAATGTTAAAATAGTGCTTCTGTTCAAATCAACAGAAAACTAGCCCAAATCTGCTTAAAACATTCTCTCTCAATGAGAGAATGCTGTTTCATTCAATGTTTAGTGCAAAACTTGCCAAACTGAAAGATGCTTATGTCTTATCAAATATAATGTTTTTTTGCAATGCAGTGAGACAGATTTTAATGTGTTAGAAGTTATATGCACAAAATCTTATTTTAGAGCTCCAATGCTCAAGATTGTCAGTTTACAGGTTTCTGAGTCCACTAATGTTAAAATAGTGCTTCTTTTCAAATGAACCGCAAACTAGCCCAAATCTGCTTAAAACCTTCTCTCTCAATGAGAGAAAGCTGTTTCATTCATTGTTTAGTGCAAAACTAAAAATAGTGCTTCTGTTCAAATGAACTGCAAACTAGCCCAAATCTGCTTAAAACCTCTCTCAATGAGAGAAAGCTGTTTCATACATTGTTTAGTGCAAAACTTGCCAAACTGAAAGATTCTTATGTCTAATGATATAAAATGTGTTTTGCAATGCAGTGAGACAGATTTTAATGTGTTAGAAGTTATATGCACAAAATCTTATTTTAGAGCTCCAATGCTCAAGATTGTCAGTTTACAGGTTTCTGAGTCCACTAATGTTAAAATAGTGCTTCTGTTCAAATGAACTGCAAACTAGCCCAATTCTGCTTAAAACCTTCTCTCTCAATGAGAGAAAGCTGTTTCATTCATTGTTTAGTGCAAAACTTGCCAAACTGAAAGATGCTTATGTCTAATGATATAAAATGTGTTTTGCAATGCAGTGAGACAGATTTTAATGTGTTAGAAGTTATATGCACAAAATCTTATTTTAGAGCTCCAATGCTCAAGATTGTCAGTTTACAGGTTTCTGAGTCCACTAATGTTAAAATAGTGCTTCTGTTCAAATGAACCGCAAACTAGCCCAAATTTGCTTAAAACCTTCTCTCTCAATGAGAGAAAGCTGTTTCATTCATTGTTTAGTGCAAAACTTGCCAAACTGAAAGATGCTTATGTCTTATCAAATATAATGTTTTTTACAATGCAGTAAAACCGTTTCTAATGCGTTAGAAGTTAAATGCACAAAATCTTATTTTAGAGCTCCAATGCTCAAGATTGTCAGTTTACAGGTTTCTGAGTCCACTAATGTTCAAATAGTGCTTCTGTTCAAATGAACTGCAAACTAGCCCAAATCTGCTTAAAACCTTCTCTCTCAATGAGAGAAAGCTGTTTCATACATTGTTGAGTGCAAAACTTGCCAAACTGAAAGATTCTTATGTCTAATGATATAAAATGTGTTTTACAATGCAGTGAGACAGATTTTAATGTGTTAGAAGTTATATGCACAAAATCTTATTTTAGAGCTCCAATGCTCAAAGATTGTCAGTTTACAGGTTTCTGAGACCACTAATGTTAAAATAGTGCTTCTGTTCAAATCAACAGAAAACTAGCCCAAATCTGCTTAAAACCTTCTCTCTCAATGAGAGAATGCTGTTTCATTCAATGTTTAGTGCAAAACTTGCCAAACTGAAAGATGTTTATGTCTTATCAAATATAATGTTTTTTTGCAATGCAGTGAGACAGATTTTAATGTGTTAGAAGTTATAAGCACAAAATCTTATTTTACAGCTCCAATGCTCAAGATTGTCAGTTTACAGGTTTCTGAGTCCACTAATCTTAAAATAGTGCTTCTGTTCAAATGAACTGCAAACTAGCCCAAATCTGCTTAAAACCTCTCTCAATGAGAGAAAGCTGTTTCATACATTGTTTAATGCAAAACTTGCCAAACTGAAAGATTCTTATGTCTAATGATATAAAATGTGTTTTGCAATGCAGTGAGACAGATTTTAATGTGTTAGAAGTTATATGCACAAAATCTTATTTTAGAGCTCCAATGCTCAAGATTGTCAGTTTGCAGGTTTCTGAGTCCACTAATGTTAAAATAGTGCTTCTGTTCAAATGAACAGCAAACTAGCCCAAATCTGCTTAAAACCTTCTCTCTCAATGAGAGAAAGCTGTTTCATACATTGTTTAGTGCAAAACTTGCCAAACTGAAAGATTCTTATGTCTAATGATATAAAATGTGTTTTGCAATGCAGGTGAGACAGATTTTAATGTGTTAGAAGTTATATGCACAAAATCTTATTTTAGAGCTCCAATGCTCAAGATTGTCAGTTTACAGGTTTCTGAGTCCACTAATCTTAAAATAGTGCTTCTGTTCAAATGAACTGCAAACTAGCCCAAATCTGCTTAAAACCTCTCTCAATGAGAGAAAGCTGTTTCATAAATTGTTTAGTGCAAAACTTGCCAAACTGAAAGATTCGTATGTCTAATGATATAAAATGTGTTTTGCAATGCAGTGAGACAGATTTTAATGTGTTAGAAGTTATATGCACAAAATCTTATTTTAGAGCTCCAATGCTCAAGATTGTCAGTTTACAGGTTTCTGAGTCCACTAATGTTAAAATAGTGCTTCTGTTCAAATCAACAGAAAACTAGCCCAAATCTGCTTAAAACCTTCTCTCTCAATGAGCGAATGCTGTTTCATTCAATGTTTAGTGCAAAACTTGCCAAACTGAAAGATGCTTATGTCTTATCAAATATAATGTTTTTTTACAATGCAGTAAAACAGTTTCTAATGTGTTAGAAGTTAAATGCACAAAATCTTATTTTAGAGCTCCAATGCTCAAGATTGTCAGTTTGCAGGTTTCTGAGTCCACTAATGTTCAAATAGTGCTTCTGTTCAAATGAACAGCAAACTAGCCCAAATCTGCTTAAAACCTTCTCTCTCAATGAGAGAAAGCTGTTTCATACATTGTTTAGTGCAAAACTTGCCAAACTGAAAGATTCTTATGTCTAATGATATAAAATGTGTTTTGCAATGCAGTGAGACAGATTTTAATGTGTTAGAAGTTATATGCACAAAATCTTATTTTAGAGCTTCAGTGCTCAAGATTGTCTGATTACAGGTTTCTGAGATCACTAATGTTAAAATAGTGCTTCTGTTCAAATGAACACCAAACTAGCCCAAATCTGCTTAAAACCTTCTCTCTCAATGAGAGAAGGCTGTTTCTTTCAATGTTTAGTGCACAACTTGCCAAACTAAAAGATGCTTATGTCTTATCAAATATAATGTTTTTTACAATGCAGTAAAACCATTTCTAATGCGTTAGAAGTTAAATGCACAAAATCTTATTTTAGAGCTCCAATGCTCAAGATTGTCAGTTTACAGGTTTCTTAGTCCACTAATGTTCAAATAGTGCTTTCTGTTCAAATGAACTGCAAACTAGCCCAATTCTGCTTAAAAACTTCTCTCTCAATGAGAGAAAGCTGCTTCATTCAATGTTTAGTGCAAAACTTGCCAAACTGAAAGATGCTTATGTCTAATGATATAAAATGTTTTTTGCAATGCAGTGAGACAGTTTTAAATGTGTTAGAAGTTATATGCACAAAATTTTATTTTAGAGCTCCAATGCTCAAGATTGTCAGTTTACAGGTTTCTGAGACCACTAATGTTAAAATAGTGCTTCTGTTCAAATGAACACCAAACTAGTCCAAATCTGCTTAAAACCTTCTCTCTCAATGAGAGAAAGCTGTTTCATTCAATGTTTAGTGCAAAACTTGCCAAACTAAAAGACGCTTATGTCTTATCAAATATAATGTTTTTTACAATGCAGTAAAACCATTTCTAATGCGTTAGAAGTTAAATGCACAAAATCTTATTTTAGAGCTCCAATGCTCAAGATTGTCAGTTTACAGGTTTCTTAGTCCACTAATGTTCAAATAGTTCTTTCTGTTCAAATGAACTGCAAACTAGCCCAATTCTGCTTAAAACCTTCTCTCTCAATGAGAGAAAGCTGCTTCATTCAATGTTTAGTGCAAAACTTGCCAAACTGAAAGATGCTTATGTCTTATCAAATATAATGTTTTTTTGCAATGCAGTGAGACAGATTTTAATGTGTTAGAAGTTATATGCACAAAATCTTATTTTAGAGCTCCAATGCTCAAGATTGTCAGTTTACAGGTTTCTGAGACCACTAAAGTTAAAATAGTTCTTCTGTTCAAGTGAACAGCAAACTAGCCCAAATCTGCTTAAAACCTTCTCTCTCAATGAGAGAAAGCTGTTTCATTCAATGTTTAGTGCAAAACTTGCCAAACTGAAAGATGCTTATGTCTAATGATATAAAATGTGTTTTGCAATGCAGTGAGACAGATTTTAATGTGTTAGAAGTTATATGCACAAAATCTTATTTTAGAGCTCCAATGCTCAAGATTGTCAGTTTACAGGTTTCTGAGTCCACTAATGTTAAAACAGTGCTTCTGTTCAAATCAACAGAAAACTAGCCCAAATCTGCTTAAAACCTTCTCTCTCAATGAGAGAATGCTGTTTCATTCAATGTTTAGTGCAAAACTTGCCAAACTGAAAGATGCTTATGTCTTATCAAATATAATGTTTTTTACAATGCAGTAAAACCGTTTCTAATGCGTTAGAAGTTAAATGCACAAAATCTTATTTTAGAGCTCCAATGCTCAAGATTGTCAGTTTACGGGTTTCTGAGTCCACTAATGTTAAAATAGTGCTTCTGTTCAAATGAACTGCAAATTAGCCCAAATCTGCTTAAAACCTCTCTCAATGAGAGAAAGCTGTTTCATACATTGTTTAGTGCAAAACTTGCCAAACTGAAAGATTCTTATGTCTAATGATATAAAATGTGTTTTGCAATGCAGTGAGACAGATTTTAATGTGTTAGAAGTTATATGCACAAAATCTTATTTTAGAGCTCCAATGCTCAAGATTGTCAGTTTACAGGTTTCTGAGTCCACTAATGTTAAAATAGTGCTTCTGTTCAAATCAACAGAAAACTAGCCCAAATCTGCTTAAAACCTTCTCTCTCAATGAGAGAATGCTGTTTCATTCAATGTTTAGTGCAAAACTTGCCAAACTGAAAGATGCTTATGTCTTATCAAATATAATGTTTTTTTGCAATGCAGTGAGACAGATTTTAATGTGTTAGAAGTTATATGCACAAAATCTTATTTTAGAGCTCCAAGGTTCAAGATTGTCAGTTTACAGGTTTCTGACACCACTAATGTTAAAATAGTGCTTCTGTTCAAATGAAAAGCAAACTAGCCCAAATCTGCTTAAAACCTTCTCTCTCAATGAGAGAAAGCTGTTTCATTCAATGTTTAGTGCAAAACTTGCCAAACTGAAAGATTCTTATGTCTAATGATATAAAATGTGTTTTGCAATGCAGTGAGACAGATTATAATGTGTTAGAAGTTATATGCACAAAATCTTATTTTAGAGCTTCAGTGCTCAAGATTGTCTGATTACAGGTTTCTGAGATCACTAATGTTAAAATAGTGCTTCTGTTCAAATGAACACCAAACTAGCCCAAATCTGCTTAAAACTTTCTCTCTCAATGAGAGAAAGCTGTTTCATTTAATGTTTAGTGCAAAACTTGCCAAACTGAAAGATGCCTATGTCTTATCAAATATAATGTTTTTTACAATGCAGTAAAACCGTTTCTAATGTGTTAGAAGTTAAATGCACAAAATCTTATTTTAGAGCTCCAATGCTCAAGATTGTCAGTTTAGAGGTTTCTTAGTCCACTAATGTTCAAATAGTGCTTTCTGTTCAAATGAACTGCAAACTAGCCCAATTCTGCTTAAAAACTTCTCTCTCAATGAGAGAAAGCTGCTTCATTCAATGTTTAGTGCAAAACTTGCCAAACTGAAAGATGCTTATGTCTAATGATATAAAATGTTTTTTGCAATGCAGTGAGACAGTTTTAAATGTGTTAGAAGTTATATGCACAAAATCTTATTTTAGAGCTCCAATGCTCAAGATTGTCAGTTTAGAGGTTTCTGAGACCACTAATGTTAAAATAGTGCTTCTGTTCAAATGAACACCAAACTAGCCCAAATCTGCTTAAAACCTTCTCTCTCAATGAGAGAAAGCTGTTTCATTCAATGTTTAGTGCAAAACTTGCCAAACTAAAAGACGCTTATGTCTTATCAAATATAATGTTTTTTACAATGCAGTAAAACCATTTCTAATGCGTTAGAAGTTAAATGCACAAAATCTTATTTTAGAGCTCCAATGCTCAAGATTGTCAGTTTACAGGTTTCTTAGTCCACTAATGTTCAAATAGTTCTTTCTGTTCAAATGAACTGCAAACTAGCCCAATTCTGCTTAAAACCTTCTCTCTCAATGAGAGAAAGCTGCTTCATTCAAAGTTTAGTGCAAAACTTGCCAAACTGAAAGATGCTTATGTCTTATCAAATATAATGTTTTTTTGCAATGCAGTGAGACAGATTTTAATGTGTTAGAAGTTATATGCACAAAATCTTATTTTAGAGCTCCAATGCTCAAGATTGTCAGTTTACAGGTTTCTGAGACCACTAAAGTTAAAATAGTTCTTCTGTTCAAGTGAACAGCAAACTAGCCCAAATCTGCTTAAAACCTTCTCTCTCAATGAGAGAAAGCTGTTTCATTCAATGTTTAGTGCAAAACTTGCCAAACTGAAAGATGCTTATGTCTAATGATATAAAATGTGTTTTGCAATGCAGTGAGACAGATTTTAATGTGTTAGAAGTTATATGCACAAAATCTTATTTTAGAGCTCCAATGCTCAAGATTGTCAGTTTACAGGTTTCTGAGTCCATTAATGTTAAAATACTGCTTCTGTTCAAATCAACAGAAAACTAGCCCAAATCTGCTTAAAACCTTCTCTCTCAATGAGAGAATGCTGTTTCATTCAATGTTTAGTGCAAAACTTGCCAAACTGAAAGATGCTTATGTCTTATCAAATATAATGTTTTTTACAATGCAGTAAAACCGTTTCTAATGCGTTAGAAGTTAAATGCACAAAATCTTATTTTAGAGCTCCAATGCTCAAGATTGTCAGTTTACAGGTTTCTGAGTCCACTAATGTTAAAATAGTGCTTCTGTTCAAATGGACTGCAAATTAGCCCAAATCTGCTTAAAACCTCTCTCAATGAGAGAAAGCTGTTTCATACATTGTTTAGTGCAAAACTTGCCAAACTGAAAGATTCTTATGTCTAATGATATAAAATGCGTTTTGCAATGCAGTGAGACAGATTTTAATGTGTTAGAAGTTATATGCACAAAATCTTATTTTAGAGCTCCAATGCTCAAGATTGTCAGTTTACAGGTTTCTGAGTCCACTAATGTTAAAATAGTGCTTCTGTTCAAATCAACAGAAAACTAGCCCAAATCTGCTTAAAACCTTCTCTCTCAATGAGAGAATGCTGTTTCATTCAATGTTTAGTGCAAAACTTGCCAAACTGAAAGATGCTTATGTCTTATCAAATATAATGTTTTTTTGCAATGCAGTGAGACAGATTTTAATGTGTTAGAAGTTATATGCACAAAATCTTATTTTAGAGCTCCAAGGTTCAAGATTGTCAGTTTACAGGTTTCTGACACCACTAATGTTAAAATAGTGCTTCTGTTCAAATGAACAGCAAACTAGCCCAAATCTGCTTAAAACCTTCTCTCTCAATGAGAGAAAGCTGTTTCATTCAATGTTTAGTGCAAAACTTGCCAAACTGAAAGATGCTTATGTCTTATCAAATATAATGTTTTTTTGCAATGCAGTGAGACAGATTTTAATGTGTTAGAAGTTATATGCACAAAATCTTATTTTACAGCTCCAATGCTCAAGATTGTCAGTTTACAGGTTTCTGAGTCCACTAATGTTAAAATAGTGCTTCTGTTCAAATCAACAGAAAACTAGCCCAAATCTGCTTAAAACCTTCTCTCTCAATGAGAGAAAGCTGTTTCATACATTGTTTAGTGCAAAACTTGCCAAACTGAAAGATTCTTATGTCTAATGATATAAAATGTGTTTTGCAATGCAGTGAGACAGATTTTAATGTGTTAGAAGTTATATGCACAAAATCTTATTTTAGAGCTCCAATGCTCAAGATTGTCAGTTTACAGGTTTCTGAGTCCACTAATCTTAAAATAGTGCTTCTGTTCAAATGAACTGCAAACTAGCCCAAATCTGCTTAAAACCTCTCTCAATGAGAGAAAGCTGTTTCATACATTGTTTAGTGCAAAACTTGCCAAACTGAAAGATTCTTGTCTAATGATATAAAATGTGTTTTGCAATGCAGTGAGACAGATTTTAATGTGTTAGAAGTTATATGCACAAAATCTTATTTTAGAGCTCCAATGCTCAAGATTGTCAGTTTACAGGTTTCTGAGTCCACTAATGTTAAAATAGTGCTTCTGTTCAAATGAACCGCAAACTAGCCCAAATTTGCTTAAAACCTTCTCTCTCAATGAGAGAAAGCTGTTTCATTCATTGTTTAGTGCAAAACTTGCCAAACTGAAAGATGCTTATGTCTTATCAAATATAATGTTTTTTACAATGCAGTAAAACCGTTTCTAATGCGTTAGAAGTTAAATGCACAAAATCTTATTTTAGAGCTCCAATGCTCAAGATTGTCAGTTTACAGGTTTCTGAGTCCACTAATGTTCAAATAGTGCTTCTGTTCAAATGAACTGCAAACTAGCCCAAATCTGCTTAAAACCTCTCTCAATGAGAGAAAGCTGTTTCATACATTGTTTAGTGCAAAACTTGCCAAACTGAAAGATTCTTATGTCTAATGATATAAAATGTGTTTTGCAATGCAGTGAGACAGATTTTAATGTGTTAGAAGTTATATGCACAAAATCTTATTTTAGAGCTCCAATGCTCAAGATTGTCAGTTTACAGGTTTCTGAGTCCACTAATGTTAAAATAGTGCTTCTGTGCAAATCAACAGAAAACTAGCCCAAATCTGCTTAAAACCTTCTCTCTCAATGAGAGAATGCTGTTTCATTCAATGTTTAGTGCAAAACTTGCCAAACTGAAAGATGCTTATGTCTTATCAAATATAATGTTTTTTTGCAATGCAGTGAGACAGATTTTAATGTGTTAGAAGTTATATGCACAAAATCTTATTTTAGAGCTCCAATGCTCAAGATTGTCAGTTTACAGGTTTTTGAGTCCACTAATGTTAAAATAGTGCTTCTGTTCAAATGAACCGCAAACTAGCCCAAATCTGCTTAAAACCTTCTCTCTCAATGAGAGAAAGCTGTTTCATTCATTGTTTAGTGCAAAACTTGCCAAACTGAAAGATGCTTATGTCTTATCAAATATAATGTTTTTACAATGCAGTAAAACCGTTTCTAATGCGTTAGAAGTTAAATGCACAAAATCTTATTTTAGAGCTCCAATGCTCAAGATTGTCAGTTTACAGGTTTCTGAGTCCACTAATGTTAAAATAGTGCTTCTGTTCAAATGAACTGCAAACTAGCCCAAATCTGCTTAAAACCTCTCTCAATGAGAGAAAGCTGTTTCATACATTGTTGAGTGCAAAATTTGCCAAACTGAAAGATTCTTATGTCTAATGATATAAAATGTGTTTTACAATGCAGTGAGACAGATTTTAATGTGTTAGAAGTTATATGCACAAAATCTTATTTTAGAGCTCCAATGCTCAAAGATTGTCAGTTTACAGGTTTCTGAGTCCACTAATGTTAAAATAGTGCTTCTGTTCAAATCAACAGAAAACTAGCCCAAATCTGCTTAAAACCTTCTCTCTCAATGAGAGAATGCTGTTTCATTCAATGTTTAGTGCAAAACTTGCCAAACTGAAAGATGTTTATGTCTAATGATATAAAATGTGTTTTGCAATGCAGTGAGACAGATTTTAATGTGTTAGAAGTTATATGCACAAAATCTTATTTTAGAGCTCCAATGCTCAAGATTGTCAGTTTGCAGGTTTCTGAGTCCACTAATGTTAAAATAGTGCTTCTGTTCAAATGAACAGCAAAATAGCCCAAATCTGCTTAAAACCTTCTCTCTCAATGAGAGAAAGCTGTTTCATACATTGTTTAGTGCAAAACTTGCCAAACTGAAAGATTCTTATGTCTAATGATATAAAATGTGTTTTGCAATGCAGGTGAGACAGATTTTAATGTGTTAGAAGTTATATGCACAAAATCTTATTTTAGAGCTCCAATGCTCAAGATTGTCAGTTTACAGGTTTCTGAGTCCACTAATCTTAAAATAGTGCTTCTGTTCAAATGAACTGCAAACTAGCCCAAATCTGCTTAAAACCTCTCTCAATGAGAGAAAGCTGTTTCATAAATTGTTTAGTGCAAAACTTGCCAAACTGAAAGATTCGTATGTCTAATGATATAAAATGTGTTTTGCAATGCAGTGAGACAGATTTTAATGTGTTAGAAGTTATATGCACAAAATCTTATTTTAGAGCTCCAATGCTCAAGATTGTCAGTTTACAGGTTTCTGAGTCCACTAATGTTAAAATAGTGCTTCTGTTCAAATCAACAGAAAACTAGCCCAAATCTGCTTAAAACCTTCTCTCTCAATGAGCGAATGCTGTTTCATTCAATGTTTAGTGCAAAACTTGCCAAACTGAAAGATGCTTATGTCTTATCAAATATAATGTTTTTTTACAATGCAGTAAAACAGTTTCTAATGTGTTAGAAGTTAAATGCACAAAATCTTATTTTACAGCTCCAATGCTCAAGATTGTCAGTTTACAGGTTTCTGAGTCCACTAATGTTAAAATAGTGCTTCTGTTCAAATGAACTGCAAACTAGCCCAATTCTGCTTAAAACCTTCTCTCTCAATGAGAGAAAGCTGTTTCATTCATTGTTTAGTGCAAAACTTGCCAAACTGAAAGATTCTTATGTCTAATGATATAAAGTGTGTTTTGCAATGCAGTGAGACAGATTTTAATGTGTTAGAAGTTATATGCACAAAATCTTATTTTAGAGCTTCAGTGCTCAAGATTGTCTGATTACAGGTTTCTGAGATCACTAATGTTAAAATAGTGCTTCTGTTCAAATGAACAGCAAACTAGCCCAAATCTGCTTAAAACCTTCTCTCTCAATGAGAGAAAGCTGTTTCATTTAATGTTTAGTGCAAAACTTGCCAAACTGAAAGATGCCTATGTCTTATCAAATATAATGTTTTTTACAATGCAGTAAAACCGTTTCTAATGTGTTAGAAGTTAAATGCACAAAATCTTATTTTAGAGCTCCAATGCTCAAGATTGTCAGTTTACAGGTTTCTGAGACCACTAATGTTAAAATAGTGCTTCTGTTCAAATGAACACCAAACTAGCCCAAATCTGCTTAAAACCTTCTCTCTCAATGATAGAAGGCTGTTTCTTTCAATGTTTAGTGCACAACTTGCCAAACTAAAAGATGCTTATGTCTTATCAAATATAATGTTTTTTACAATGCAGTAAAACCATTTCTAATGCGTTAGAAGTTAAATGCACAAAATCTTATTTTAGAGCTCCAATGCTCAAGATTGTCTGTTTAGAGGTTTCTTAGTCCACTAATGTTCAAATAGTGCTTTCTGTTCAAATGAACTGCAAACTAGCCCAATTCTGCTTAAAAACTTCTCTCTCAATGAGAGAAAGCTGCTTCATTCAATGTTTAGTGCAAAACTTGCCAAACTGAAAGATGCTTATGTCTAATGATATAAAATGTTTTTTGCAATGCAGTGAGACAGTTTTAAATGTGTTAGAAGTTATATGCACAAAATCTTATTTTAGAGCTCCAATGCTCAAGATTGTCAGTTTACAGGTTTCTGAGTCCACTAATCTTAAAATAGTGCTTCTGTTCAAATGAACTGCAAACTAGCCCAAATCTGCTTAAAACCTCTCTCAATGAGAGAAAGCTGTTTCATAAATTGTTTAGTGCAAAACTTGCCAAACTGAAAGATTCGTATGTCTAATGATATAAAATGTGTTTTGCAATGCAGTGAGACAGATTTTAATGTGTTAGAAGTTATATGCACAAAATCTTATTTTAGAGCTTCAGTGCTCAAGATTGTCTGATTACAGGTTTCTGAGATCACTAATGTTAAAATAGTGCTTCTGTTCAAATGAACAGCAAACTAGCCCAAATCTGCTTAAAACCTTCTCTCTCAATGAGAGAAAGCTGTTTCATTTAATGTTTAGTGCAAAACTTGCCAAACTGAAAGATGCCTATGTCTTATCAAATATAATGTTTTTTACAATGCAGTAAAACCGTTTCTAATGTGTTAGAAATTAAATGCACAAAATCTTATTTTAGAGCTCCAATGCTCAAGATTGTCAGTTTACAGGTTTCTGAGACCACTAATGTTAAAATAGTGCTTCTGTTCAAATGAACACCAAACTAGCCCAAATCTGCTTAAAACCTTCTCTCTCAATGAGAGAAGGCTGTTTCTTTCAATGTTTAGTGCACAACTTGCCAAACTAAAAGATGCTTATGTCTTATCAAATATAATGTTTTTTACAATGCAGTAAAACCATTTCTAATGCGTTAGAAGTTAAATGCACAAAATCTTATTTTAGAGCTCCAATGCTCAAGATTGTCAGTTTAGAGGTTTCTTAGTCCACTAATGTTCAAATAGTGCTTTCTGTTCAAATGAACTGCAAACTAGCCCAATTCTGCTTAAAAACTTCTCTCTCAATGAGAGAAAGCTGCTTCATTCAATGTTTAGTGCAAAACTTGCCAAACTGAAAGATGCTTATGTCTAATGATATAAAATGTTTTTTGCAATGCAGTGAGACAGTTTTAAATGTGTTAGAAGTTATATGCACAAAATCTTATTTTAGAGCTCCAATGCTCAAGATTGTCAGTTTACAGGTTTCTGAGACCACTAATGTTAAAATAGTGCTTCTGTTCAAATGAACACCAAACTAGCCCAAATCTGCTTAAAACCTTCTCTCTCAATGAGAGAAAGCTGTTTCATTCAATGTTTAGTGCAAAACTTGCCAAACTAAAAGACGCTTATGTCTTATCAAATATAATGTTTTTTACAATGCAGTAAAACCATTTCTAATGCGTTAGAAGTTAAATGCACAAAATCTTATTTTAGAGCTCCAATGCTCAAGATTGTCAGTTTACAGGTTTCTTAGTCCACTAATGTTCAAATAGTTCTTTCTGTTCAAATGAACTGCAAACTAGCCCAATTCTGCTTAAAACCTTCTCTCTCAATGAGAGAAAGCTGCTTCATTCAATGTTTAGTGCAAAACTTGCCAAACTGAAAGATGCTTATGTCTTATCAAATATAATGTTTTTTTGCAATGCAGTGAGACAGATTTTAATGTGTTAGAAGTTATATGCACAAAATCTTATTTTAGAGCTCCAATGCTCAAGATTGTCAGTTTACAGGTTTCTGAGACCACTAAAGTTAAAATAGTTCTTCTGTTCAAGTGAACAGCAAACTAGCCCAAATCTGCTTAAAACCTTCTCTCTCAATGAGAGAAAGCTGTTTCATTCAATGTTTAGTGCAAAACTTGCCAAACTGAAAGATGCTTATGTCTAATGATATAAAATGTGTTTTGCAATGCAGTGAGACAGATTTTAATGTGTTAGAAGTTATATGCACAAAATCTTATTTTAGAGCTCCAATGCTCAAGATTGTCAGTTACAGGTTTCTGAGTCCACTAATGTTAAAACAGTGCTTCTGTTCAAATCAACAGAAAACTAGCCCAAATCTGCTTAAAACCTTCTCTCTCAATGAGAGAATGCTGTTTCATTCAATGTTTAGTGCAAAACTTGCCAAACTGAAAGATGCTTATGTCTTATCAAATATAATGTTTTTTACAATGCAGTAAAACCGTTTCTAATGCGTTAGAAGTTAAATGCACAAAATCTTATTTTAGAGCTCCAATGCTCAAGATTGTCAGTTTACGGGTTTCTGAGTCCACTAATGTTAAAATAGTGCTTCTGTTCAAATGAACTGCAAATTAGCCCAAATCTGCTTAAAACCTCTCTCAATGAGAGAAAGCTGTTTCATACATTGTTTAGTGCAAAACTTGCCAAACTGAAAGATTCTTATGTCTAATGATATAAAATGTGTTTTGCAATGCAGTGAGACAGATTTTAATGTGTTAGAAGTTATATGCACAAAATCTTATTTTAGAGCTCCAATGCTCAAGATTGTCAGTTTACAGGTTTCTGAGTCCACTAATGTTAAAATAGTGCTTCTGTTCAAATCAACAGAAAACTAGCCCAAATCTGCTTAAAACCTTCTCTCTCAATGAGAGAATGCTGTTTCATTCAATGTTTAGTGCAAAACTTGCCAAACTGAAAGATGCTTATGTCTTATCAAATATAATGTTTTTTACAATGCAGTAAAACCGTTTCTAATGCGTTAGAAGTTAAATGCACAAAATCTTATTTTAGAGCTCCAATGCTCAAGATTGTCAGTTTACGGGTTTCTGAGTCCACTAATGTTAAAATAGTGCTTCTGTTCAAATGAACTGCAAATTAGCCCAAATCTGCTTAAAACCTCTCTCAATGAGAGAAAGCTGTTTCATACATTGTTTAGTGCAAAACTTGCCAAACTGAAAGATTCTTATGTCTAATGATATAAAATGTGTTTTGCAATGCAGTGAGACAGATTTTAATGTGTTAGAAGTTATATGCACAAAATCTTATTTTAGAGCTCCAATGCTCAAGATTGTCAGTTTACAGGTTTCTGAGTCCACTAATGTTAAAATAGTGCTTCTGTTCAAATCAACAGAAAACTAGCCCAAATCTGCTTAAAACCTTCTCTCTCAATGAGAGAATGCTGTTTCATTCAATGTTTAGTGCAAAACTTGCCAAACTGAAAGATGCTTATGTCTTATCAAATATAATGTTTTTTTTGCAATGCAGTGAGACAGATTTTAATGTGTTAGAAGTTATATGCACAAAATCTTATTTTAGAGCTCCAAGGTTCAAGATTGTCAGTTTACAGGTTTCTGACACCACTAATGTTAAAATAGTGCTTCTGTTCAAATGAACAGCAAACTAGCCCAAATCTGCTTAAAACCTTCTCTCTCAATGAGAGAAAGCTGTTTCATTCAATGTTTAGTGCAAAACTTGCCAAACTGAAAGATGCTTATGTCTAATGACATAAAATGTGTTTTGCAATGCAGTGAGACAGATTTTAATGTGTTAGTAGTTATATGCACAAAATCTTATTTTAGAGCTCCAATGCTCAAGATTGTCAGTTTACAGGTTTCTGAGTCTACTAATGTTAAAATAGTGCTCCTGTTCAAATGAACCGCAAACTAGCCCAAATCTGCTTAAAACCTTCTCTCTCAATGAGAGAAAGCTGTTTCATTCAATGTTTAGTGCAAAACTTGCCAAACTGAAAGATTCTTATGTCTAATGATATAAAATGTGTTTTGCAATGCAGTGAGACAGATTATAATGTGTTAGAAGTTATATGCACAAAATCTTATTTTAGAGCTTCAGTGCTCAAGATTGTCTGATTACAGGTTTCTGAGATCACTAATGTTAAAATAGTGCTTCTGTTCAAATGAACACCAAACTAGCCCAAATCTGCTTAAAACTTTCTCTCTCAATGAGAGAAAGCTGTTTCATTTAATGTTTAGTGCAAAACTTGCCAAACTGAAAGATGCCTATGTCTTATCAAATATAATGTTTTTTACAATGCAGTAAAACCGTTTCTAATGTGTTAGAAGTTAAATGCACAAAATCTTCTTTTAGAGCTCCAATGCTCAAGATTGTCAGTTTACAGGTTTCTGAGACCACTATTGTTAAAATAGTGCTTCTGTTCAAATGAACACCAAACTAGCCCAAATCTGCTTAAAACCTTCTCTCTCAATGAGAGAAAGCTGTTTCTTTCAATGTTTAGTGCAAAACTTGCCAAACTAAAAGATGCTTATGTCTTATCAAATATAATGTTTTTTACAATGCAGTAAAACCATTTCTAATGCGTTAGAAGTTAAATGCACAAAATCTTATTTTAGAGCTCCAATGCTCAAGATTGTCAGTTTAGAGGTTTCTTAGTCCACTAATGTTCAAATAGTGCTTTCTGTTCAAATGAACTGCAAACTAGCCCAATTCTGCTTAAAAACTTCTCTCTCAATGAGAGAAAGCTGCTTCATTCAATGTTTAGTGCAAAACTTGCCAAACTGAAAGATGCTTATGTCTAATGATATAAAATGTTTTTTGCAATGCAGTGAGACAGTTTTAAATGTGTTAGAAGTTATATGCACAAAATCTTATTTTAGAGCTCCAATGCTCAAGATTGTCAGTTTACAGGTTTCTGAGACCACTAATGTTAAAATAGTGCTTCTGTTCAAATGAACACCAAACTAGCCCAAATCTGCTTAAAACCTTCTCTCTCAATGAGAGAAAGCTGTTTCATTCAATGTTTAGTGCAAAACTTGCCAAACTAAAAGACGCTTATGTCTTATCAAATATAATGTTTTTTACAATGCAGTAAAACCATTTCTAATGCGTTAGAAGTTAAATGCACAAAATCTTATTTTAGAGCTCCAATGCTCAAGATTGTCAGTTTACAGGTTTCTTAGTCCACTAATGTTCAAATAGTTCTTTCTGTTCAAATGAACTGCAAACTAGCCCAATTCTGCTTAAAACCTTCTCTCTCAATGAGAGAAAGCTGCTTCATTCAATGTTTAGTGCAAAACTTGCCAAACTGAAAGATGCTTATGTCTTATCAAATATAATGTTTTTTGCAATGCAGTGAGACAGATTTTAATGTGTTAGAAGTTATATGCACAAAATCTTATTTTAGAGCTCCAATGCTCAAGATTGTCAGTTTACAGGTTTCTGAGACCACTAAAGTTAAAATAGTTCTTCTGTTCAAGTGAACAGCAAACTAGCCCAAATCTGCTTAAAACCTTCTCTCTCAATGAGAGAAAGCTGTTTCATTCAATGTTTAGTGCAAAACTTGCCAAACTGAAAGATGCTTATGTCTAATGATATAAAATGTGTTTTGCAATGCAGTGAGACAGATTTTAATGTGTTAGAAGTTATATGCACAAAATCTTATTTTAGAGCTCCAATGCTCAAGATTGTCAGTTACAGGTTTCTGAGTCCACTAATGTTAAAACAGTGCTTCTGTTCAAATCAACAGAAAACTAGCCCAAATCTGCTTAAAACCTTCTCTCTCAATGAGAGAATGCTGTTTCATTCAATGTTTAGTGCAAAACTTGCCAAACTGAAAGATGCTTATGTCTTATCAAATATAATGTTTTTTACAATGCAGTAAAACCGTTTCTAATGCGTTAGAAGTTAAATGCACAAAATCTTATTTTAGAGCTCCAATGCTCAAGATTGTCAGTTTACGGGTTTCTGAGTCCACTAATGTTAAAATAGTGCTTCTGTTCAAATGAACTGCAAATTAGCCCAAATCTGCTTAAAACCTCTCTCAATGAGAGAAAGCTGTTTCATACATTGTTTAGTGCAAAACTTGCCAAACTGAAAGATTCTTATGTCTAATGATATAAAATGTGTTTTGCAATGCAGTGAGACAGATTTTAATGTGTTAGAAGTTATATGCACAAAATCTTATTTTAGAGCTCCAATGCTCAAGATTGTCAGTTTACAGGTTTCTGAGTCCACTAATGTTAAAATAGTGCTTCTGTTCAAATCAACAGAAAACTAGCCCAAATCTGCTTAAAACCTTCTCTCTCAATGAGAGAATGCTGTTTCATTCAATGTTTAGTGCAAAACTTGCCAAACTGAAAGATGCTTATGTCTTATCAAATATAATGTTTTTTTTGCAATGCAGTGAGACAGATTTTAATGTGTTAGAAGTTATATGCACAAAATCTTATTTTAGAGCTCCAAGGTTCAAGATTGTCAGTTTACAGGTTTCTGAGTCCACTAATGTTAAAATAGTGCTTCTGTTCAAATGAACAGCAAACTAGCCCAAATCTGCTTAAAACCTTCTCTCTCAATGAGAGAAAGCTGTTTCATTCAATGTTTAGTGCAAAACTTGCCAAACTGAAAGATGCTTATGTCTAATGACATAAAATGTGTTTTGCAATGCAGTGAGACAGATTTTAATGTGTTAGTAGTTATATGCACAAAATCTTATTTTAGAGCTCCAATGCTCAAGATTGTCAGTTTACAGGTTTCTGAGTCTACTAATGTTAAAATAGTGCTCCTGTTCAAATGAACCGCAAACTAGCCCAAATCTGCTTAAAACCTTCTCTCTCAATGAGAGAAAGCTGTTTCATTCAATGTTTAGTGCAAAACTTGCCAAACTGAAAGATTCTTATGTCTAATGATATAAAATGTGTTTTGCAATGCAGTGAGACAGATTATAATGTGTTAGAAGTTATATGCACAAAATCTTATTTTAGAGCTTCAGTGCTCAAGATTGTCTGATTACAGGTTTCTGAGATCACTAATGTTAAAATAGTGCTTCTGTTCAAATGAACACCAAACTAGCCCAAATCTGCTTAAAACTTTCTCTCTCAATGAGAGAAAGCTGTTTCATTTAATGTTTAGTGCAAAACTTGCCAAACTGAAAGATGCCTATGTCTTATCAAATATAATGTTTTTTACAATGCAGTAAAACTGTTTCTAATGTGTTAGAAGTTAAATGCACAAAATCTTCTTTTAGAGCTCCAATGCTCAAGATTGTCAGTTTACAGGTTTCTGAGACCACTATTGTTAAAATAGTGCTTCTGTTCAAATGAACACCAAACTAGCCCAAATCTGCTTAAAACCTTCTCTCTCAATGAGAGAAAGCTGTTTCTTTCAATGTTTAGTGCAAAACTTGCCAAACTAAAAGATGCTTATGTCTTATCAAATATAATGTTTTTTACAATGCAGTAAAACCATTTCTAATGCGTTAGAAGTTAAATGCACAAAATCTTATTTTAGAGCTCCAATGCTCAAGATTGTCAGTTTAGAGGTTTCTTAGTCCACTAATGTTCAAATAGTGCTTTCTGTTCAAATGAACTGCAAACTAGCCCAATTCTGCTTAAAAACTTCTCTCTCAATGAGAGAAAGCTGCTTCATTCAATGTTTAGTGCAAAACTTGCCAAACTGAAAGATGCTTATGTCTAATGATATAAAATGTTTTTTGCAATGCAGTGAGACAGTTTTAAATGTGTTAGAAGTTATATGCACAAAATCTTATTTTAGAGCTCCAATGCTCAAGATTGTCAGTTTACAGGTTTCTGAGACCACTAATGTTAAAATAGTGCTTCTGTTCAAATGAACACCAAACTAGCCCAAATCTGCTTAAAACCTTCTCTCTCAATGAGAGAAAGCTGTTTCATTCAATGTTTAGTGCAAAACTTGCCAAACTAAAAGACGCTTATGTCTTATCAAATATAATGTTTTTTACAATGCAGTAAAACCATTTCTAATGCGTTAGAAGTTAAATGCACAAAATCTTATTTTAGAGCTCCAATGCTCAAGATTGTCAGTTTACAGGTTTCTTAGTCCACTAATGTTCAAATAGTTCTTTCTGTTCAAATGAACTGCAAACTAGCCCAATTCTGCTTAAAACCTTCTCTCTCAATGAGAGAAAGCTGCTTCATTCAATGTTTAGTGCAAAACTTGCCAAACTGAAAGATGCTTATGTCTTATCAAATATAATGTTTTTTGCAATGCAGTGAGACAGATTTTAATGTGTTAGAAGTTATATGCACAAAATCTTATTTTAGAGCTCCAATGCTCAAGATTGTCAGTTTACAGGTTTCTGAGACCACTAAAGTTAAAATAGTTCTTCTGTTCAAGTGAACAGCAAACTAGCCCAAATCTGCTTAAAACCTTCTCTCTCAATGAGAGAAAGCTGTTTCATTCAATGTTTAGTGCAAAACTTGCCAAACTGAAAGATGCTTATGTCTAATGATATAAAATGTGTTTTGCAATGCAGTGAGACAGATTTTAATGTGTTAGAAGTTATATGCACAAAATCTTATTTTAGAGCTCCAATGCTCAAGATTGTCAGTTTACAGGTTTCTGAGTCCATTAATGTTAAAATACTGCTTCTGTTCAAATCAACAGAAAACTAGCCCAAATCTGCTTAAAACCTTCTCTCTCAATGAGAGAATGCTGTTTCATTCAATGTTTAGTGCAAAACTTGCCAAACTGAAAGATGCTTATGTCTTATCAAATATAATGTTTTTTACAATGCAGTAAAACCGTTTCTAATGCGTTAGAAGTTAAATGCACAAAATCTTATTTTAGAGCTCCAATGCTCAAGATTGTCAGTTTACAGGTTTCTGAGTCCACTAATGTTAAAATAGTGCTTCTGTTCAAATGGACTGCAAATTAGCCCAAATCTGCTTAAAACCTCTCTCAATGAGAGAAAGCTGTTTCATACATTGTTTAGTGCAAAACTTGCCAAACTGAAAGATTCTTATGTCTAATGATATAAAATGCGTTTTGCAATGCAGTGAGACAGATTTTAATGTGTTAGAAGTTATATGCACAAAATCTTATTTTAGAGCTCCAATGCTCAAGATTGTCAGTTTACAGGTTTCTGAGTCCACTAATGTTAAAATAGTGCTTCTGTTCAAATCAACAGAAAACTAGCCCAAATCTGCTTAAAACCTTCTCTCTCAATGAGAGAATGCTGTTTCATTCAATGTTTAGTGCAAAACTTGCCAAACTGAAAGATGCTTATGTCTTATCAAATATAATGTTTTTTTGCAATGCAGTGAGACAGATTTTAATGTGTTAGAAGTTATATGCACAAAATCTTATTTTAGAGCTCCAAGGTTCAAGATTGTCAGTTTACAGGTTTCTGACACCACTAATGTTAAAATAGTGCTTCTGTTCAAATGAACAGCAAACTAGCCCAAATCTGCTTAAAACCTTCTCTCTCAATGAGAGAAAGCTGTTTCATTCAATGTTTAGTGCAAAACTTGCCAAACTGAAAGATTCTTATGTCTAATGATATAAAATGTGTTTTGCAATGCAGTGAGACAGATTTTAATGTGTTAGAAGTTATATGCACAAAATCTTATTTTAGAGCTCCAATGCTCAAGATTGTCAGTTTACAGGTTTCTGAGTCCACTAATCTTAAAATAGTGCTTCTGTTCAAATGAACTGCAAACTAGCCCAAATCTGCTTAAAACCTCTCTCAATGAGAGAAAGCTGTTTCATACATTGTTTAGTGCAAAACTTGCCAAACTGAAAGATTCTTGTCTAATGATATAAAATGTGTTTTGCAATGCAGTGAGACAGATTTTAATGTGTTAGAAGTTATATGCACAAAATCTTATTTTAGAGCTCCAATGCTCAAGATTGTCAGTTTACAGGTTTCTGAGTCCACTAATGTTAAAATAGTGCTTCTGTTCAAATGAACCGCAAACTAGCCCAAATTTGCTTAAAACCTTCTCTCTCAATGAGAGAAAGCTGTTTCATTCATTGTTTAGTGCAAAACTTGCCAAACTGAAAGATGCTTATGTCTTATCAAATATAATGTTTTTTACAATGCAGTAAAACCGTTTCTAATGCGTTAGAAGTTAAATGCACAAAATCTTATTTTAGAGCTCCAATGCTCAAGATTGTCAGTTTACAGGTTTCTGAGTCCACTAATGTTCAAATAGTGCTTCTGTTCAAATGAACTGCAAACTAGCCCAAATCTGCTTAAAACCTCTCTCAATGAGAGAAAGCTGTTTCATACATTGTTTAGTGCAAAACTTGCCAAACTGAAAGATTCTTATGTCTAATGATATAAAATGTGTTTTGCAATGCAGTGAGACAGATTTTAATGTGTTAGAAGTTATATGCACAAAATCTTATTTTAGAGCTCCAATGCTCAAGATTGTCAGTTTACAGGTTTCTGAGTCCACTAATGTTAAAATAGTGCTTCTGTGCAAATCAACAGAAAACTAGCCCAAATCTGCTTAAAACCTTCTCTCTCAATGAGAGAATGCTGTTTCATTCAATGTTTAGTGCAAAACTTGCCAAACTGAAAGATGCTTATGTCTTATCAAATATAATGTTTTTTTGCAATGCAGTGAGACAGATTTTAATGTGTTAGAAGTTATATGCACAAAATCTTATTTTAGAGCTCCAATGCTCAAGATTGTCAGTTTACAGGTTTTTGAGTCCACTAATGTTAAAATAGTGCTTCTGTTCAAATGAACCGCAAACTAGCCCAAATCTGCTTAAAACCTTCTCTCTCAATGAGAGAAAGCTGTTTCATTCATTGTTTAGTGCAAAACTTGCCAAACTGAAAGATGCTTATGTCCTATCAAATATAATGTTTTTTACAATGCAGTAAAACCGTTTCTAATGCGTTAGAAGTTAAATGCACAAAATCTTATTTTAGAGCTCCAATGCTCAAGATTGTCAGTTTACAGGTTTCTGAGTCCACTAATGTTCAAATAGTGCTTCTTTTCAAATGAACTGCAAACTAGCCCAAATCTGCTTAAAACCTTCTCTCTCAATGAGAGAAAGCTGTTTCATACATTGTTGAGTGCAAAATTTGCCAAACTGAAAGATTCTTATGTCTAATGATATAAAATGTGTTTTACAATGCAGTGAGACAGATTTTAATGTGTTAGAAGTTATATGCACAAAATCTTATTTTAGAGCTCCAATGCTCAAAGATTGTCAGTTTACAGGTTTCTGAGTCCACTAATGTTAAAATAGTGCTTCTGTTCAAATCAACAGAAAACTAGCCCAAATCTGCTTAAAACCTTCTCTCTCAATGAGAGAATGCTGTTTCATTCAATTTTTAGTGCAAAACTTGCCAAACTGAAAGATGTTTATGTCTAATGATATAAAATGTGTTTTGCAATGCAGTGAGACAGATTTTAATGTGTTAGAAGTTATATGCACAAAATCTTATTTTAGAGCTCCAATGCTCAAGATTGTCAGTTTGCAGGTTTCTGAGTCCACTAATGTTAAAATAGTGCTTCTGTTCAAATGAACAGCAAACTAGCCCAAATCTGCTTAAAACCTTCTCTCTCAATGAGAGAAAGCTGTTTCATACATTGTTTAGTGCAAAACTTGCCAAACTGAAAGATTCTTATGTCTAATGATATAAAATGTGTTTTGCAATGCAGTGAGACAGATTTTAATGTGTTAGAAGGTATATGCACAAAATCTTATTTTAGAGCTCCAAGGTTCAAGATTGTCAGTTTACAGGTTTCTGACACCACTAATGTTAAAATAGTGCTTCTGTTCAAATGAACAGCAAACTAGCCCAAATCTGCTTAAAACCTTCTCTCTCAATGAGAGAAAGCTGTTTCATTCAATGTTTAGTGCAAAACTTGCCAAACTGAAAGATGCTTATGTCTAATGACATAAAATGTGTTTTGCAATGCAGTGAGACAGATTTTAATGTGTTAGTAGTTATATGCACAAAATCTTATTTTAGAGCTCCAATGCTCAAGATTGTCAGTTTACAGGTTTCTGAGTCCACTAATGTTAAAATAGTGCTCCTGATCAAATTAACCGCAAACTAGCCCAAATCTGCTTAAAACCTTCTCTCTCAATGAGAGAAAGCTGTTTCATTCAATGTTTAGTGCAAAACTTGCCAAACTGAAAGATTCTTATGTCTAATGATATAAAATGTGTTTTGCAATGCAGTGAGACAGATTATAATGTGTTAGAAGTTATATGCACAAAATCTTATTTTAGAGCTTCAGTGCTCAAGATTGTCTGATTACAGGTTTCTGAGATCACTAATGTTAAAATAGTGCTTCTGTTTAAATGAACACCAAACTAGCCCAAATCTGCTTAATACTTTCTCTCTCAATGAGAGAAAGCTGTTTCATTTAATGTTTAGTGCAAAACTTGCCAAACTGAAAGATGCCTATGTCTTATCAAATATAATGTTTTTTACAATGCAGTAAAACCGTTTCTAATGTGTTAGAAGTTAAATGCACAAAATCTTATTTTAGAGCTCCAATGCTCAAGATTGTCAGTTTACAGGTTTCTGAGACCACTATTGTTAAAATAGTGCTTCTGTTCAAATGAACACCAAACTAGCCCAAATCTGCTTAAAACCTTCTCTCTCAATGAGAGAAAGCTGTTTCTTTCAATGTTTAGTGCAAAACTTGCCAAACTAAAAGATGCTTATGTCTTATCAAATATAATGTTTTTTACAATGGAGTAAAACCATTTCTAATGCGTTAGAAGTTAAATGCACAAAATCTTATTTTAGAGCTCCAATGCTCAAGATTGTCAGTTTAGAGGTTTCTTAGTCCACTAATGTTCAAATAGTGCTTTCTGTTCAAATGAACTGCAAACTAGCCCAATTCTGCTTAAAAACTTCTCTCTCAATGAGAGAAAGCTGCTTCATTCAATGTTTAGTGCAAAACTTGCCAAACTGAAAGATGCTTATGTCTAATGATATAAAATGTTTTTTGCAATGCAGTGAGACAGTTTTAAATGTGTTAGAAGTTATATGCACAAAATCTTATTTTAGAGCTCCAATGCTCAAGATTGTCAGTTTACAGGTTTCTGAGACCACTAATGTTAAAATAGTGCTTCTGTTCAAATGAACACCAAACTAGCCCAAATCTGCTTAAAACCTTCTCTCTCAATGAGAGAAAGCTGTTTCATTCAATGTTTAGTGCAAAACTTGCCAAACTAAAAGACGCTTATGTCTTATCAAATATAATGTTTTTTACAATGCAGTAAAACCATTTCTAATGCGTTAGAAGTTAAATGCACAAAATCTTATTTTAGAGCTCCAATGCTCAAGATTGTCAGTTTACAGGTTTCTTAGTCCACTAATGTTCAAATAGTTCTTTCTGTTCAAATGAACTGCAAACTAGCCCAATTCTGCTTAAAACCTTCTCTCTCAATGAGAGAAAGCTGCTTCATTCAATGTTTAGTGCAAAACTTGCCAAACTGAAAGATGCTTATGTCTTATCAAATATAATGTTTTTTGCAATGCAGTGAGACAGATTTTAATGTGTTAGAAGTTATATGCACAAAATCTTATTTTAGAGCTCCAATGCTCAAGATTGTCAGTTTACAGGTTTCTGAGACCACTAAAGTTAAAATAGTTCTTCTGTTCAAGTGAACAGCAAACTAGCCCAAATCTGCTTAAAACCTTCTCTCTCAATGAGAGAAAGCTGTTTCATTCAATGTTTAAGTGCAAAACTTGCCAAACTGAAAGATGCTTATGTCTAATGATATAAAATGTGTTTTGCAATGCAGTGAGACAGATTTTAATGTGTTAGAAGTTATATGCACAAAATCTTATTTTAGAGCTCCAATGCTCAAGATTGTCAGTTTACAGGTTTCTGAGTCCATTAATGTTAAAATACTGCTTCTGTTCAAATCAACAGAAAACTAGCCCAAATCTGCTTAAAACCTTCTCTCTCAATGAGAGAATGCTGTTTCATTCAATGTTTAGTGCAAAACTTGCCAAACTGAAAGATGCTTATGTCTTATCAATTATAATGTTTTTTACAATGCAGTAAAACCGTTTCTAATGCGTTAGAAGTTAAATGCACAAAATCTTATTTTAGAGCTCCAATGCTCAAGATTGTCAGTTTACAGGTTTCTGAGTCCACTAATGTTAAAATAGTGCTTCTGTTCAAATGGACTGCAAATTAGCCCAAATCTGCTTAAAACCTCTCTCAATGAGAGAAAGCTGTTTCATACATTGTTTAGTGCAAAACTTGCCAAACTGAAAGATTCTTATGTCTAATGATATAAAATGCGTTTTGCAATGCAGTGAGACAGATTTTAATGTGTTAGAAGTTATATGCACAAAATCTTATTTTAGAGCTCCAATGCTCAAGATTGTCAGTTTACAGGTTTCTGAGTCCACTAATGTTAAAATAGTGCTTCTGTTCAAATCAACAGAAAACTAGCCCAAATCTGCTTAAAACCTTCTCTCTCAATGAGAGAATGCTGTTTCATTCAATGTTTAGTGCAAAACTTGCCAAACTGAAAGATGCTTATGTCTTATCAAATATAATGTTTTTTTGCAATGCAGTGAGACAGATTTTAATGTGTTAGAAGTTATATGCACAAAATCTTATTTTAGAGCTCCAAGGTTCAAGATTGTCAGTTTACAGGTTTCTGACACCACTAATGTTAAAATAGTGCTTCTGTTCAAATGAACAGCAAACTAGCCCAAATCTGCTTAAAACCTTCTCTCTCAATGAGAGAAAGCTGTTTCATTCAATGTTTAGTGCAAAACTTGCCAAACTGAAAGATGCTTATGTCTTATCAAATATAATGTTTTTTTGCAATGCAGTGAGACAGATTTTAATGTGTTAGAAGTTATATGCACAAAATCTTATTTTACAGCTCCAATGCTCAAGATTGTCAGTTTACAGGTTTCTGAGTCCACTAATGTTAAAATAGTGCTTCTGTTCAAATCAACAGAAAACTAGCCCAAATCTGCTTAAAACCTTCTCTCTCAATGAGAGAAAGCTGTTTCATACATTGTTTAGTGCAAAACTTGCCAAACTGAAAGATTCTTATGTCTAATGATATAAAATGTGTTTTGCAATGCAGTGAGACAGATTTTAATGTGTTAGAAGTTATATGCACAAAATCTTATTTTAGAGCTCCAATGCTCAAGATTGTCAGTTTACAGGTTTCTGAGTCCACTAATCTTAAAATAGTGCTTCTGTTCAAATGAACTGCAAACTAGCCCAAATCTGCTTAAAACCTCTCTCAATGAGAGAAAGCTGTTTCATACATTGTTTAGTGCAAAACTTGCCAAACTGAAAGATTCTTGTCTAATGATATAAAATGTGTTTTGCAATGCAGTGAGACAGATTTTAATGTGTTAGAAGTTATATGCACAAAATCTTATTTTAGAGCTCCAATGCTCAAGATTGTCAGTTTACAGGTTTCTGAGTCCACTAATGTTAAAATAGTGCTTCTGTTCAAATGAACCGCAAACTAGCCCAAATTTGCTTAAAACCTTCTCTCTCAATGAGAGAAAGCTGTTTCATTCATTGTTTAGTGCAAAACTTGCCAAACTGAAAGATGCTTATGTCTTATCAAATATAATGTTTTTTACAATGCAGTAAAACCGTTTCTAATGCGTTAGAAGTTAAATGCACAAAATCTTATTTTAGAGCTCCAATGCTCAAGATTGTCAGTTTACAGGTTTCTGAGTCCACTAATGTTCAAATAGTGCTTCTGTTCAAATGAACTGCAAACTAGCCCAAATCTGCTTAAAACCTCTCTCAATGAGAGAAAGCTGTTTCATACATTGTTTAGTGCAAAACTTGCCAAACTGAAAGATTCTTATGTCTAATGATATAAAATGTGTTTTGCAATGCAGTGAGACAGATTTTAATGTGTTAGAAGTTATATGCACAAAATCTTATTTTAGAGCTCCAATGCTCAAGATTGTCAGTTTACAGGTTTCTGAGTCCACTAATGTTAAAATAGTGCTTCTGTGCAAATCAACAGAAAACTAGCCCAAATCTGCTTAAAACCTTCTCTCTCAATGAGAGAATGCTGTTTCATTCAATGTTTAGTGCAAAACTTGCCAAACTGAAAGATGCTTATGTCTTATCAAATATAATGTTTTTTTGCAATGCAGTGAGACAGATTTTAATGTGTTAGAAGTTATATGCACAAAATCTTATTTTAGAGCTCCAATGCTCAAGATTGTCAGTTTACAGGTTTTTGAGTCCACTAATGTTAAAATAGTGCTTCTGTTCAAATGAACCGCAAACTAGCCCAAATCTGCTTAAAACCTTCTCTCTCAATGAGAGAAAGCTGTTTCATTCATTGTTTAGTGCAAAACTTGCCAAACTGAAAGATGCTTATGTCTTATCAAATATAATGTTTTTTACAATGCAGTAAAACCGTTTCTAATGCGTTAGAAGTTAAATGCACAAAATCTTATTTTAGAGCTCCAATGCTCAAGATTGTCAGTTTACAGGTTTCTGAGTCCACTAATGTTCAAATAGTGCTTCTTTTCAAATGAACTGCAAACTAGCCCAAATCTGCTTAAAACCTTCTCTCTCAATGAGAGAAAGCTGTTTCATACATTGTTGAGTGCAAAATTTGCCAAACTGAAAGATTCTTATGTCTAATGATATAAAATGTGTTTTACAATGCAGTGAGACAGATTTTAATGTGTTAGAAGTTATATGCACAAAATCTTATTTTAGAGCTCCAATGCTCAAAGATTGTCAGTTTACAGGTTTCTGAGTCCACTAATGTTAAAATAGTGCTTCTGTTCAAATCAACAGAAAACTAGCCCAAATCTGCTTAAAACCTTCTCTCTCAATGAGAGAATGCTGTTTCATTCAATTTTTAGTGCAAAACTTGCCAAACTGAAAGATGTTTATGTCTAATGATATAAAATGTGTTTTGCAATGCAGTGAGACAGATTTTAATGTGTTAGAAGTTATATGCACAAAATCTTATTTTAGAGCTCCAATGCTCAAGATTGTCAGTTTGCAGGTTTCTGAGTCCACTAATGTTAAAATAGTGCTTCTGTTCAAATGAACAGCAAACTAGCCCAAATCTGCTTAAAACCTTCTCTCTCAATGAGAGAAAGCTGTTTCATACATTGTTTAGTGCAAAACTTGCCAAACTGAAAGATTCTTATGTCTAATGATATAAAATGTGTTTTGCAATGCAGGTGAGACAGATTTTAATGTGTTAGAAGTTATATGCACAAAATCTTATTTTAGAGCTCCAATGCTCAAGATTGTCAGTTTACAGGTTTCTGAGTCCACTAATCTTAAAATAGTGCTTCTGTTCAAATGAACTGCAAACTAGCCCAAATCTGCTTAAAACCTCTCTCAATGAGAGAAAGCTGTTTCATAAATTGTTTAGTGCAAAACTTGCCAAACTGAAAGATTCGTATGTCTAATGATATAAAATGTGTTTTGCAATGCAGTGAGACAGATTTTAATGTGTTAGAAGTTATATGCACAAAATCGTCCCAAGGTTACGTATGTAACCCTAGTTCCTTGAAGGAACGAGACGCTGCGTTGAAACGCTTTTGGGGAACGTCCCTGACGAGACCGACTCTGAATATCGTGTGCAATCAGTCCATCGGAAAGGCGTGACGTCACGGGCGGGGTGACGTAGCGACCAGGAAGCTATAAAAGCACGTGCCGTGCAGCTGGCTTCAGCTTCGAGTAGGGAAGCAAGCGCCGGCAGGGGTGCCGGGAGTATGGCTCTGCGACGCAGCGTCTCGTTCCTTCAAGGAACTAGGGTTACATACGTAACCTTGGGACGTTCCTTTTCAGGAACTCGAGCTGCGTCGAAACGCTTTTGGGGAACGATGTGCCAACGCTGCCAGACTTCCAAATCCCTGCCTAGTGTGTAGTCAAAAGAGCACAGCTAAGACGAGAGAACAGAAGAGCCCGGCGTGGCTCGCATGTCAAGATCGTAAAATCGGACAAATGTGGAGGGCGTGGACCACCCCGCAGCGTTGCAGATGTCCAAGAGGGACACACCTGCTGAGAAGGCCTTGGAGGCCGCCATACTCCGAGTAGAGTGAGCCTTGGCCCCCAAAGGGGGGGGAAGACCAGAGGACTCATAGGAGAGGTTGATAGCCTCGACTATCCAACGACTAAGGGTCTGCTTGGTGGCAGGAGAACCCTTGTTAGAAGGACCGTAGCAAACAAGCAATTGGTCTGATTTTCTCCACAGGGCAGCTCTGTGGACGTATGCGTCCAGTGCTCGCACTGGACACATACAGTTTAGCTTCTCTTGGTCGTGCTCCCGAAAGGGAGGAGGACAGAAGGCCTGCAGTACGATAGGCTGTGGTGTAACAGAGGGAACCTTCGGAACGTAACCCGCTCGAGGGTATAAAAATGCTTTGGCCATACCAGGGGCAAAGTCTAAGTAGGTAGGGGCCACCGAAAGGGCCTGAAGATCTCCAACTCTCTTCAGAGAGGTGATTGCCAGTAATAGGGCAGTTTTAAGTGTCAGATGTCTATCTGAGATATCTTGTATAGGCTCGAATGGAGCTTTACAAAGAGCCTCTAGCACCACAACCAAATCCCAGGGGGGAACACGGGATCGTACTGGAGGTCTCAGCCTCAGCGCACCGCGGAGGAAACGTGTAACTAGGGGGTGTCTACCCACTGACTGACCATTGAAAGGGACGTGGAAAGCAGCTATGGCCGCCACGTAAACCTTTAAGGTGGAGTGGGATAACCCCGCAGAGAGCCTGGCTTGTAAAAACTCCAGAACTGTACCAACTGGGCAGTCTGCTGGGTCAAGCTGGCGGTCTCTGCACCATGAAGTGAAGAGCTTCCACTTCAGGGCGTACAGTTTCCTCGTAGAGGGAGCTCTGGATTGGAGTAGGGTCTCAACAACCTCGGTTGAGAGACCGGCTGCTAACAGCTGTGCCCCCTCAGGGGCCACACCCACAGCCTCCACAACTCCGGGCGAGGGTGAATTATCGTGCCCTGCGCCTGTGAGAGTAGGTCTGTCCTGATCGGTATCTCCCACGGAGAGCCGTCGAGGAGCGAGACTAGATCTGAGAACCATACTCGGCCCGGCCAGAACGGGGCTACTAGTAGTAGACGGGCCCCGTCCCGGCGTACTCTCGCCAGAACTCCCGGGAGCAGAGCGATAGGGGGAAAAGCGTACAGACGAAGCCTCGGCCAGGTCTGTACCATAGCGTCCAGTCCCAGAGGAGCTGGATGAACTAGAGAGAACCAGAGGGGACATTGCGATGTCTCCTGAGTCGCAAAGAGGTCCACCTGAGCTGTACCAAATACTCTCCATATCTGCTTCACCACCTCGGGGTGAAGCATCCATTCCCCGGGCCTCGGCCCCTGTCTCGACAGTATGTCTGCTCCCACATTCAATCTCCCAGGAATATACGCTGCTCTGATCGAGAGGAGCTTGCCCTGGGACCACAGAAGGATCTGGTGTGCCAGCTTGTACAAGGGGCGCGAACGCAGACCCCCCTGGTGATTGATATAAGAGACCACTGATGTGTTGTCGGTGCGCACCAACACATGGTGACCTCTCAGGTCCGGGAGGAAATATTTCAATGCTCGATAGACCGCTAGTATCTCTAGGCAATTGATGTGCCATGTTAGATGGCGACCACTCCACAGACCGCGGGCAGGGTGGCCACTCATGACCGCACCCCAACCGGTGAGGGACGCATCTGTCGCTAGCGTTACACGGCGACAAGGAACTCCCAGCACCGGGCCCTGATTCAAGAACCAAGGTTTCCTCCACATGTCTAAGGCACGAAGGCACCGCCGCGTGACCTTGATAACTCGACGAGGATTCCCCCTCGGGGAAAAGCCCTTGGACTTGAGCCACCACTGTAGGGGTCTCATGTACAGCAGGCCAAAAGGTATCACGTTGGACGCAGCTGCCATCAGCCCTAACAATCTCTGAAATTGTTTGACAGTGAGTGACTGGCCTTCTTTGACTCTCTCGACTGATGTGAGGATCGACTCGATCCGAGCAGGAGACAAACGTGCCTGCATCGTGGTCGAATTCCACACTACGCCTAGATAGGTGGTTCTCTGAACTGGAGAAAGTACACTCTTCTTGGCGTTTAGTCTCAAACCCAGCTCCCCCATGTGTGCGAGAACGACATCTCGATGTCGAGCCGCCATCTGCTCTGATTGAGCTAGGATCAACCAATCGTCGATATAGTTCAGAATGCGGATGCCCTGCATACGGAGGGATACCAGAGCCGCATCTACACATTTCGTGAACGTGCGGGGTGAGAGTGCGAGGCCAAAGGGAAGTACTCGATATTGATAAGCTTTGCCCCCGAAAGCGAACCTCAGAAACTTCCTGTGTTGTGGAAGGATGGATATGTGGAAGTATGCGTCTTTGAGATCTATTGTGACAAACCAGTCCTCGGATCTGATTTGAGCTACAACCTGGTTGACAGTGAGCATCTTGAACTTCAGTGACATAACTGAGCGGTTCAGGAGACGCAAGTCTAGGATCGGACGCAACCCCCCATCCTTCTTTGGAACTATGAAATACCGGCTGTAAAATCCGGATTCCCTGTCTAGAGGAGGGACCACCTCGATGGCCTCCTTCCTTAATAGGGTCTTCACTTCTTGTTCCATAACCAGAGCCTGCTGGGGGCCGACCACAGTCGGTGTAACCCCGTTGAACTTCGGTGGTGGATGACCGAACTGAATGCAATAGCCTCTTTCTATTGTACGCAGGACCCATTGAGATACATTTGGCAGTAGCTTCCACGCTGCTAAATAATCTACTAAGGGAATCAGTCTCTCGAGACTGACCTCTGGTGTAAGAGGCCCCCGAAGGGGCGGCGAGCATCCCAGCTCCGCTACGCTCACGGGCGGAAGTAACTGGGAGTGGCGCTCGCTGGAGGCCGCTGCGCCCTGAAACTCTGGCAGGGTTGGCAGACCGACCTCCTGAGGGTACTGAGGTGAGACGGGCACCGTGTAATGAGGTGAACCGCGCTCTACCCCAGCAGGGGCTACCCTCTGGATCCTGGCGTCAGGATCGTTTCGTCGAGGACTTCCGGGCTTCGATGACAGATCTTAAATCGGCTTTCGCCCTAGAAGCCCCCGACTCAGAGCGTCGTTGCCCTCGGTCCCGACGTGGGGGAGCACGAGTGGCGACGCTCTGTTTTTGCGCTACCCGGTGTGAGGAGCCGGTATGTGGCGTGGTCATCTCCCGCCCAGATGTACCACGAGAGCGACGAGGGAGGAAACTCTGGAACGCCGCCGCCTGCTTGTGCGCCTCCTGGAACCTGTCGACGACAGTATTAACTGTGTCGCCGAACAGGCCCGAGGCTTGAAGCGGGGCGTCCAGGAGGCAGACCCTGTCCCGTTCTTTAATTTCTGACAGGGTCAGCCACAAATGCCTCTCCGCGGCCACTAAAGCTGCCATAGACCGCCCAATTGCGCGAGCGGTCTCCTTAGTGGCGCGGAGGGAGAGATCAGCGGTCTTCCTGAGCTCTTCAATCTCTTCAGACTTAATCCCCTCCCCCTCATCGACATCTCTCAGCAGGTCAGCCTGATAAGCTTGCAGGACTGCCATAGTATGAAGGCACGCCCCAGCCTGACCTGCTGCCACATAACCTTTGCCCACTAGCGATGATGTAACTCGAAGCGGCTTAGTGGGCAATGTCGGAGCCTTTAGAGACGATGCCGAACCGGGTGACAGATAGCTCGCGAGCGTCTGTTCAGCCCGTGGCATCGCTCTATAACCACGCTCTCCCAGCCCCATCACGTTGCCATAATATAGTGAATCAGGGCCAAAGAGGCGGGTCGAATACGGGTGTTTCCACGATCTCGATAACTCATCATGGAGATCGGGAAAATATGGAAGGCTCCGACGTGGAGGTGGTTGCTTCGGCCGCAGAAAGCGTTCATCTAATTTGCTTCTCTGCGGCTCAGTCTGTTTTTCAGCAGGCCAGTCAATTTTTAATTTATCTACTGCCCGCGTGACCACCTCCAACAGCTCCTCATACTGGGGCGACAGGGGTGGCGAATCCCCAGCAACAGTCTCCACATCGACCTCCTCGGAGGAAGAGAGGTGAAGAGTTGATCCCTCACCCTGGGGGGAAGAAACCGACGAGCGTGCTTCCGAACCCAGGGTTTGGGCGCCGGATCTGGCAGATGAGGAAGGAGATAAGGACTGGCCCGTCTCCATTCCTTCTGACAGATCCACCTGCGAACCCCACGAGTGCAGCAGCCGCTCTGCCTCGGCAGAAGCGGGGCCAGCACCGCGAGGAACGCTGGTGAAGGCTCCCTCCTCGAAGAGAGCCCTCCGGGATCGAAGCGTCCGCATTGGCAAACGTTCACAATGCGGGCAGTCGGCCCCCTCGAGAGCCGACTCAGCGTGCTTCGATCCCAGGCAAGCCACGCACAGCCTGTGTGTATCCCCACTCGTAATGTAGCGAGTGCAGGGAGGAACACACAGTCTGTAACGCGGCTTGGAATCGCCCTTCAAATGTTTGGTCTTTTGCTTTTGTTTAGGCATATTGTAGCTGTTTTAGCGATCTTTTTAAGCTAAGGGACAGACAACAATAAATAGGACCAACAGACAGACTTTTGCACATGCACACACAGAGCGCTTGCTGACAGATTCGAAGCTGAAGCCAGCTGCACGGCATGTGCTTTTATAGCTTCCTGGTCGCTACGTCACCCCGCCCGTGACGTCACGCCTTTCCGATGGACTGATTGCACACGATATTCAGAGTCGGTCTCGTCAGGGACGTTCCCCAAAAGCGTTTCGACGCAGCTCGAGTTCCTGAAAAGGAACTTATTTTAGAGCTCCAATGCTCAAGATTGTCAGTTTACAGGTTTCTGAGTCCACTAATGTTAAAATAGTGCTTCTGTTCAAATCAACAGAAAACTAGCCCAAATCTGCTTAAAACCTTCTCTCTCAATGAGCGAATGCTGTTTCATTCAATGTTTAGTGCAAAACTTGCCAAACTGAAAGATGCTTATGTCTTATCAAATATAATGTTTTTTTACAATGCAGTAAAACAGTTTCTAATGTGTTAGAAGTTAAATGCACAAAATCTTATTTTACAGCTCCAATGCTCAAGATTGTCAGTTTGCAGGTTTCTGAGTCCACTAATGTTCAAATAGTGCTCCTGTTCAAATGAACAGCAAACTAGCCCAAATCTGCTTAAAACCTTCTCTCTCAATGAGAGAAAGCTGTTTCATACATTGTTTAGTGCAAAACTTGCCAAACTGAAAGATTCTTATGTCTAATGATATAAAGTGTGTTTTGCAATGCAGTGAGACAGATTTTAATGTGTTAGAAGTTATATGCACAAAATCTTATTTTAGAGCTTCAGTGCTCAAGATTGTCTGATTACAGGTTTCTGAGATCACTAATGTTAAAATAGTGCTTCTGTTCAAATGAACAGCAAACTAGCCCAAATCTGCTTAAAACCTTCTCTCTCAATGAGAGAAAGCTGTTTCATTTAATGTTTAGTGCAAAACTTGCCAAACTGAAAGATGCCTATGTCTTATCAAATATAATGTTTTTTACAATGCAGTAAAACCGTTTCTAATGTGTTAGAAGTTAAATGCACAAAATCTTATTTTAGAGCTCCAATGCTCAAGATTGTCAGTTTACAGGTTTCTGAGACCACTAATGTTAAAATAGTGCTTCTGTTCAAATGAACACCAAACTAGCCCAAATCTGCTTAAAACCTTCTCTCTCAATGATAGAAGGCTGTTTCTTTCAATGTTTAGTGCACAACTTGCCAAACTAAAAGATGCTTATGTCTTATCAAATATAATGTTTTTTACAATGCAGTAAAACCATTTCTAATGCGTTAGAAGTTAAATGCACAAAATCTTATTTTAGAGCTCCAATGCTCAAGATTGTCAGTTTAGAGGTTTCTTAGTCCACTAATGTTCAAATAGTGCTTTCTGTTCAAATGAACTGCAAACTAGCCCAATTCTGCTTAAAAACTTCTCTCTCAATGAGAGAAAGCTGCTTCATTCAATGTTTAGTGCAAAACTTGCCAAACTGAAAGATGCTTATGTCTAATGATATAAAATGTTTTTTGCAATGCAGTGAGACAGTTTTAAATGTGTTAGAAGTTAAATGCACAAAATCTTATTTTAGAGCTCCAATGCTCAAGATTGTCAGTTTACAGGTTTCTGAGTCCACTAATCTTAAAATAGTGCTTCTGTTCAAATGAACTGCAAACTAGCCCAAATCTGCTTAAAACCTCTCTCAATGAGAGAAAGCTGTTTCATAAA
Source organism: Carassius carassius (assembly GCF_963082965.1). Taxonomy (NCBI): domain Eukaryota; kingdom Metazoa; phylum Chordata; class Actinopteri; order Cypriniformes; family Cyprinidae; genus Carassius; species Carassius carassius. Next base: position 30,084,447 of record NC_081762.1, read on the forward strand.
TTGTTTAGTGCAAAACTTGCCAAACTGAAAGATTCGTATGTCTAATGATATAAAATGTGTTTTGCAATGCAGTGAGACAGATTTTAATGTGTTAGAAGTTATATGCACAAAATCTTATTTTAGAGCTCCAATGCTCAAGATTGTCAGTTTACAGGTTTCTGAGTCCACTAATGTTAAAATAGTGCTTCTGTTCAAATCAACAGAAAACTAGCCCAAATCTGCTTAAAACCTTCTCTCTCAATGAGCGAATGCTGTTTCATTCAATGTTTAGTGCAAAACTTGCCAAACTGAAAGATGCTTATGTCTTATCAAATATAATGTTTTTTTTTACAATGCAGTAAAACAGTTTCTAATGTGTTAGAAGTTAAATGCACAAAATCTTATTTTAGAGCTCCAATGCTCAAGATTGTCAGTTTGCAGGTTTCTGAGTCCACTAATGTTCAAATAGTGCTCCTGTTCAAATGAACAGCAAACTAGCCCAAATCTGCTTAAAACCTTCTCTCTCAATGAGAGAAAGCTGTTTCATACATTGTTTAGTGCAAAACTTGCCAAACTGAAAGATTCTTATGTCTAATGATATAAAATGTGTTTTGCAATGCAGTGAGACAGATTTTAATGTGTTAGAAGTTATATGCACAAAATCTTATTTTAGAGCTTCAGTGCTCAAGATTGTCTGATTACAGGTTTCTGAGATCACTAATGTTAAAATAGTGCTTCTGTTCAAATGAACAGCAAACTAGCCCAAATCTGCTTAAAACCTTCTCTCTCAATGAGAGAAAGCTGTTTCATTTAATGTTTAGTGCAAAACTTGCCAAACTGAAAGATGCCTATGTCTTATCAAATATAATGTTTTTTACAATGCAGTAAAACCGTTTCTAATGTGTTAGAAGTTAAATGCACAAAATCTTATTTTAGAGCTCCAATGCTCAAGATTGTCAGTTTACAGGTTTCTGAGACCACTAATGTTAAAATAGTGCTTCTGTTCAAATGAACACCAAACTAGCCCAAATCTGCTTAAAACCTTCTCTCTCAATGAGAGAAGGCTGTTTCTTTCAATGTTTAGTGCACAACTTGCCAAACTAAAAGATGCTTATGTCTTATCAAATATAATGTTTTTTACAATGCAGTAAAACCATTTCTAATGCGTTAGAAGTTAAATGCACAAAATCTTATTTTAGAGCTCCAATGCTCAAGATTGTCAGTTTAGAGGTTTCTTAGTCCACTAATGTTCAAATAGTGCTTTCTGTTCAAATGAACTGCAAACTAGCCCAATTCTGCTTAAAAACTTCTCTCTCAATGAGAGAAAGCTGCTTCATTCAATGTTTAGTGCAAAACTTGCCAAACTGAAAGATGCTTATGTCTAATGATATAAAATGTTTTTGCAATGCAGTGAGACAGTTTTAAATGTGTTAGAAGTTATATGCACAAAATCTTATTTTAGAGCTCCAATGCTCAAGATTGTCAGTTTACAGGTTTCTTAGTCCACTAATGTTCAAATAGTTCTTTCTGTTCAAATGAACTGCAAACTAGCCCAATTCTGCTTAAAACCTTCTCTCTCAATGAGAGAAAGCTGCTTCATTCAATGTTTAGTGCAAAACTTGCCAAACTGAAAGATGCTTATGTCTTATCAAATATAATGTTTTTTTGCAATGCAGTGAGACAGATTTTAATGTGTTAGAAGTTATATGCACAAAATCTTATTTTAGAGCTCCAATGCTCAAGATTGTCAGTTTACAGGTTTCTGAGACCACTAAAGTTAAAATAGTTCTTCTGTTCAAGTGAACAGCAAACTAGCCCAAATCTGCTTAAAACCTTCTCTCTCAATGAGAGAAAGCTGTTTCATTCAATGTTTAGTGCAAAACTTGCCAAACTGAAAGATGCTTATGTCTAATGATATAAAATGTGTTTTGCAATGCAGTGAGACAGATTTTAATGTGTTAGAAGTTATATGCACAAAATCTTATTTTAGAGCTCCAATGCTCAAGATTGTCAGTTTACAGGTTTCTGAGTCCACTAATGTTAAAATAGTGCTTCTGTTCAAATCAACAGAAAACTAGCCCAAATCTGCTTAAAACCTTCTCTCTCAATGAGAGAATGCTGTTTCATTCAATGTTTAGTGCAAAACTTGCCAAACTGAAAGATGCTTATGTCTTATCAAATATAATGTTTTTTACAATGCAGTAAAACCGTTTCTAATGCGTTAGAAGTTAAATGCACAAAATCTTATTTTAGAGCTCCAATGCTCAAGATTGTCAGTTTACGGGTTTCTGAGTCCACTAATGTTAAAATAGTGCTTCTGTTCAAATGAACTGCAAATTAGCCCAAATCTGCTTAAAACCTCTCTCAATGAGAGAAAGCTGTTTCATACATTGTTTAGTGCAAAACTTGCCAAACTGAAAGATTCTTATGTCTAATGATATAAAATGTGTTTTGCAATGCAGTGAGACAGATTTTAATGTGTTAGAAGTTATATGCACAAAATCTTATTTTAGAGCTCCAATGCTCAAGATTGTCAGTTTACAGGTTTCTGAGTCCACTAATGTTAAAATAGTGCTTCTGTTCAAATCAACAGAAAACTAGCCCAAATCTGCTTAAAACCTTCTCTCTCAATGAGAGAATGCTGTTTCATTCAATGTTTAGTGCAAAACTTGCCAAACTGAAAGATGCTTATGTCTAATGATATAAAATGTGTTTTGCAATGCAGTGAGACAGATTTTAATGTGTTAGTAGTTATATGCACAAAATCTTATTTTAGAGCTCCAATGCTCAAGATTGTCAGTTTACAGGTTTCTGAGTCCACTAATGTTAAAATAGTGCTTCTGTTCAAATGAACCGCAAACTAGCCCAAATCTGCTTAAAACCTTCTCTCTCAATGAGAGAAAGCTGTTTCATTCAATGTTTAGTGCAAAACTTGCCAAACTGAAAGATTCTTATGTCTAATGATATAAAATGTGTTTTGCAATGCAGTGAGACAGATTATAATGTGTTAGAAGTTATATGCACAAAATCTTATTTTAGAGCTTCAGTGCTCAAGATTGTCTGATTACAGGTTTCTGAGATCACTAATGTTAAAATAGTGCTTCTGTTCAAATGAACAGCAAACTAGCCCAAATCTGCTTAAAACTTTCTCTCTCAATGAGAGAAAGCTGTTTCATTTAATGTTTAGTGCAAAACTTGCCAAACTGAAAGATGCCTATGTCTTATCAAATATAATGTTTTTTACAATGCAGTAAAACCGTTTCTAATGTGTTAGAAGTTAAATGCACAAAATCTTATTTTAGAGCTCCAATGCTCAAGATTGTCAGTTTACAGGTTTCTGAGACCACTATTGTTAAAATAGTGCTTCTGTTCAAATGAACACCAAACTAGCCCAAATTTGCTTAAAACCTTCTCTCTCAATGAGAGAAAGCTGTTTCTTTCAATGTTTAGTGCAAAACTTGCCAAACTAAAAGATGCTTATGTCTTATCAAATATAATGTTTTTTACAATGCAGTAAAACCATTTCTAATGCGTTAGAAGTTAAATGCACAAAATCTTATTTTAGAGCTCCAATGCTCAAGATTGTCAGTTTACAGGTTTCTTAGTCCACTAATGTTCAAATAGTTCTTTCTGTTCAAATGAACTGCAAACTAGCCCAATTCTGCTTAAAACCTTCTCTCTCAATGAGAGAAAGCTGCTTCATTCAATGTTTAGTGCAAAACTTGCCAAACTGAAAGATGCTTATGTCTTATCAAATATAATGTTTTTTTGCAATGCAGTGAGACAGATTTTAATGTGTTAGAAGTTATATGCACAAAATCTTATTTTAGAGCTCCAATGCTCAAGATTGTCAGTTTACAGGTTTCTGAGACCACTAAAGTTAAAATAGTTCTTCTGTTCAAGTGAACAGCAAACTAGCCCAAATCTGCTTAAAACCTTCTCTCTCAATGAGAGAAAGCTGTTTCATTCAATGTTTAGTGCAAAACTTGCCAAACTGAAAGATGCTTATGTCTAATGATATAAAATGTGTTTTGCAATGCAGTGAGACAGATTTTAATGTGTTAGAAGTTATATGCACAAAATCTTATTTTAGAGCTCCAATGCTCAAGATTGTCAGTTTACAGGTTTCTGAGTCCATTAATGTTAAAATACTGCTTCTGTTCAAATCAACAGAAAACTAGCCCAAATCTGCTTAAAACCTTCTCTCTCAATGAGAGAATGCTGTTTCATTCAATGTTTAGTGCAAAACTTGCCAAACTGAAAGATGCTTATGTCTTATCAAATATAATGTTTTTTACAATGCAGTAAAACCGTTTCTAATGCGTTAGAAGTTAAATGCACAAAATCTTATTTTAGAGCTCCAATGCTCAAGATTGTCAGTTTACAGGTTTCTGAGTCCACTAATGTTAAAATAGTGCTTCTGTTCAAATGGACTGCAAATTAGCCCAAATCTGCTTAAAACCTCTCTCAATGAGAGAAAGCTGTTTCATACATTGTTTAGTGCAAAACTTGCCAAACTGAAAGATTCTTATGTCTAATGATATAAAATGTGTTTTGCAATGCAGTGAGACAGATTTTAATGTGTTAGAAGTTATATGCACAAAATCTTATTTTAGAGCTCCAATGCTCAAGATTGTCAGTTTACAGGTGTCTGAGTCCACTAATGTTAAAATAGTGCTTCTGTTCAAATCAACAGAAAACTAGCCCAAATCTGCTTAAAACCTTCTCTCTCAATGAGAGAATGCTGTTTCATTCAATGTTTAGTGCAAAACTTGCCAAACTGAAAGATGCTTATGTCTTATCAAATATAATGTTTTTTTGCAATGCAGTGAGACAGATTTTAATGTGTTAGAAGTTATATGCACAAAATCTTATTTTAGAGCTCCAAGGTTCAAGATTGTCAGTTTACAGGTTTCTGACACCACTAATGTTAAAATAGTGCTTCTGTTCAAATGAACAGCAAACTAGCCCAAATCTGCTTAAAACCTTCTCTCTCAATGAGAGAAAGCTGTTTCATTCAATGTTTAGTGCAAAACTTGCCAAACTGAAAGATGCTTATGTCTAATGATATAAAATGTGTTTTGCAATGCAGTGAGACAGATTTTAATGTGTTAGAAGTTATATGCACAAAATCTTATTTTAGAGCTCCAATGCTCAAGATTGTCAGTTTACAGGTTTCTGAGTCCACTAATGTTAAAATAGTGCTTCTGTTCAAATGAACCGCAAACTAGCCCAAATCTGCTTAAAACCTTTTCTCTCAATGAGAGAAAGCTGTTTCATTCATTGTTTAGTGCAAAACTTGCCAAACTGAAAGATGCTTATGTCTAATGATATAAAATGTTTTTTTGCAATGCAGTGAGACAGATTTTAATGTGTTAGAAGTTATATGCACAAAATCTTATTTTAGAGCTCCAATGTTCAAGATTGTCAGTTTACAGGTTTCTGAGTCCACTAATGTTAAAATAGTGCTTCTGTTCAAATGAACCGCAAACTAGCCCAAATTTGCTTAAAACCTTCTCTCTCAATGAGAGAAAGCTGTTTCATTCATTGTTTAGTGCAAAACTTGCCAAACTGAAAGATGCTTATGTCTTATCAAATATAATGTTTTTTACAATGCAGTAAAACCGTTTCTAATGCGTTAGAAGTTAAATGCACAAAATCTTATTTTAGAGCTCCAATGCTCAAGATTGTCAGTTTACAGGTTTCTGAGTCCACTAATGTTCAAATAGTGCTTCTGTTCAAATGAACTGCAAACTAGCCCAAATCTGCTTAAAACCTTCTCTCTCAATGAGAGAAAGCTGTTTCATACATTGTTGAGTGCAAAACTTGCCAAACTGAAAGATTCTTATGTCTAATGATATAAAATGTGTTTTACAATGCAGTGAGACAGATTTTAATGTGTTAGAAGTTATATGCACAAAATCTTATTTTAGAGCTCCAATGCTCAAAGATTGTCAGTTTACAGGTTTCTGAGTCCATTAATGTTAAAATAGTGCTTCTGTTCAAATCAACAGAAAACTAGCCCAAATCTGCTTAAAACCTTCTCTCTCAATGAGAGAATGCTGTTTCATTCAATGTTTAGTGCAAAACTTGCCAAACTGAAAGATGTTTATGTTTTATCAAATATAATGTTTTTTTGCAATGCAGTGAGACAGATTTTAATGTGTTAGAAGTTATAAGCACAAAATCTTATTTTACAGCTCCAATGCTCAAGATTGTCAGTTTACAGGTTTCTGAGTCCACTAATCTTAAAATAGTGCTTCTGTTCAAATGAACTGCAAACTAGCCCAAATCTGCTTAAAACCTCTCTCAATGAGAGAAAGCTGTTTCATACATTGTTTAGTGCAAAACTTGCCAAACTGAAAGATTCTTATGTCTAATGATATAAAATGTGTTTTGCAATGCAGTGAGACAGATTTTAATGTGTTAGAAGTTATATGCACAAAATCTTATTTTAGAGCTCCAATGCTCAAGATTGTCAGTTTGCAGGTTTCTGAGTCCACTAATGTTAAAATAGTGCTTCTGTTCAAATGAACAGCAAACTAGCCCAAATCTGCTTAAAACCTTCTCTCTCAATGAGAGAAAGCTGTTTCATACATTGTTTAGTGCAAAACTTGCCAAACTGAAAGATTCTTATGTCTAATGATATAAAATGTGTTTTGCAATGCAGGTGAGACAGATTTTAATGTGTTAGAAGTTATATGCACAAAATCTTATTTTAGAGCTCCAATGCTCAAGATTGTCAGTTTACAGGTTTCTGAGTCCACTAATCTTAAAATAGTGCTTCTGTTCAAATGAACTGCAAACTAGCCCAAATCTGCTTAAAACCTCTCTCAATGAGAGAAAGCTGTTTCATAAATTGTTTAGTGCAAAACTTGCCAAACTGAAAGATTCGTATGTCTAATGATATAAAATGTGTTTTGCAATGCAGTGAGACAGATTTTAATGTGTTAGAAGTTATATGCACAAAATCTTATTTTAGAGCTCCAATGCTCAAGATTGTCAGTTTACAGGTTTCTGAGTCCACTAATGTTAAAATAGTGCTTCTGTTCAAATCAACAGAAAACTAGCCCAAATCTGCTTAAAACCTTCTCTCTCAATGAGCGAATGCTGTTTCATTCAATGTTTAGTGCAAAACTTGCCAAACTGAAAGATGCTTATGTCTTATCAAATATAATGTTTTTTTTACAATGCAGTAAAACAGTTTCTAATGTGTTAGAAGTTAAATGCACAAAATCTTATTTTAGAGCTCCAATGCTCAAGATTGTCAGTTTGCAGGTTTCTGAATCCACTAATGTTCAAATAGTGCTTCTGTTCAAATGAACAGCAAACTAGCCCAAATCTGCTTAAAACCTTCTCTCTCAATGAGAGAAAGCTGTTTCATACATTGTTTAGTGCAAAACTTGCCAAACTGAAAGATTCTTATGTCTAATGATATAAAATGTGTTTTGCAATGCAGTGAGACAGATTTTAATGTGTTAGAAGTTATATGCACAAAATCTTATTTTAGAGCTTCAGTGCTCAAGATTGTCTGATTACAGGTTTCTGAGATCACTAATGTTAAAATAGTGCTTCTGTTCAAATGAACACCAAACTAGCCCAAATCTGCTTAAAACCTTCTCTCTCAATGAGAGAAGGCTGTTTCTTTCAATGTTTAGTGCACAACTTGCCAAACTAAAAGATGCTTATGTCTTATCAAATATAATGTTTTTTACAATGCAGTAAAACCATTTCTAATGCGTTAGAAGTTAAATGCACAAAATCTTATTTTAGAGCTCCAATGCTCAAGATTGTCAGTTTACAGGTTTCTTAGTCCACTAATGTTCAAATAGTGCTTTCTGTTCAAATGAACTGCAAACTAGCCCAATTCTGCTTAAAAACTTCTCTCTCAATGAGAGAAAGCTGCTTCATTCAATGTTTAGTGCAAAACTTGCCAAACTGAAAGATGCTTATGTCTAATGATATAAAATGTTTTTTGCAATGCAGTGAGACAGTTTTAAATGTGTTAGAAGTTATATGCACAAAATCTTATTTTAGAGCTCCAATGCTCAAGATTGTCAGTTTACAGGTTTCTGAGACCACTAATGTTAAAATAGTGCTTCTGTTCAAATGAACACCAAACTAGTCCAAATCTGCTTAAAACCTTCTCTCTCAATGAGAGAAAGCTGTTTCATTCAATGTTTAGTGCAAAACTTGCCAAACTAAAAGACGCTTATGTCTTATCAAATATAATGTTTTTTACAATGCAGTAAAACCATTTCTAATGCGTTAGAAGTTAAATGCACAAAATCTTATTTTAGAGCTCCAATGCTCAAGATTGTCAGTTTACAGGTTTCTTAGTCCACTAATGTTCAAATAGTTCTTTCTGTTCAAATGAACTGCAAACTAGCCCAATTCTGCTTAAAACCTTCTCTCTCAATGAGAGAAAGCTGCTTCATTCAATGTTTAGTGCAAAACTTGCCAAACTGAAAGATGCTTATGTCTTATCAAATATAATGTTTTTTTGCAATGCATTGAGACAGATTTTAATGTGTTAGAAGTTATATGCACAAAATCTTATTTTAGAGCTCCAATGCTCAAGATTGTCAGTTTACAGGTTTCTGAGACCACTAAAGTTAAAATAGTTCTTCTGTTCAAGTGAACAGCAAACTAGCCCAAATCTGCTTAAAACCTTCTCTCTCAATGAGAGAAAGCTGTTTCATTCAATGTTTAGTGCAAAACTTGCCAAACTGAAAGATGCTTATGTCTAATGATATAAAATGTGTTTTGCAATGCAGTGAGACAGATTTTAATGTGTTAGAAGTTATATGCACAAAATCTTATTTTAGAGCTCCAATGCTCAAGATTGTCAGTTTACAGGTTTCTGAGTCCACTAATGTTAAAACAGTGCTTCTGTTCAAATCAACAGAAAACTAGCCCAAATCTGCTTAAAACCTTCTCTCTCAATGAGAGAATGCTGTTTCATTCAATGTTTAGTGCAAAACTTGCCAAACTGAAAGATGCTTATGTCTTATCAAATATAATGTTTTTTACAATGCAGTAAAACCGTTTCTAATGCGTTAGAAGTTAAATGCACAAAATCTTATTTTAGAGCTCCAATGCTCAAGATTGTCAGTTTACGGGTTTCTGAGTCCACTAATGTTAAAATAGTGCTTCTGTTCAAATGAACTGCAAATTAGCCCAAATCTGCTTAAAACCTCTCTCAATGAGAGAAAGCTGTTTCATACATTGTTTAGTGCAAAACTTGCCAAACTGAAAGATTCTTATGTCTAATGATATAAAATGTGTTTTGCAATGCAGTGAGACAGATTTTAATGTGTTAGAAGTTATATGCACAAAATCTTATTTTAGAGCTCCAATGCTCAAGATTGTCAGTTTACAGGTTTCTGAGTCCACTAATGTTAAAATAGTGCTTCTGTTCAAATCAACAGAAAACTAGCCCAAATCTGCTTAAAACCTTCTCTCTCAATGAGAGAATGCTGTTTCATTCAATGTTTAGTGCAAAACTTGCCAAACTGAAAGATGCTTATGTCTTATCAAATATAATGTTTTTTTGCAATGCAGTGAGACAGATTTTAATGTGTTAGAAGTTATATGCACAAAATCTTATTTTAGAGCTCCAAGGTTCAAGATTGTCAGTTTACAGGTTTCTGACACCACTAATGTTAAAATAGTGCTTCTGTTCAAATGAACAGCAAACTAGCCCAAATCTGCTTAAAACCTTCTCTCTCAATGAGAGAAAGCTGTTTCATTTAATGTTTAGTGCAAAACTTGCCAAACTGAAAGATGCTTATGTCTAATGATATAAAATGTGTTTTGCAATGCAGTGAGACAGATTTTAATGTGTTAGAAGTTATATGCACAAAATCTTATTTTAGAGCTTCAGTGCTCAAGATTGTCTGATTACAGGTTTCTGAGATCACTAATGTTAAAATAGTGCTTCTGTTCAAATGAACAGCAAACTAGCCCAAATCTGCTTAAAACTTTCTCTCTCAATGAGAGAAAGCTGTTTCATTTAATGTTTAGTGCAAAACTTGCCAAACTGAAAGATGCCTATGTCTTATCAAATATAATGTTTTTTACAATGCAGTAAAACCGTTTCTAATGTGTTAGAAGTTAAATGCACAAAATCTTATTTTAGAGCTCCAATGCTCAAGATTGTCAGTTTACAGGTTTCTGAGACCACTATTGTTAAAATAGTGCTTCTGTTCAAATGAACACCAAACTAGCCCAAATCTGCTTAAAACCTTCTCTCTCAATGAGAGAAAGCTGTTTCTTTCAATGTTTAGTGCAAAACTTGCCAAACTAAAAGATGCTTATGTCTTATCAAATATAATGTTTTTTACAATGCAGTAAAACCATTTCTAATGCGTTAGAAGTTAAATGCACAAAATCTTATTTTAGAGCTCCAATGCTCAAGATTGTCAGTTTACAGGTTTCTTAGTCCACTAATGTTCAAATAGTGCTTTCTGTTCAAATGAACTGCAAACTAGCCCAATTCTGCTTAAAAACTTCTCTCTCAATGAGAGAAAGCTGCTTCATTCAATGTTTAGTGCAAAACTTGCCAAACTGAAAGATGCTTATGTCTAATGATATAAAATGTTTTTTGCAATGCAGTGAGACAGTTTTAAATGTGTTAGAAGTTATATGCACAAAATCTTATTTTAGAGCTCCAATGCTCAAGATTGTCAGTTTACAGGTTTCTGAGACCACTAATGTTAAAATAGTGCTTCTGTTCAAATGAACACCAAACTAGCCCAAATCTGCTTAAAACCTTCTCTCTCAATGAGAGAAAGCTGTTTCATTCAATGTTTAGTGCAAAACTTGCCAAACTAAAAGACGCTTATGTCTTATCAAATATAATGTTTTTTACAATGCAGTAAAACCATTTCTAATGCGTTAGAAGTTAAATGCACAAAATCTTATTTTAGAGCTCCAATGCTCAAGATTGTCAGTTTACAGGTTTCTTAGTCCACTAATGTTCAAATAGTTCTTTCTGTTCAAATGAACTGCAAACTAGCCCAATTCTGCTTAAAACCTTCTCTCTCAATGAGAGAAAGCTGCTTCATTCAATGTTTAGTGCAAAACTTGCCAAACTGAAAGATGCTTATGTCTTATCAAATATAATGTTTTTTTGCAATGCAGTGAGACAGATTTTAATGTGTTAGAAGTTATATGCACAAAATCTTATTTTAGAGCTCCAATGCTCAAGATTGTCAGTTTACAGGTTTCTGAGACCACTAAAGTTAAAATAGTTCTTCTGTTCAAGTGAACAGCAAACTAGCCCAAATCTGCTTAAAACCTTCTCTCTCAATGAGAGAAAGCTGTTTCATTCAATGTTTAGTGCAAAACTTGCCAAACTGAAAGATGCTTATGTCTAATGATATAAAATGTGTTTTGCAATGCAGTGAGACAGATTTTAATGTGTTAGAAGTTATATGCACAAAATCTTATTTTAGAGCTCCAATGCTCAAGATTGTCAGTTTACAGGTTTCTGAGTCCATTAATGTTAAAATACTGCTTCTGTTCAAATCAACAGAAAACTAGCCCAAATCTGCTTAAAACCTTCTCTCTCAATGAGAGAATGCTGTTTCATTCAATGTTTAGTGCAAAACTTGCCAAACTGAAAGATGCTTATGTCTTATCAAATATAATGTTTTTTACAATGCAGTAAAACCGTTTCTAATGCGTTAGAAGTTATATGCACAAAATCTTATTTTAGAGCTCCAATGCTCAAGATTGTCAGTTTACAGGTTTCTGAGTCCACTAATGTTAAAATAGTGCTTCTGTTCAAATCAACAGAAAACTAGCCCAAATCTGCTTAAAACCTTCTCTCTCAATGAGAGAATGCTGTTTCATTCAATGTTTAGTGCAAAACTTGCCAAACTGAAAGATGCTTATGTCTTATCAAATATAATGTTTTTTTTGCAATGCAGTGAGACAGATTTTAATGTGTTAGAAGTTATATGCACAAAATCTTATTTTAGAGCTCCAAGGTTCAAGATTGTCAGTTTACAGGTTTCTGACACCACTAATGTTAAAATAGTGCTTCTGTTCAAATGAACAGCAAACTAGCCCAAATCTGCTTAAAACCTTCTCTCTCAATGAGAGAAAGCTGTTTCATTCAATGTTTAGTGCAAAACTTGCCAAACTGAAAGATGCTTATGTCTTATCAAATATAATGTTTTTTTGCAATGCAGTGAGACAGATTTTAATGTGTTAGAAGTTATATGCACAAAATCTTATTTTACAGCTCCAATGCTCAAGATTGTCAGTTTACAGGTTTCTGAGTCCACTAATGTTAAAATAGTGCTTCTGTTCAAATCAACAGAAAACTAGCCCAAATCTGCTTAAAACCTTCTCTCTCAATGAGAGAAAGCTGTTTCATACATTGTTTAGTGCAAAACTTGCCAAACTGAAAGATTCTTATGTCTAATGATATAAAATGTGTTTTGCAATGCAGTGAGACAGATTTTAATGTGTTAGAAGTTATATGCACAAAATCTTATTTTAGAGCTCCAATGCTCAAGATTGTCAGTTTACAGGTTTCTGAGTCCACTAATCTTAAAATAGTGCTTCTGTTCAAATGAACTGCAAACTAGCCCAAATCTGCTTAAAACCTCTCTCAATGAGAGAAAGCTGTTTCATACATTGTTTAGTGCAAAACTTGCCAAACTGAAAGATTCTTGTCTAATGATATAAAATGTGTTTTGCAATGCAGTGAGACAGATTTTAATGTGTTAGAAGTTATATGCACAAAATCTTATTTTAGAGCTTCAGTGCTCAAGATTGTCTGATTACAGGTTTCTGAGATCACTAATGTTAAAATAGTGCTTCTGTTCAAATGAACAGCAAACTAGCCCAAATCTGCTTAAAACTTTCTCTCTCAATGAGAGAAAGCTGTTTCATTTAATGTTTAGTGCAAAACTTGCCAAACTGAAAGATGCCTATGTCTTATCAAATATAATGTTTTTTACAATGCAGTAAAACCGTTTCTAATGTGTTAGAAGTTAAATGCACAAAATCTTATTTTAGAGCTCCAATGCTCAAGATTGTCAGTTTACAGGTTTCTGAGACCACTATTGTTAAAATAGTGCTTCTGTTCAAATGAACACCAAACTAGCCCAAATCTGCTTAAAACCTTCTCTCTCAATGAGAGAAAGCTGTTTCTTTCAATGTTTAGTGCAAAACTTGCCAAACTAAAAGATGCTTATGTCTTATCAAATATAATGTTTTTTACAATGCAGTAAAACCATTTCTAATGCGTTAGAAGTTAAATGCACAAAATCTTATTTTAGAGCTCCAATGCTCAAGATTGTCAGTTTACAGGTTTCTTAGTCCACTAATGTTCAAATAGTGCTTTCTGTTCAAATGAACTGCAAACTAGCCCAATTCTGCTTAAAAACTTCTCTCTCAATGAGAGAAAGCTGCTTCATTCAATGTTTAGTGCAAAACTTGCCAAACTGAAAGATGCTTATGTCTAATGATATAAAATGTTTTTTGCAATGCAGTGAGACAGTTTTAAATGTGTTAGAAGTTATATGCACAAAATCTTATTTTAGAGCTCCAATGCTCAAGATTGTCAGTTTACAGGTTTCTGAGACCACTAATGTTAAAATAGTGCTTCTGTTCAAATGAACACCAAACTAGCCCAAATCTGCTTAAAACCTTCTCTCTCAATGAGAGAAAGCTGTTTCATTCAATGTTTAGTGCAAAACTTGCCAAACTGAAAGATGTTTATGTCTAATGATATAAAATGTGTTTTGCAATGCAGTGAGACAGATTTTAATGTGTTAGAAGTTATATGCACAAAATCTTATTTTAGAGCTCCAATGCTCAAGATTGTCAGTTTACAGGTTTCTGAGTCCATTAATGTTAAAATACTGCTTCTGTTCAAATCAACAGAAAACTAGCCCAAATCTGCTTAAAACCTTCTCTCTCAATGAGAGAATGCTGTTTCATTCAATGTTTAGTGCAAAACTTGCCAAACTGAAAGATGCTTATGTCTTATCAAATATAATGTTTTTTACAATGCAGTAAAACCGTTTCTAATGCGTTAGAAGTTAAATGCACAAAATCTTATTTTAGAGCTCCAATGCTCAAGATTGTCAGTTTACAGGTTTCTGAGTCCACTAATGTTAAAATAGTGCTTCTGTTCAAATGGACTGCAAATTAGCCCAAATCTGCTTAAAACCTCTCTCAATGAGAGAAAGCTGTTTCATACATTGTTTAGTGCAAAACTTGCCAAACTGAAAGATTCTTATGTCTAATGATATAAAATGTGTTTTGCAATGCAGTGAGACAGATTTTAATGTGTTAGAAGTTATATGCACAAAATCTTATTTTAGAGCTCCAATGCTCAAGATTGTCAGTTTACAGGTTTCTGAGTCCACTAATGTTAAAATAGTGCTTCTGTTCAAATCAACAGAAAACTAGCCCAAATCTGCTTAAAACCTTCTCTCTCAATGAGAGAATGCTGTTTCATTCAATGTTTAGTGCAAAACTTGCCAAACTGAAAGATGCTTATGTCTTATCAAATATAATGTTTTTTTTGCAATGCAGTGAGACAGATTTTAATGTGTTAGAAGTTATATGCACAAAATCTTATTTTAGAGCTCCAAGGTTCAAGATTGTCAGTTTACAGGTTTCTGACACCACTAATGTTAAAATAGTGCTTCTGTTCAAATGAACAGCAAACTAGCCCAAATCTGCTTAAAACCTTCTCTCTCAATGAGAGAAAGCTGTTTCATTCAATGTTTAGTGCAAAACTTGCCAAACTGAAAGATGCTTATGTCTTATCAAATATAATGTTTTTTTGCAATGCAGTGAGACAGATTTTAATGTGTTAGAAGTTATATGCACAAAATCTTATTTTACAGCTCCAATGCTCAAGATTGTCAGTTTACAGGTTTCTGAGTCCACTAATGTTAAAATAGTGCTTCTGTTCAAATCAACAGAAAACTAGCCCAAATCTGCTTAAAACCTTCTCTCTCAATGAGAGAAAGCTGTTTCATACATTGTTTAGTGCAAAACTTGCCAAACTGAAAGATTCTTATGTCTAATGATATAAAATGTGTTTTGCAATGCAGTGAGACAGATTTTAATGTGTTAGAAGTTATATGCACAAAATCTTATTTTAGAGCTCCAATGCTCAAGATTGTCAGTTTACAGGTTTCTGAGTCCACTAATCTTAAAATAGTGCTTCTGTTCAAATGAACTGCAAACTAGCCCAAATCTGCTTAAAACCTCTCTCAATGAGAGAAAGCTGTTTCATACATTGTTTAGTGCAAAACTTGCCAAACTGAAATATTCTTGTCTAATGATATAAAATGTGTTTTGCAATGCAGTGAGACAGATTTTAATGTGTTAGAAGTTATATGCACAAAATCTTATTTTAGAGCTCCAATGCTCAAGATTGTCAGTTTACAGGTTTCTGAGTCCACTAATGTTAAAATAGTGCTTCTGTTCAAATGAACCGCAAACTAGCCCAAATTTGCTTAAAACCTTCTCTCTCAATGAGAGAAAGCTGTTTCATTCATTGTTTAGTGCAAAACTTGCCAAACTGAAAGATGCTTATGTCTTATCAAATATAATGTTTTTTACAATGCAGTAAAACCGTTTCTAATGCGTTAGAAGTTAAATGCACAAAATCTTATTTTAGAGCTCCAATGCTCAAGATTGTCAGTTTACAGGTTTCTGAGTCCACTAATGTTCAAATAGTGCTTCTGTTCAAATGAACTGCAAACTAGCCCAAATCTGCTTAAAACCTCTCTCAATGAGAGAAAGCTGTTTCATACATTGTTGAGTGCAAAACTTGCCAAACTGAAAGATTCTTATGTCTAATGATATAAAATGTGTTTTGCAATGCAGTGAGACAGATTTTAATGTGTTAGAAGTTATATGCACAAAATCTTATTTTAGAGCTCCAATGCTCAAGATTGTCAGTTTACAGGTTTCTGAGTCCACTAATGTTAAAATAGTGCTTCTGTGCAAATCAACAGAAAACTAGCCCAAATCTGCTTAAAACCTTCTCTCTCAATGAGAGAATGCTGTTTCATTCAATGTTTAGTGCAAAACTTGCCAAACTGAAAGATGCTTATGTCTTATCAAATATAATGTTTTTTTGCAATGCAGTGAGACAGATTTTAATGTGTTAGAAGTTATAAGCACAAAATCTTATTTTAGAGCTCCAATGCTCAAGATTGTCAGTTTACAGGTTTCTGAGTCCACTAATCTTAAAATAGTGCTTCTGTTCAAATGAACTGCAAACTAGCCCAAATCTGCTTAAAACCTCTCTCAATGAGAGAAAGCTGTTTCATACATTGTTTAGTGCAAAACTTGCCAAACTGAAAGATTCTTATGTCTAATGATATAAAATGTGTTTTGCAATGCAGTGAGACAGATTTTAATGTGTTAGAAGTTATATGCACAAAATCTTATTTTAGAGCTCCAATGCTCAAGATTGTCAGTTTGCAGGTTTCTGAGTCCACTAATGTTAAAATAGTGCTTCTGTTCAAATGAACAGCAAACTAGCCCAAATCTGCTTAAAACCTTCTCTCTCAATGAGAGAAAGCTGTTTCATACATTGTTTAGTGCAAAACTTGCCAAACTGAAAGATTCTTATGTCTAATGATATAAAATGTGTTTTGCAATGCAGTGAGACAGATTTTAATGTGTTAGAAGTTATATGCACAAAATCTTATTTTAGAGCTCCAATGCTCAAGATTGTCAGTTTGCAGGTTTCTGAGTCCACTAATGTTAAAATAGTGCTTCTGTTCAAATGAACAGCAAACTAGCCCAAATCTGCTTAAAACCTTCTCTCTCAATGAGAGAAGGCTGTTTCTTTCAATGTTTAGTGCAAAACTTGCCAAACTGAAAGATGCTTATGTCTAATGATATAAAATGTGTTTTGCAATGCAGTGAGACAGATTTTAATGTGTTAGAAGTTATATGCACAAAATCTTATTTTAGAGCTCCAAGGTTCAAGATTGTCAGTTTACAGGTTTCTGACACCACTAATGTTAAAATAGTGCTTCTGTTCAAATGAACAGCAAACTAGCCCAAATCTGCTTAAAACCTTCTCTCTCAATGAGAGAAAGCTGTTTCATTTAATGTTTAGTGCAAAACTTGCCAAACTGAAAGATGCTTATGTCTAATGATATAAAATGTGTTTTGCAATGCAGTGAGACAGATTTTAATGTGTTAGAAGTTATATGCACAAAATCTTATTTTAGAGCTTCAGTGCTCAAGATTGTCTGATTACAGGTTTCTGAGATCACTAATGTTAAAATAGTGCTTCTGTTCAAATGAACAGCAAACTAGCCCAAATCTGCTTAAAACTTTCTCTCTCAATGAGAGAAAGCTGTTTCATTTAATGTTTAGTGCAAAACTTGCCAAACTGAAAGATGCCTATGTCTTATCAAATATAATGTTTTTTACAATGCAGTAAAACCGTTTCTAATGTGTTAGAAGTTAAATGCACAAAATCTTATTTTAGAGCTCCAATGCTCAAGATTGTCAGTTTACAGGTTTCTGAGACCACTATTGTTAAAATAGTGCTTCTGTTCAAATGAACACCAAACTAGCCCAAATCTGCTTAAAACCTTCTCTCTCAATGAGAGAAAGCTGTTTCTTTCAATGTTTAGTGCAAAACTTGCCAAACTAAAAGATGCTTATGTCTTATCAAATATAATGTTTTTTACAATGCAGTAAAACCATTTCTAATGCGTTAGAAGTTAAATGCACAAAATCTTATTTTAGAGCTCCAATGCTCAAGATTGTCAGTTTACAGGTTTCTTAGTCCACTAATGTTCAAATAGTGCTTTCTGTTCAAATGAACTGCAAACTAGCCCAATTCTGCTTAAAAACTTCTCTCTCAATGAGAGAAAGCTGCTTCATTCAATGTTTAGTGCAAAACTTGCCAAACTGAAAGATGCTTATGTCTAATGATATAAAATGTTTTTTGCAATGCAGTGAGACAGTTTTAAATGTGTTAGAAGTTATATGCACAAAATCTTATTTTAGAGCTCCAATGCTCAAGATTGTCAGTTTACAGGTTTCTGAGACCACTAATGTTAAAATAGTGCTTCTGTTCAAATGAACACCAAACTAGCCCAAATCTGCTTAAAACCTTCTCTCTCAATGAGAGAAAGCTGTTTCATTCAATGTTTAGTGCAAAACTTGCCAAACTAAAAGACGCTTATGTCTTATCAAATATAATGTTTTTTACAATGCAGTAAAACCATTTCTAATGCGTTAGAAGTTAAATGCACAAAATCTTATTTTAGAGCTCCAATGCTCAAGATTGTCAGTTTACAGGTTTCTTAGTCCACTAATGTTCAAATAGTTCTTTCTGTTCAAATGAACTGCAAACTAGCCCAATTCTGCTTAAAACCTTCTCTCTCAATGAGAGAAAGCTGCTTCATTCAATGTTTAGTGCAAAACTTGCCAAACTGAAAGATGCTTATGTCTTATCAAATATAATGTTTTTTTGCAATGCAGTGAGACAGATTTTAATGTGTTAGAAGTTATATGCACAAAATCTTATTTTAGAGCTCCAATGCTCAAGATTGTCAGTTTACAGGTTTCTGAGACCACTAAAGTTAAAATAGTTCTTCTGTTCAAATGAACTGCAAACTAGCCCAATTCTGCTTAAAACCTTCTCTCTCAATGAGAGAAAGCTGTTTCATTCAATGTTTAGTGCAAAACTTGCCAAACTGAAAGATGCTTATGTCTAATGATATAAAATGTGTTTTGCAATGCAGTGAGACAGATTTTAATGTGTTAGAAGTTATATGCACAAAATCTTATTTTAGAGCTCCAATGCTCAAGATTGTCAGTTTACAGGTTTCTGAGTCCATTAATGTTAAAATACTGCTTCTGTTCAAATCAACAGAAAACTAGCCCAAATCTGCTTAAAACCTTCTCTCTCAATGAGAGAATGCTGTTTCATTCAATGTTTAGTGCAAAACTTGCCAAACTGAAAGATGCTTATGTCTTATCAAATATAATGTTTTTTACAATGCAGTAAAACCGTTTCTAATGCGTTAGAAGTTAAATGCACAAAATCTTATTTTAGAGCTCCAATGCTCAAGATTGTCAGTTTACAGGTTTCTGAGTCCACTAATGTTAAAATAGTGCTTCTGTTCAAATGGACTGCAAATTAGCCCAAATCTGCTTAAAACCTCTCTCAATGAGAGAAAGCTGTTTCATACATTGTTTAGTGCAAAACTTGCCAAACTGAAAGATTCTTATGTCTAATGATATAAAATGTGTTTTGCAATGCAGTGAGACAGATTTTAATGTGTTAGAAGTTATATGCACAAAATCTTATTTTAGAGCTCCAATGCTCAAGATTGTCAGTTTACAGGTTTCTGAGTCCACTAATGTTAAAATAGTGCTTCTGTTCAAATCAACAGAAAACTAGCCCAAATCTGCTTAAAACCTTCTCTCTCAATGAGAGAATGCTGTTTCATTCAATGTTTAGTGCAAAACTTGCCAAACTGAAAGATGCTTATGTCTTATCAAATATAATGTTTTTTTTGCAATGCAGTGAGACAGATTTTAATGTGTTAGAAGTTATATGCACAAAATCTTATTTTAGAGCTCCAAGGTTCAAGATTGTCAGTTTACAGGTTTCTGACACCACTAATGTTAAAATAGTGCTTCTGTTCAAATGAACAGCAAACTAGCCCAAATCTGCTTAAAACCTTCTCTCTCAATGAGAGAAAGCTGTTTCATTCAATGTTTAGTGCAAAACTTGCCAAACTGAAAGATGCTTATGTCTTATCAAATATAATGTTTTTTTGCAATGCAGTGAGACAGATTTTAATGTGTTAGAAGTTATATGCACAAAATCTTATTTTACAGCTCCAATGCTCAAGATTGTCAGTTTACAGGTTTCTGAGTCCACTAATGTTAAAATAGTGCTTCTGTTCAAATCAACAGAAAACTAGCCCAAATCTGCTTAAAACCTTCTCTCTCAATGAGAGAAAGCTGTTTCATACATTGTTTAGTGCAAAACTTGCCAAACTGAAAGATTCTTATGTCTAATGATATAAAATGTGTTTTGCAATGCAGTGAGACAGATTTTAATGTGTTAGAAGTTATATGCACAAAATCTTATTTTAGAGCTCCAATGCTCAAGATTGTCAGTTTACAGGTTTCTGAGTCCACTAATCTTAAAATAGTGCTTCTGTTCAAATGAACTGCAAACTAGCCCAAATCTGCTTAAAACCTCTCTCAATGAGAGAAAGCTGTTTCATACATTGTTTAGTGCAAAACTTGCCAAACTGAAAGATTCTTGTCTAATGATATAAAATGTGTTTTGCAATGCAGTGAGACAGATTTTAATGTGTTAGAAGTTATATGCACAAAATCTTATTTTAGAGCTTCAGTGCTCAAGATTGTCTGATTACAGGTTTCTGAGATCACTAATGTTAAAATAGTGCTTCTGTTCAAATGAACAGCAAACTAGCCCAAATCTGCTTAAAACTTTCTCTCTCAATGAGAGAAAGCTGTTTCATTTAATGTTTAGTGCAAAACTTGCCAAACTGAAAGATGCCTATGTCTTATCAAATATAATGTTTTTTACAATGCAGTAAAACCGTTTCTAATGTGTTAGAAGTTAAATGCACAAAATCTTATTTTAGAGCTCCAATGCTCAAGATTGTCAGTTTACAGGTTTCTGAGACCACTATTGTTAAAATAGTGCTTCTGTTCAAATGAACACCAAACTAGCCCAAATCTGCTTAAAACCTTCTCTCTCAATGAGAGAAAGCTGTTTCTTTCAATGTTTAGTGCAAAACTTGCCAAACTAAAAGATGCTTATGTCTTATCAAATATAATGTTTTTTACAATGCAGTAAAACCATTTCTAATGCGTTAGAAGTTAAATGCACAAAATCTTATTTTAGAGCTCCAATGCTCAAGATTGTCAGTTTACAGGTTTCTTAGTCCACTAATGTTCAAATAGTGCTTTCTGTTCAAATGAACTGCAAACTAGCCCAATTCTGCTTAAAAACTTCTCTCTCAATGAGAGAAAGCTGCTTCATTCAATGTTTAGTGCAAAACTTGCCAAACTGAAAGATGCTTATGTCTAATGATATAAAATGTTTTTTGCAATGCAGTGAGACAGTTTTAAATGTGTTAGAAGTTATATGCACAAAATCTTATTTTAGAGCTCCAATGCTCAAGATTGTCAGTTTACAGGTTTCTGAGACCACTAATGTTAAAATAGTGCTTCTGTTCAAATGAACACCAAACTAGCCCAAATCTGCTTAAAACCTTCTCTCTCAATGAGAGAAAGCTGTTTCATTCAATGTTTAGTGCAAAACTTGCCAAACTGAAAGATGTTTATGTCTAATGATATAAAATGTGTTTTGCAATGCAGTGAGACAGATTTTAATGTGTTAGAAGTTATATGCACAAAATCTTATTTTAGAGCTCCAATGCTCAAGATTGTCAGTTTACAGGTTTCTGAGTCCATTAATGTTAAAATACTGCTTCTGTTCAAATCAACAGAAAACTAGCCCAAATCTGCTTAAAACCTTCTCTCTCAATGAGAGAATGCTGTTTCATTCAATGTTTAGTGCAAAACTTGCCAAACTGAAAGATGCTTATGTCTTATCAAATATAATGTTTTTTACAATGCAGTAAAACCGTTTCTAATGCGTTAGAAGTTAAATGCACAAAATCTTATTTTAGAGCTCCAATGCTCAAGATTGTCAGTTTACAGGTTTCTGAGTCCACTAATGTTAAAATAGTGCTTCTGTTCAAATGGACTGCAAATTAGCCCAAATCTGCTTAAAACCTCTCTCAATGAGAGAAAGCTGTTTCATACATTGTTTAGTGCAAAACTTGCCAAACTGAAAGATTCTTATGTCTAATGATATA
Source organism: Carassius carassius (assembly GCF_963082965.1). NCBI lineage: Eukaryota > Metazoa > Chordata > Actinopteri > Cypriniformes > Cyprinidae > Carassius > Carassius carassius. Next base: position 30,106,319 of record NC_081762.1, read on the forward strand.
AAATGTGTTTTGCAATGCAGTGAGACAGATTTTAATGTGTTAGAAGTTATATGCACAAAATCTTATTTTAGAGCTCCAATGCTCAAGATTGTCAGTTTACAGGTTTCTGAGTCCACTAATGTTAAAATAGTGCTTCTGTTCAAATCAACAGAAAACTAGCCCAAATCTGCTTAAAACCTTCTCTCTCAATGAGAGAATGCTGTTTCATTCAATGTTTAGTGCAAAACTTGCCAAACTGAAAGATGCTTATGTCTTATCAAATATAATGTTTTTTTTGCAATGCAGTGAGACAGATTTTAATGTGTTAGAAGTTATATGCACAAAATCTTATTTTAGAGCTCCAAGGTTCAAGATTGTCAGTTTACAGGTTTCTGACACCACTAATGTTAAAATAGTGCTTCTGTTCAAATGAACAGCAAACTAGCCCAAATCTGCTTAAAACCTTCTCTCTCAATGAGAGAAAGCTGTTTCATTCAATGTTTAGTGCAAAACTTGCCAAACTGAAAGATGCTTATGTCTTATCAAATATAATGTTTTTTTGCAATGCAGTGAGACAGATTTTAATGTGTTAGAAGTTATATGCACAAAATCTTATTTTACAGCTCCAATGCTCAAGATTGTCAGTTTACAGGTTTCTGAGTCCACTAATGTTAAAATAGTGCTTCTGTTCAAATCAACAGAAAACTAGCCCAAATCTGCTTAAAACCTTCTCTCTCAATGAGAGAAAGCTGTTTCATACATTGTTTAGTGCAAAACTTGCCAAACTGAAAGATTCTTATGTCTAATGATATAAAATGTGTTTTGCAATGCAGTGAGACAGATTTTAATGTGTTAGAAGTTATATGCACAAAATCTTATTTTAGAGCTCCAATGCTCAAGATTGTCAGTTTACAGGTTTCTGAGTCCACTAATCTTAAAATAGTGCTTCTGTTCAAATGAACTGCAAACTAGCCCAAATCTGCTTAAAACCTCTCTCAATGAGAGAAAGCTGTTTCATACATTGTTTAGTGCAAAACTTGCCAAACTGAAATATTCTTGTCTAATGATATAAAATGTGTTTTGCAATGCAGTGAGACAGATTTTAATGTGTTAGAAGTTATATGCACAAAATCTTATTTTAGAGCTCCAATGCTCAAGATTGTCAGTTTACAGGTTTCTGAGTCCACTAATGTTAAAATAGTGCTTCTGTTCAAATGAACCGCAAACTAGCCCAAATTTGCTTAAAACCTTCTCTCTCAATGAGAGAAAGCTGTTTCATTCATTGTTTAGTGCAAAACTTGCCAAACTGAAAGATGCTTATGTCTTATCAAATATAATGTTTTTTACAATGCAGTAAAACCGTTTCTAATGCGTTAGAAGTTAAATGCACAAAATCTTATTTTAGAGCTCCAATGCTCAAGATTGTCAGTTTACAGGTTTCTGAGTCCACTAATGTTCAAATAGTGCTTCTGTTCAAATGAACTGCAAACTAGCCCAAATCTGCTTAAAACCTCTCTCAATGAGAGAAAGCTGTTTCATACATTGTTGAGTGCAAAACTTGCCAAACTGAAAGATTCTTATGTCTAATGATATAAAATGTGTTTTGCAATGCAGTGAGACAGATTTTAATGTGTTAGAAGTTATATGCACAAAATCTTATTTTAGAGCTCCAATGCTCAAGATTGTCAGTTTACAGGTTTCTGAGTCCACTAATGTTAAAATAGTGCTTCTGTGCAAATCAACAGAAAACTAGCCCAAATCTGCTTAAAACCTTCTCTCTCAATGAGAGAATGCTGTTTCATTCAATGTTTAGTGCAAAACTTGCCAAACTGAAAGATGCTTATGTCTTATCAAATATAATGTTTTTTTGCAATGCAGTGAGACAGATTTTAATGTGTTAGAAGTTATAAGCACAAAATCTTATTTTAGAGCTCCAATGCTCAAGATTGTCAGTTTACAGGTTTCTGAGTCCACTAATCTTAAAATAGTGCTTCTGTTCAAATGAACTGCAAACTAGCCCAAATCTGCTTAAAACCTCTCTCAATGAGAGAAAGCTGTTTCATACATTGTTTAGTGCAAAACTTGCCAAACTGAAAGATTCTTATGTCTAATGATATAAAATGTGTTTTGCAATGCAGTGAGACAGATTTTAATGTGTTAGAAGTTATATGCACAAAATCTTATTTTAGAGCTCCAATGCTCAAGATTGTCAGTTTGCAGGTTTCTGAGTCCACTAATGTTAAAATAGTGCTTCTGTTCAAATGAACAGCAAACTAGCCCAAATCTGCTTAAAACCTTCTCTCTCAATGAGAGAAAGCTGTTTCATACATTGTTTAGTGCAAAACTTGCCAAACTGAAAGATTCTTATGTCTAATGATATAAAATGTGTTTTGCAATGCAGTGAGACAGATTTTAATGTGTTAGAAGTTATATGCACAAAATCTTATTTTAGAGCTCCAATGCTCAAGATTGTCAGTTTGCAGGTTTCTGAGTCCACTAATGTTAAAATAGTGCTTCTGTTCAAATGAACAGCAAACTAGCCCAAATCTGCTTAAAACCTTCTCTCTCAATGAGAGAAGGCTGTTTCTTTCAATGTTTAGTGCACAACTTGCCAAACTAAAAGATGCTTATGTCTTATCAAATATAATGTTTTTTACAATGCAGTAAAACCATTTCTAATGCGTTAGAAGTTAAATGCACAAAATCTTATTTTAGAGCTCCAATGCTCAAGATTGTCAGTTTACAGGTTTCTTAGTCCACTAATGTTCAAATAGTGCTTTCTGTTCAAATGAACTGCAAACTAGCCCAATTCTGCTTAAAAACTTCTCTCTCAATGAGAGAAAGCTGCTTCATTCAATGTTTAGTGCAAAACTTGCCAAACTGAAAGATGCTTATGTCTAATGATATAAAATGTTTTTTGCAATGCAGTGAGACAGTTTTAAATGTGTTAGAAGTTATATGCACAAAATCTTATTTTAGAGCTCCAATGCTCAAGATTGTCAGTTTACAGGTTTCTGAGACCACTAATGTTAAAATAGTGCTTCTGTTCAAATGAACACCAAACTAGTCCAAATCTGCTTAAAACCTTCTCTCTCAATGAGAGAAAGCTGTTTCATTCAATGTTTAGTGCAAAACTTGCCAAACTAAAAGACGCTTATGTCTTATCAAATATAATGTTTTTTACAATGCAGTAAAACCATTTCTAATGCGTTAGAAGTTAAATGCACAAAATCTTATTTTAGAGCTCCAATGCTCAAGATTGTCAGTTTACAGGTTTCTTAGTCCACTAATGTTCAAATAGTTCTTTCTGTTCAAATGAACTGCAAACTAGCCCAATTCTGCTTAAAACCTTCTCTCTCAATGAGAGAAAGCTGCTTCATTCAATGTTTAGTGCAAAACTTGCCAAACTGAAAGATGCTTATGTCTTATCAAATATAATGTTTTTTTGCAATGCAGTGAGACAGATTTTAATGTGTTAGAAGTTATATGCACAAAATCTTATTTTAGAGCTCCAATGCTCAAGATTGTCAGTTTACAGGTTTCTGAGACCACTAAAGTTAAAATAGTTCTTCTGTTCAAGTGAACAGCAAACTAGCCCAAATCTGCTTAAAACCTTCTCTCTCAATGAGAGAAAGCTGTTTCATTCAATGTTTAGTGCAAAACTTGCCAAACTGAAAGATGCTTATGTCTAATGATATAAAATGTGTTTTGCAATGCAGTGAGACAGATTTTAATGTGTTAGAAGTTATATGCACAAAATCTTATTTTAGAGCTCCAATGCTCAAGATTGTCAGTTTACAGGTTTCTGAGTCCACTAATGTTAAAACAGTGCTTCTGTTCAAATCAACAGAAAACTAGCCCAAATCTGCTTAAAACCTTCTCTCTCAATGAGAGAATGCTGTTTCATTCAATGTTTAGTGCAAAACTTGCCAAACTGAAAGATGCTTATGTCTTATCAAATATAATGTTTTTTACAATGCAGTAAAACCGTTTCTAATGCGTAAGAAGTTAAATGCACAAAATCTTATTTTAGAGCTCCAATGCTCAAGATTGTCAGTTTACGGGTTTCTGAGTCCACTAATGTTAAAATAGTGCTTCTGTTCAAATGAACTGCAAATTAGCCCAAATCTGCTTAAAACCTCTCTCAATGAGAGAAAGCTGTTTCATACATTGTTTAGTGCAAAACTTGCCAAACTGAAAGATTCTTATGTCTAATGATATAAAATGTGTTTTGCAATGCAGTGAGACAGATTTTAATGTGTTAGAAGTTATATGCACAAAATCTTATTTTAGAGCTCCAATGCTCAAGATTGTCAGTTTACAGGTTTCTGAGTCCACTAATGTTAAAATAGTGCTTCTGTTCAAATCAACAGAAAACTAGCCCAAATCTGCTTAAAACCTTCTCTCTCAATGAGAGAATGCTGTTTCATTCAATGTTTAGTGCAAAACTTGCCAAACTGAAAGATGCTTATGTCTTATCAAATATAATGTTTTTTTGCAATGCAGTGAGACAGATTTTAATGTGTTAGAAGTTATATGCACAAAATCTTATTTTAGAGCTCCAATGCTCAAGATTGTCAGTTTGCAGGTTTCTGAGTCCACTAATGTTAAAATAGTGCTTCTGTTCAAATGAACAGCAAACTAGCCCAAATCTGCTTAAAACCTTCTCTCTCAATGAGAGAAAGCTGTTTCATACATTGTTTAGTGCAAAACTTGCCAAACTGAAAGATTCTTATGTCTAATGATATAAAATGTGTTTTGCAATGCAGGTGAGACAGATTTTAATGTGTTAGAAGTTATATGCACAAAATCTTATTTTAGAGCTCCAATGCTCAAGATTGTCAGTTTACAGGTTTCTGAGTCCACTAATCTTAAAATAGTGCTTCTGTTCAAATGAACTGCAAACTAGCCCAAATCTGCTTAAAACCTCTCTCAATGAGAGAAAGCTGTTTCATAAATTGTTTAGTGCAAAACTTGCCAAACTGAAAGATTCGTATGTCTAATGATATAAAATGTGTTTTGCAATGCAGTGAGACAGATTTTAATGTGTTAGAAGTTATATGCACAAAATCTTATTTTAGAGCTCCAATGCTCAAGATTGTCAGTTTACAGGTTTCTGAGTCCACTAATGTTAAAATAGTGCTTCTGTTCAAATCAACAGAAAACTAGCCCAAATCTGCTTAAAACCTTCTCTCTCAATGAGCGAATGCTGTTTCATTCAATGTTTAGTGCAAAACTTGCCAAACTGAAAGATGCTTATGTCTTATCAAATATAATGTTTTTTACAATGCAGTAAAACCATTTCTAATGCGTTAGAAGTTAAATGCACAAAATCTTATTTTAGAGCTCCAATGCTCAAGATTGTCAGTTTACAGGTTTCTTAGTCCACTAATGTTCAAATAGTGCTTTCTGTTCAAATGAACTGCAAACTAGCCCAATTCTGCTTAAAAACTTCTCTCTCAATGAGAGAAAGCTGCTTCATTCAATGTTTAGTGCAAAACTTGCCAAACTGAAAGATGCTTATGTCTAATGATATAAAATGTTTTTTGCAATGCAGTGAGACAGTTTTAAATGTGTTAGAAGTTATATGCACAAAATCTTATTTTAGAGCTCCAATGCTCAAGATTGTCAGTTTACAGGTTTCTGAGACCACTAATGTTAAAATAGTGCTTCTGTTCAAATGAACACCAAACTAGTCCAAATCTGCTTAAAACCTTCTCTCTCAATGAGAGAAAGCTGTTTCATTCAATGTTTAGTGCAAAACTTGCCAAACTAAAAGACGCTTATGTCTTATCAAATATAATGTTTTTTACAATGCAGTAAAACCATTTCTAATGCGTTAGAAGTTAAATGCACAAAATCTTATTTTAGAGCTCCAATGCTCAAGATTGTCAGTTTACAGGTTTCTTAGTCCACTAATGTTCAAATAGTTCTTTCTGTTCAAATGAACTGCAAACTAGCCCAATTCTGCTTAAAACCTTCTCTCTCAATGAGAGAAAGCTGCTTCATTCAATGTTTAGTGCAAAACTTGCCAAACTGAAAGATGCTTATGTCTTATCAAATATAATGTTTTTTTGCAATGCAGTGAGACAGATTTTAATGTGTTAGAAGTTATATGCACAAAATCTTATTTTAGAGCTCCAATGCTCAAGATTGTCAGTTTACAGGTTTCTGAGACCACTAAAGTTAAAATAGTTCTTCTGTTCAAGTGAACAGCAAACTAGCCCAAATCTGCTTAAAACCTTCTCTCTCAATGAGAGAAAGCTGTTTCATTCAATGTTTAGTGCAAAACTTGCCAAACTGAAAGATGCTTATGTCTAATGATATAAAATGTGTTTTGCAATGCAGTGAGACAGATTTTAATGTGTTAGAAGTTATATGCACAAAATCTTATTTTAGAGCTCCAATGCTCAAGATTGTCAGTTTACAGGTTTCTGAGTCCACTAATGTTAAAACAGTGCTTCTGTTCAAATCAACAGAAAACTAGCCCAAATCTGCTTAAAACCTTCTCTCTCAATGAGAGAATGCTGTTTCATTCAATGTTTAGTGCAAAACTTGCCAAACTGAAAGATGCTTATGTCTTATCAAATATAATGTTTTTTACAATGCAGTAAAACCGTTTCTAATGCGTTAGAAGTTAAATGCACAAAATCTTATTTTAGAGCTCCAATGCTCAAGATTGTCAGTTTACGGGTTTCTGAGTCCACTAATGTTAAAATAGTGCTTCTGTTCAAATGAACTGCAAATTAGCCCAAATCTGCTTAAAACCTCTCTCAATGAGAGAAAGCTGTTTCATACATTGTTTAGTGCAAAACTTGCCAAACTGAAAGATTCTTATGTCTAATGATATAAAATGTGTTTTGCAATGCAGTGAGACAGATTTTAATGTGTTAGAAGTTATATGCACAAAATCTTATTTTAGAGCTCCAATGCTCAAGATTGTCAGTTTACAGGTTTCTGAGTCCACTAATGTTAAAATAGTGCTTCTGTGCAAATCAACAGAAAACTAGCCCAAATCTGCTTAAAACCTTCTCTCTCAATGAGAGAATGCTGTTTCATTCAATGTTTAGTGCAAAACTTGCCAAACTGAAAGATGCTTATGTCTTATCAAATATAATGTTTTTTTGCAATGCAGTGAGACAGATTTTAATGTGTTAGAAGTTATATGCACAAAATCTTATTTTAGAGCTCCAATGCTCAAGATTGTCAGTTTACAGGTTTCTGAGTCCACTAATGTTAAAATAGTGCTTCTGTTCAAATGAACCGCAAACTAGCCCAAATCTGCTTAAAACCTTCTCTCTCAATGAGAGAAAGCTGTTTCATCCATTGTTTAGTGCAAAACTTGCCAAACTGAAAGATGCTTATGTCTTATCAAATATAATGTTTTTTACAATGCAGTAAAACCGTTTCTAATGCGTTAGAAGTTAAATGCACAAAATCTTATTTTAGAGCTTCAGTGCTCAAGATTGTCTGATTACAGGTTTCTGAGATCACTAATGTTAAAATAGTGCTTCTGTTCAAATGAACAGCAAACTAGCCCAAATCTGCTTAAAACCTTCTCTCTCAATGAGAGAAAGCTGTTTCATTCAATGTTTAGTGCAAAACTTGCCAAACTGAAAGATGCTTATGTCTTATCAAATATAATGTTTTTTTGCAATGCAGTGAGACAGATTTTAATGTGTTAGAAGTTATATGCACAAAATCTTATTTTACAGCTCCAATGCTCAAGATTGTCAGTTTACAGGTTTCTGAGTCCACTAATGTTAAAATAGTGCTTCTGTTCAAATCAACAGAAAACTAGCCCAAATCTGCTTAAAACCTTCTCTCTCAATGAGAGAAAGCTGTTTCATACATTGTTTAGTGCAAAACTTGCCAAACTGAAAGATTCTTATGTCTAATGATATAAAATGTGTTTTGCAATGCAGTGAGACAGATTTTAATGTGTTAGAAGTTATATGCACAAAATCTTATTTTAGAGCTCCAATGCTCAAGATTGTCAGTTTACAGGTTTCTGAGTCCACTAATCTTAAAATAGTGCTTCTGTTCAAATGAACTGCAAACTAGCCCAAATCTGCTTAAAACCTCTCTCAATGAGAGAAAGCTGTTTCATACATTGTTTAGTGCAAAACTTGCCAAACTGAAATATTCTTGTCTAATGATATAAAATGTGTTTTGCAATGCAGTGAGACAGATTTTAATGTGTTAGAAGTTATATGCACAAAATCTTATTTTAGAGCTCCAATGCTCAAGATTGTCAGTTTACAGGTTTCTGAGTCCACTAATGTTAAAATAGTGCTTCTGTTCAAGTGAACCGCAAACTAGCCCAAATTTGCTTAAAACCTTCTCTCTCAATGAGAGAAAGCTGTTTCATTCATTGTTTAGTGCAAAACTTGCCAAACTGAAAGATGCTTATGTCTTATCAAATATAATGTTTTTTACAATGCAGTAAAACCGTTTCTAATGCGTTAGAAGTTAAATGCACAAAATCTTATTTTAGAGCTCCAATGCTCAAGATTGTCAGTTTACAGGTTTCTGAGTCCACTAATGTTCAAATAGTGCTTCTGTTCAAATGAACTGCAAACTAGCCCAAATCTGCTTAAAACCTCTCTCAATGAGAGAAAGCTGTTTCATACATTGTTGAGTGCAAAACTTGCCAAACTGAAAGATTCTTATGTCTAATGATATAAAATGTGTTTTGCAATGCAGTGAGACAGATTTTAATGTGTTAGAAATTATATGCACAAAATCTTATTTTAGAGCTCCAATGCTCAAGATTGTCAGTTTACAGGTTTCTGAGTCCACTAATGTTAAAATAGTGCTTCTGTGCAAATCAACAGAAAACTAGCCCAAATCTGCTTAAAACCTTCTCTCTCAATGAGAGAATGCTGTTTCATTCAATGTTTAGTGCAAAACTTGCCAAACTGAAAGATGCTTATGTCTTATCAAATATAATGTTTTTTTGCAATGCAGTGAGACAGATTTTAATGTGTTAGAAGTTATAAGCACAAAATCTTATTTTAGAGCTCCAATGCTCAAGATTGTCAGTTTACAGGTTTCTGAGTCCACTAATCTTAAAATAGTGCTTCTGTTCAAATGAACTGCAAACTAGCCCAAATCTGCTTAAAACCTCTCTCAATGAGAGAAAGCTGTTTCATACATTGTTTAGTGCAAAACTTGCCAAACTGAAAGATTCTTATGTCTAATGATATAAAATGTGTTTTGCAATGCAGTGAGACAGATTTTAATGTGTTAGAAGTTATATGCACAAAATCTTATTTTAGAGCTCCAATGCTCAAGATTGTCAGTTTGCAGGTTTCTGAGTCCACTAATGTTAAAATAGTGCTTCTGTTCAAATGAACAGCAAACTAGCCCAAATCTGCTTAAAACCTTCTCTCTCAATGAGAGAAAGCTGTTTCATACATTGTTTAGTGCAAAACTTGCCAAACTGAAAGATTCTTATGTCTAATGATATAAAATGTGTTTTGCAATGCAGTGAGACAGATTTTAATGTGTTAGAAGTTATATGCACAAAATCTTATTTTAGAGCTCCAATGCTCAAGATTGTCAGTTTGCAGGTTTCTGAGTCCACTAATGTTAAAATAGTGCTTCTGTTCAAATGAACAGCAAACTAGCCCAAATCTGCTTAAAACCTTCTCTCTCAATGAGAGAAGGCTGTTTCTTTCAATGTTTAGTGCACAACTTGCCAAACTAAAAGATGCTTATGTCTTATCAAATATAATGTTTTTTACAATGCAGTAAAACCATTTCTAATGCGTTAGAAGTTAAATGCACAAAATCTTATTTTAGAGCTCCAATGCTCAAGATTGTCAGTTTACAGGTTTCTTAGTCCACTAATGTTCAAATAGTGCTTTCTGTTCAAATGAACTGCAAACTAGCCCAATTCTGCTTAAAAACTTCTCTCTCAATGAGAGAAAGCTGCTTCATTCAATGTTTAGTGCAAAACTTGCCAAACTGAAAGATGCTTATGTCTAATGATATAAAATGTTTTTTGCAATGCAGTGAGACAGTTTTAAATGTGTTAGAAGTTATATGCACAAAATCTTATTTTAGAGCTCCAATGCTCAAGATTGTCAGTTTACAGGTTTCTGAGACCACTAATGTTAAAATAGTGCTTCTGTTCAAATGAACACCAAACTAGTCCAAATCTGCTTAAAACCTTCTCTCTCAATGAGAGAAAGCTGTTTCATTCAATGTTTAGTGCAAAACTTGCCAAACTAAAAGACGCTTATGTCTTATCAAATATAATGTTTTTTACAATGCAGTAAAACCATTTCTAATGCGTTAGAAGTTAAATGCACAAAATCTTATTTTAGAGCTCCAATGCTCAAGATTGTCAGTTTACAGGTTTCTTAGTCCACTAATGTTCAAATAGTTCTTTCTGTTCAAATGAACTGCAAACTAGCCCAATTCTGCTTAAAACCTTCTCTCTCAATGAGAGAAAGCTGCTTCATTCAATGTTTAGTGCAAAACTTGCCAAACTGAAAGATGCTTATGTCTTATCAAATATAATGTTTTTTTGCAATGCAGTGAGACAGATTTTAATGTGTTAGAAGTTATATGCACAAAATCTTATTTTAGAGCTCCAATGCTCAAGATTGTCAGTTTACAGGTTTCTGAGACCACTAAAGTTAAAATATTTCTTCTGTTCAAGTGAACAGCAAACTAGCCCAAATCTGCTTAAAACCTTCTCTCTCAATGAGAGAAAGCTGTTTCATTCAATGTTTAGTGCAAAACTTGCCAAACTGAAAGATGCTTATGTCTAATGATATAAAATGTGTTTTGCAATGCAGTGAGACAGATTTTAATGTGTTAGAAGTTATATGCACAAAATCTTATTTTAGAGCTCCAATGCTCAAGATTGTCAGTTTACAGGTTTCTGAGTCCACTAATGTTAAAACAGTGCTTCTGTTCAAATCAACAGAAAACTAGCCCAAATCTGCTTAAAACCTTCTCTCTCAATGAGAGAATGCTGTTTCATTCAATGTTTAGTGCAAAACTTGCCAAACTGAAAGATGCTTATGTCTTATCAAATATAATGTTTTTTACAATGCAGTAAAACCGTTTCTAATGCGTAAGAAGTTAAATGCACAAAATCTTATTTTAGAGCTCCAATGCTCAAGATTGTCAGTTTACGGGTTTCTGAGTCCACTAATGTTAAAATAGTGCTTCTGTTCAAATGAACTGCAAATTAGCCCAAATCTGCTTAAAACCTCTCTCAATGAGAGAAAGCTGTTTCATACATTGTTTAGTGCAAAACTTGCCAAACTGAAAGATTCTTATGTCTAATGATATAAAATGTGTTTTGCAATGCAGTGAGACAGATTTTAATGTGTTAGAAGTTATATGCACAAAATCTTATTTTAGAGCTCCAATGCTCAAGATTGTCAGTTTACAGGTTTCTGAGTCCACTAATGTTAAAATAGTGCTTCTGTTCAAATCAACAGAAAACTAGCCCAAATCTGCTTAAAACCTTCTCTCTCAATGAGAGAATGCTGTTTCATTCAATGTTTAGTGCAAAACTTGCCAAACTGAAAGATGCTTATGTCTTATCAAATATAATGTTTTTTTGCAATGCAGTGAGACAGATTTTAATGTGTTAGAAGTTATATGCACAAAATCTTATTTTAGAGCTCCAATGCTCAAGATTGTCAGTTTGCAGGTTTCTGAGTCCACTAATGTTAAAATAGTGCTTCTGTTCAAATGAACAGCAAACTAGCCCAAATCTGCTTAAAACCTTCTCTCTCAATGAGAGAAAGCTGTTTCATACATTGTTTAGTGCAAAACTTGCCAAACTGAAAGATTCTTATGTCTAATGATATAAAATGTGTTTTGCAATGCAGGTGAGACAGATTTTAATGTGTTAGAAGTTATATGCACAAAATCTTATTTTAGAGCTCCAATGCTCAAGATTGTCAGTTTACAGGTTTCTGAGTCCACTAATCTTAAAATAGTGCTTCTGTTCAAATGAACTGCAAACTAGCCCAAATCTGCTTAAAACCTCTCTCAATGAGAGAAAGCTGTTTCATAAATTGTTTAGTGCAAAACTTGCCAAACTGAAAGATTCGTATGTCTAATGATATAAAATGTGTTTTGCAATGCAGTGAGACAGATTTTAATGTGTTAGAAGTTATATGCACAAAATCTTATTTTAGAGCTCCAATGCTCAAGATTGTCAGTTTACAGGTTTCTGAGTCCACTAATGTTAAAATAGTGCTTCTGTTCAAATCAACAGAAAACTAGCCCAAATCTGCTTAAAACCTTCTCTCTCAATGAGCGAATGCTGTTTCATTCAATGTTTAGTGCAAAACTTGCCAAACTGAAAGATGCTTATGTCTTATCAAATATAATGTTTTTTTACAATGCAGTAAAACAGTTTCTAATGTGTTAGAAGTTAAATGCACAAAATCTTATTTTAGAGCTCCAATGCTCAAGATTGTCAGTTTGCAGGTTTCTGAGTCCACTAATGTTCAAATAGTGCTTCTGTTCAAATGAACAGCAAACTAGCCCAAATCTGCTTAAAACCTTCTCTCTCAATGAGAGAAAGCTGTTTCATACATTGTTTAGTGCAAAACTTGCCAAACTGAAAGATTCTTATGTCTAATGATATAAAATGTGTTTTGCAATGCAGTGAGACAGATTTTAATGTGTTAGAAGTTATATGCACAAAATCTTATTTTAGAGCTTCAGTGCTCAAGATTGTCTGATTACAGGTTTCTGAGATCACTAATGTTAAAATAGTGCTTCTGTTCAAATGAACACCAAACTAGCCCAAATCTGCTTAAAACCTTCTCTCTCAATGAGAGAAGGCTGTTTCTTTCAATGTTTAGTGCACAACTTGCCAAACTAAAAGATGCTTATGTCTTATCAAATATAATGTTTTTTACAATGCAGTAAAACCATTTCTAATGCGTTAGAAGTTAAATGCACAAAATCTTATTTTAGAGCTCCAATGCTCAAGATTGTCAGTTTACAGGTTTCTTAGTCCACTAATGTTCAAATAGTGCTTTCTGTTCAAATGAACTGCAAACTAGCCCAATTCTGCTTAAAAACTTCTCTCTCAATGAGAGAAAGCTGCTTCATTCAATGTTTAGTGCAAAACTTGCCAAACTGAAAGATGCTTATGTCTAATGATATAAAATGTTTTTTGCAATGCAGTGAGACAGTTTTAAATGTGTTAGAAGTTATATGCACAAAATCTTATTTTAGAGCTCCAATGCTCAAGATTGTCAGTTTACAGGTTTCTGAGACCACTAATGTTAAAATAGTGCTTCTGTTCAAATGAACACCAAACTAGTCCAAATCTGCTTAAAACCTTCTCTCTCAATGAGAGAAAGCTGTTTCATTCAATGTTTAGTGCAAAACTTGCCAAACTAAAAGACGCTTATGTCTTATCAAATATAATGTTTTTTACAATGCAGTAAAACCATTTCTAATGCGTTAGAAGTTAAATGCACAAAATCTTATTTTAGAGCTCCAATGCTCAAGATTGTCAGTTTACAGGTTTCTTAGTCCACTAATGTTCAAATAGTTCTTTCTGTTCAAATGAACTGCAAACTAGCCCAATTCTGCTTAAAACCTTCTCTCTCAATGAGAGAAAGCTGCTTCATTCAATGTTTAGTGCAAAACTTGCCAAACTGAAAGATGCTTATGTCTTATCAAATATAATGTTTTTTTGCAATGCAGTGAGACAGATTTTAATGTGTTAGAAGTTATATGCACAAAATCTTATTTTAGAGCTCCAATGCTCAAGATTGTCAGTTTACAGGTTTCTGAGACCACTAAAGTTAAAATAGTTCTTCTGTTCAAGTGAACAGCAAACTAGCCCAAATCTGCTTAAAACCTTCTCTCTCAATGAGAGAAAGCTGTTTCATTCAATGTTTAGTGCAAAACTTGCCAAACTGAAAGATGCTTATGTCTAATGATATAAAATGTGTTTTGCAATGCAGTGAGACAGATTTTAATGTGTTAGAAGTTATATGCACAAAATCTTATTTTAGAGCTCCAATGCTCAAGATTGTCAGTTTACAGGTTTCTGAGTCCACTAATGTTAAAACAGTGCTTCTGTTCAAATCAACAGAAAACTAGCCCAAATCTGCTTAAAACCTTCTCTCTCAATGAGAGAATGCTGTTTCATTCAATGTTTAGTGCAAAACTTGCCAAACTGAAAGATGCTTATGTCTTATCAAATATAATGTTTTTTACAATGCAGTAAAACCGTTTCTAATGCGTTAGAAGTTAAATGCACAAAATCTTATTTTAGAGCTCCAATGCTCAAGATTGTCAGTTTACGGGTTTCTGAGTCCACTAATGTTAAAATAGTGCTTCTGTTCAAATGAACTGCAAATTAGCCCAAATCTGCTTAAAACCTCTCTCAATGAGAGAAAGCTGTTTCATACATTGTTTAGTGCAAAACTTGCCAAACTGAAAGATTCTTATGTCTAATGATATAAAATGTGTTTTGCAATGCAGTGAGACAGATTTTAATGTGTTAGAAGTTATATGCACAAAATCTTATTTTAGAGCTCCAATGCTCAAGATTGTCAGTTTACAGGTTTCTGAGTCCACTAATGTTAAAATAGTGCTTCTGTGCAAATCAACAGAAAACTAGCCCAAATCTGCTTAAAACCTTCTCTCTCAATGAGAGAATGCTTTTTCATTCAATGTTTAGTGCAAAACTTGCCAAACTGAAAGATGCTTATGTCTTATCAAATATAATGTTTTTTTGCAATGCAGTGAGACAGATTTTAATGTGTTAGAAGTTATATGCACAAAATCTTATTTTAGAGCTCCAATGCTCAAGATTGTCAGTTTACAGGTTTCTGAGTCCACTAATGTTAAAATAGTGCTTCTGTTCAAATGAACCGCAAACTAGCCCAAATCTGCTTAAAACCTTCTCTCTCAATGAGAGAAAGCTGTTTCATCCATTGTTTAGTGCAAAACTTGCCAAACTGAAAGATGCTTATGTCTTATCAAATATAATGTTTTTTACAATGCAGTAAAACCGTTTCTAATGCGTTAGAAGTTAAATGCACAAAATCTTATTTTAGAGCTTCAGTGCTCAAGATTGTCTGATTACAGGTTTCTGAGATCACTAATGTTAAAATAGTGCTTCTGTTCAAATGAACAGCAAACTAGCCCAAATCTGCTTAAAACCTTCTCTCTCAATGAGAGAAAGCTGTTTCATTTAATGTTTAGTGCAAAACTTGCCAAACTGAAAGATGCCTATGTCTTATCAAATATAATGTTTTTTACAATGCAGTAAAACCGTTTCTAATGTGTTAGAAGTTAAATGCACAAAATCTTATTTTAGAGCTCCAATGCTCAAGATTGTCAGTTTACAGGTTTCTGAGACCACTAATGTTAAAATAGTGCTTCTGTTCAAATGAACACCAAACTAGCCCAAATCTGCTTAAAACCTTCTCTCTCAATGATAGAAGGCTGTTTCTTTCAATGTTTAGTGCACAACTTGCCAAACTAAAAGATGCTTATGTCTTATCAAATATAATGTTTTTTACAATGCAGTAAAACCATTTCTAATGCGTTAGAAGTTAAATGCACAAAATCTTATTTTAGAGCTCCAATGCTCAAGATTGTCAGTTTAGAGGTTTCTTAGTCCACTAATGTTCAAATAGTGCTTTCTGTTCAAATGAACTGCAAACTAGCCCAATTCTGCTTAAAAACTTCTCTCTCAATGAGAGAAAGCTGCTTCATTCAATGTTTAGTGCAAAACTTGCCAAACTGAAAGATGCTTATGTCTAATGATATAAAATGTTTTTTGCAATGCAGTGAGACAGTTTTAAATGTGTTAGAAGTTATATGCACAAAATCTTATTTTAGAGCTCCAATGCTCAAGATTGTCAGTTTACAGGTTTCTGAGTCCACTAATCTTAAAATAGTGCTTCTGTTCAAATGAACTGCAAACTAGCCCAAATCTGCTTAAAACCTCTCTCAATGAGAGAAAGCTGTTTCATAAATTGTTTAGTGCAAAACTTGCCAAACTGAAAGATTCGTATGTCTAATGATATAAAATGTGTTTTGCAATGCAGTGAGACAGATTTTAATGTGTTAGAAGTTATATGCACAAAATCTTATTTTAGAGCTTCAGTGCTCAAGATTGTCTGATTACAGGTTTCTGAGATCACTAATGTTAAAATAGTGCTTCTGTTCAAATGAACAGCAAACTAGCCCAAATCTGCTTAAAACCTTCTCTCTCAATGAGAGAAAGCTGTTTCATTTAATGTTTAGTGCAAAACTTGCCAAACTGAAAGATGCCTATGTCTTATCAAATATAATGTTTTTTACAATGCAGTAAAACCGTTTCTAATGTGTTAGAAGTTAAATGCACAAAATCTTATTTTAGAGCTCCAATGCTCAAGATTGTCAGTTTACAGGTTTCTGAGACCACTAATGTTAAAATAGTGCTTCTGTTCAAATGAACACCAAACTAGCCCAAATCTGCTTAAAACCTTCTCTCTCAATGAGAGAAGGCTGTTTCTTTCAATGTTTAGTGCACAACTTGCCAAACTAAAAGATGCTTATGTCTTATCAAATATAATGTTTTTTACAATGCAGTAAAACCATTTCTAATGCGTTAGAAGTTAAATGCACAAAATCTTATTTTAGAGCTCCAATGCTCAAGATTGTCAGTTTAGAGGTTTCTTAGTCCACTAATGTTCAAATAGTGCTTTCTGTTCAAATGAACTGCAAACTAGCCCAATTCTGCTTAAAAACTTCTCTCTCAATGAGAGAAAGCTGCTTCATTCAATGTTTAGTGCAAAACTTGCCAAACTGAAAGATGCTTATGTCTAATGATATAAAATGTTTTTTGCAATGCAGTGAGACAGTTTTAAATGTGTTAGAAGTTACATGCACAAAATCTTATTTTAGAGCTCCAATGCTCAAGATTGTCAGTTTACAGGTTTCTGAGACCACTAATGTTAAAATAGTGCTTCTGTTCAAATGAACACCAAACTAGCCCAAATCTGCTTAAAACCTTCTCTCTCAATGAGAGAAAGCTGTTTCATTCAATGTTTAGTGCAAAACTTGCCAAACTAAAAGACGCTTATGTCTTATCAAATATAATGTTTTTTACAATGCAGTAAAACCATTTCTAATGCGTTAGAAGTTAAATGCACAAAATCTTATTTTAGAGCTCCAATGCTCAAGATTGTCAGTTTACAGGTTTCTTAGTCCACTAATGTTCAAATAGTTCTTTCTGTTCAAATGAACTGCAAACTAGCCCAATTCTGCTTAAAACCTTCTCTCTCAATGAGAGAAAGCTGCTTCATTCAATGTTTAGTGCAAAACTTGCCAAACTGAAAGATGCTTATGTCTTATCAAATATAATGTTTTTTTGCAATGCAGTGAGACAGATTTTAATGTGTTAGAAGTTATATGCACAAAATCTTATTTTAGAGCTCCAATGCTCAAGATTGTCAGTTTACAGGTTTCTGAGACCACTAAAGTTAAAATAGTTCTTCTGTTCAAGTGAACAGCAAACTAGCCCAAATCTGCTTAAAACCTTCTCTCTCAATGAGAGAAAGCTGTTTCATTCAATGTTTAGTGCAAAACTTGCCAAACTGAAAGATGCTTATGTCTAATGATATAAAATGTGTTTTGCAATGCAGTGAGACAGATTTTAATGTGTTAGAAGTTATATGCACAAAATCTTATTTTAGAGCTCCAATGCTCAAGATTGTCAGTTACAGGTTTCTGAGTCCACTAATGTTAAAACAGTGCTTCTGTTCAAATCAACAGAAAACTAGCCCAAATCTGCTTAAAACCTTCTCTCTCAATGAGAGAATGCTGTTTCATTCAATGTTTAGTGCAAAACTTGCCAAACTGAAAGATGCTTATGTCTTATCAAATATAATGTTTTTTACAATGCAGTAAAACCGTTTCTAATGCGTTAGAAGTTAAATGCACAAAATCTTATTTTAGAGCTCCAATGCTCAAGATTGTCAGTTTACGGGTTTCTGAGTCCACTAATGTTAAAATAGTGCTTCTGTTCAAATGAACTGCAAATTAGCCCAAATCTGCTTAAAACCTCTCTCAATGAGAGAAAGCTGTTTCATACATTGTTTAGTGCAAAACTTGCCAAACTGAAAGATTCTTATGTCTAATGATATAAAATGTGTTTTGCAATGCAGTGAGACAGATTTTAATGTGTTAGAAGTTATATGCACAAAATCTTATTTTAGAGCTCCAATGCTCAAGATTGTCAGTTTACAGGTTTCTGAGTCCACTAATGTTAAAATAGTGCTTCTGTTCAAATCAACAGAAAACTAGCCCAAATCTGCTTAAAACCTTCTCTCTCAATGAGAGAATGCTGTTTCATTCAATGTTTAGTGCAAAACTTGCCAAACTGAAAGATGCTTATGTCTTATCAAATATAATGTTTTTTTTGCAATGCAGTGAGACAGATTTTAATGTGTTAGAAGTTATATGCACAAAATCTTATTTTAGAGCTCCAAGGTTCAAGATTGTCAGTTTACAGGTTTCTGACACCACTAATGTTAAAATAGTGCTTCTGTTCAAATGAACAGCAAACTAGCCCAAATCTGCTTAAAACCTTCTCTCTCAATGAGAGAAAGCTGTTTCATTCAATGTTTAGTGCAAAACTTGCCAAACTGAAAGATGCTTATGTCTAATGACATAAAATGTGTTTTGCAATGCAGTGAGACAGATTTTAATGTGTTAGTAGTTATATGCACAAAATCTTATTTTAGAGCTCCAATGCTCAAGATTGTCAGTTTACAGGTTTCTGAGTCTACTAATGTTAAAATAGTGCTCCTGTTCAAATGAACCGCAAACTAGCCCAAATCTGCTTAAAACCTTCTCTCTCAATGAGAGAAAGCTGTTTCATTCAATGTTTAGTGCAAAACTTGCCAAACTGAAAGATTCTTATGTCTAATGATATAAAATGTGTTTTGCAATGCAGTGAGACAGATTATAATGTGTTAGAAGTTATATGCACAAAATCTTATTTTAGAGCTTCAGTGCTCAAGATTGTCTGATTACAGGTTTCTGAGATCACTAATGTTAAAATAGTGCTTCTGTTCAAATGAACACCAAACTAGCCCAAATCTGCTTAAAACTTTCTCTCTCAATGAGAGAAAGCTGTTTCATTTAATGTTTAGTGCAAAACTTGCCAAACTGAAAGATGCCTATGTCTTATCAAATATAATGTTTTTTACAATGCAGTAAAACCGTTTCCAATGTGTTAGAAGTTAAATGCACAAAATCTTCTTTTAGAGCTCCAATGCTCAAGATTGTCAGTTTACAGGTTTCTGAGACCACTATTGTTAAAATAGTGCTTCTGTTCAAATGAACACCAAACTAGCCCAAATCTGCTTAAAACCTTCTCTCTCAATGAGAGAAAGCTGTTTCTTTCAATGTTTAGTGCAAAACTTGCCAAACTAAAAGATGCTTATGTCTTATCAAATATAATGTTTTTTACAATGCAGTAAAACCATTTCTAATGCGTTAGAAGTTAAATGCACAAAATCTTATTTTAGAGCTCCAATGCTCAAGATTGTCAGTTTAGAGGTTTCTTAGTCCACTAATGTTCAAATAGTGCTTTCTGTTCAAATGAACTGCAAACTAGCCCAATTCTGCTTAAAAACTTCTCTCTCAATGAGAGAAAGCTGCTTCATTTAATGTTTAGTGCAAAACTTGCCAAACTGAAAGATGCTTATGTCTAATGATATAAAATGTTTTTTGCAATGCAGTGAGACAGTTTTAAATGTGTTAGAAGTTATATGCACAAAATCTTATTTTAGAGCTCCAATGCTCAAGATTGTCAGTTTACAGGTTTCTGAGACCACTAATGTTAAAATAGTGCTTCTGTTCAAATGAACACCAAACTAGCCCAAATCTGCTTAAAACCTTCTCTCTCAATGAGAGAAAGCTGTTTCATTCAATGTTTAGTGCAAAACTTGCCAAACTAAAAGACGCTTATGTCTTATCAAATATAATGTTTTTTACAATGCAGTAAAACCATTTCTAATGCGTTAGAAGTTAAATGCACAAAATCTTATTTTAGAGCTCCAATGCTCAAGATTGTCAGTTTACAGGTTTCTTAGTCCACTAATGTTCAAATAGTTCTTTCTGTTCAAATGAACTGCAAACTAGCCCAATTCTGCTTAAAACCTTCTCTCTCAATGAGAGAAAGCTGCTTCATTCAATGTTTAGTGCAAAACTTGCCAAACTGAAAGATGCTTATGTCTTATCAAATATAATGTTTTTTGCAATGCAGTGAGACAGATTTTAATGTGTTAGAAGTTATATGCATAAAATCTTATTTTAGAGCTCCAATGCTCAAGATTGTCAGTTTACAGGTTTCTGAGACCACTAAAGTTAAAATAGTTCTTCTGTTCAAGTGAACAGCAAACTAGCCCAAATCTGCTTAAAACCTTCTCTCTCAATGAGAGAAAGCTGTTTCATTCAATGTTTAGTGCAAAACTTGCCAAACTGAAAGATGCTTATGTCTAATGATATAAAATGTGTTTTGCAATGCAGTGAGACAGATTTTAATGTGTTAGAAGTTATATGCACAAAATCTTATTTTAGAGCTCCAATGCTCAAGATTGTCAGTTACAGGTTTCTGAGTCCACTAATGTTAAAACAGTGCTTCTGTTCAAATCAACAGAAAACTAGCCCAAATCTGCTTAAAACCTTCTCTCTCAATGAGAGAATGCTGTTTCATTCAATGTTTAGTGCAAAACTTGCCAAACTGAAAGATGCTTATGTCTTATCAAATATAATGTTTTTTACAATGCAGTAAAACCGTTTCTAATGCGTTAGAAGTTAAATGCACAAAATCTTATTTTAGAGCTCCAATGCTCAAGATTGTCAGTTTACGGGTTTCTGAGTCCACTAATGTTAAAATAGTGCTTCTGTTCAAATGAACTGCAAATTAGCCCAAATCTGCTTAAAACCTCTCTCAATGAGAGAAAGCTGTTTCATACATTGTTTAGTGCAAAACTTGCCAAACTGAAAGATTCTTATGTCTAATGATATAAAATGTGTTTTGCAATGCAGTGAGACAGATTTTAATGTGTTAGAAGTTATATGCACAAAATCTTATTTTAGAGCTCCAATGCTCAAGATTGTCAGTTTACAGGTTTCTGAGTCCACTAATGTTAAAATAGTGCTTCTGTTCAAATCAACAGAAAACTAGCCCAAATCTGCTTAAAACCTTCTCTCTCAATGAGAGAATGCTGTTTCATTCAATGTTTAGTGCAAAACTTGCCAAACTGAAAGATGCTTATGTCTTATCAAATATAATGTTTTTTTTGCAATGCAGTGAGACAGATTTTAATGTGTTAGAAGTTATATGCACAAAATCTTATTTTAGAGCTCCAAGGTTCAAGATTGTCAGTTTACAGGTTTCTGACACCACTAATGTTAAAATAGTGCTTCTGTTCAAATGAACAGCAAACTAGCCCAAATCTGCTTAAAACCTTCTCTCTCAATGAGAGAAAGCTGTTTCATTCAATGTTTAGTGCAAAACTTGCCAAACTGAAAGATGCTTATGTCTAATGACATAAAATGTGTTTTGCAATGCAGTGAGACAGATTTTAATGTGTTAGTAGTTATATGCACAAAATCTTATTTTAGAGCTCCAATGCTCAAGATTGTCAGTTTACAGGTTTCTGAGTCCACTAATGTTAAAATAGTGCTCCTGTTCAAATGAACCGCAAACTAGCCCAAATCTGCTTAAAACCTTCTCTCTCAATGAGAGAAAGCTGTTTCATTCAATGTTTAGTGCAAAACTTGCCAAACTGAAAGATTCTTATGTCTAATGATATAAAATGTGTTTTGCAATGCAGTGAGACAGATTATAATGTGTTAGAAGTTATATGCACAAAATCTTATTTTAGAGCTTCAGTGCTCAAGATTGTCTGATTACAGGTTTCTGAGATCACTAATGTTAAAATAGTGCTTCTGTTTAAATGAACACCAAACTAGCCCAAATCTGCTTAAAACTTTCTCTCTCAATGAGAGAAAGCTGTTTCATTTAATGTTTAGTGCAAAACTTGCCAAACTGAAAGATGCCTATGTCTTATCAAATATAATGTTTTTTACAATGCAGTAAAACCGTTTCTAATGTGTTAGAAGTTAAATGCACAAAATCTTATTTTAGAGCTCCAATGCTCAAGATTGTCAGTTTACAGGTTTCTGAGACCACTATTGTTAAAATAGTGCTTCTGTTCAAATGAACACCAAACTAGCCCAAATCTGCTTAAAACCTTCTCTCTCAATGAGAGAAAGCTGTTTCTTTCAATGTTTAGTGCAAAACTTGCCAAACTAAAAGATGCTTATGTCTTATCAAATATAATGTTTTTTACAATGCAGTAAAACCATTTCTAATGCGTTAGAAGTTAAATGCACAAAATCTTATTTTAGAGCTCCAATGCTCAAGATTGTCAGTTTAGAGGTTTCTTAGTCCACTAATGTTCAAATAGTGCTTTCTGTTCAAATGAACTGCAAACTAGCCCAATTCTGCTTAAAAACTTCTCTCTCAATGAGAGAAAGCTGCTTCATTCAATGTTTAGTGCAAAACTTGCCAAACTGAAAGATGCTTATGTCTAATGATATAAAATGTTTTTTGCAATGCAGTGAGACAGTTTTAAATGTGTTAGAAGTTATATGCACAAAATCTTATTTTAGAGCTCCAATGCTCAAGATTGTCAGTTTACAGGTTTCTGAGACCACTAATGTTAAAATAGTGCTTCTGTTCAAATGAACACCAAACTAGCCCAAATCTGCTTAAAACCTTCTCTCTCAATGAGAGAAAGCTGTTTCATTCAATGTTTAGTGCAAAACTTGCCAAACTAAAAGACGCTTATGTCTTATCAAATATAATGTTTTTTACAATGCAGTAAAACCATTTCTAATGCGTTAGAAGTTAAATGCACAAAATCTTATTTTAGAGCTCCAATGCTCAAGATTGTCAGTTTACAGGTTTCTTAGTCCACTAATGTTCAAATAGTTCTTTCTGTTCAAATGAACTGCAAACTAGCCCAATTCTGCTTAAAACCTTCTCTCTCAATGAGAGAAAGCTGCTTCATTCAATGTTTAGTGCAAAACTTGCCAAACTGAAAGATGCTTATGTCTTATCAAATATAATGTTTTTTGCAATGCAGTGAGACAGATTTTAATGTGTTAGAAGTTATATGCACAAAATCTTATTTTAGAGCTCCAATGCTCAAGATTGTCAGTTTACAGGTTTCTGAGACCACTAAAGTTAAAATAGTTCTTCTGTTCAAGTGAACAGCAAACTAGCCCAAATCTGCTTAAAACCTTCTCTCTCAATGAGAGAAAGCTGTTTCATTCAATGTTTAAGTGCAAAACTTGCCAAACTGAAAGATGCTTATGTCTAATGATATAAAATGTGTTTTGCAATGCAGTGAGACAGATTTTAATGTGTTAGAAGTTATATGCACAAAATCTTATTTTAGAGCTCCAATGCTCAAGATTGTCAGTTTACAGGTTTCTGAGTCCATTAATGTTAAAATACTGCTTCTGTTCAAATCAACAGAAAACTAGCCCAAATCTGCTTAAAACCTTCTCTCTCAATGAGAGAATGCTGTTTCATTCAATGTTTAGTGCAAAACTTGCCAAACTGAAAGATGCTTATGTCTTATCAATTATAATGTTTTTTACAATGCAGTAAAACCGTTTCTAATGCGTTAGAAGTTAAATGCACAAAATCTTATTTTAGAGCTCCAATGCTCAAGATTGTCAGTTTACAGGTTTCTGAGTCCACTAATGTTAAAATAGTGCTTCTGTTCAAATGGACTGCAAATTAGCCCAAATCTGCTTAAAACCTCTCTCAATGAGAGAAAGCTGTTTCATACATTGTTTAGTGCAAAACTTGCCAAACTGAAAGATTCTTATGTCTAATGATATAAAATGCGTTTTGCAATGCAGTGAGACAGATTTTAATGTGTTAGAAGTTATATGCACAAAATCTTATTTTAGAGCTCCAATGCTCAAGATTGTCAGTTTACAGGTTTCTGAGTCCACTAATGTTAAAATAGTGCTTCTGTTCAAATCAACAGAAAACTAGCCCAAATCTGCTTAAAACCTTCTCTCTCAATGAGAGAATGCTGTTTCATTCAATGTTTAGTGCAAAACTTGCCAAACTGAAAGATGCTTATGTCTTATCAAATATAATGTTTTTTTGCAATGCAGTGAGACAGATTTTAATGTGTTAGAAGTTATATGCACAAAATCTTATTTTAGAGCTCCAAGGTTCAAGATTGTCAGTTTACAGGTTTCTGACACCACTAATGTTAAAATAGTGCTTCTGTTCAAATGAACAGCAAACTAGCCCAAATCTGCTTAAAACCTTCTCTCTCAATGAGAGAAAGCTGTTTCATTCAATGTTTAGTGCAAAACTTGCCAAACTGAAAGATGCTTATGTCTTATCAAATATAATGTTTTTTTGCAATGCAGTGAGACAGATTTTAATGTGTTAGAAGTTATATGCACAAAATCTTATTTTACAGCTCCAATGCTCAAGATTGTCAGTTTACAGGTTTCTGAGTCCACTAATGTTAAAATAGTGCTTCTGTTCAAATCAACAGAAAACTAGCCCAAATCTGCTTAAAACCTTCTCTCTCAATGAGAGAAAGCTGTTTCATACATTGTTTAGTGCAAAACTTGCCAAACTGAAAGATTCTTATGTCTAATGATATAAAATGTGTTTTGCAATGCAGTGAGACAGATTTTAATGTGTTAGAAGTTATATGCACAAAATCTTATTTTAGAGCTCCAATGCTCAAGATTGTCAGTTTACAGGTTTCTGAGTCCACTAATCTTAAAATAGTGCTTCTGTTCAAATGAACTGCAAACTAGCCCAAATCTGCTTAAAACCTCTCTCAATGAGAGAAAGCTGTTTCATACATTGTTTAGTGCAAAACTTGCCAAACTGAAAGATTCTTGTCTAATGATATAAAATGTGTTTTGCAATGCAGTGAGACAGATTTTAATGTGTTAGAAGTTATATGCACAAAATCTTATTTTAGAGCTCCAATGCTCAAGATTGTCAGTTTACAGGTTTCTGAGTCCACTAATGTTAAAATAGTGCTTCTGTTCAAATGAACCGCAAACTAGCCCAAATTTGCTTAAAACCTTCTCTCTCAATGAGAGAAAGCTGTTTCATTCATTGTTTAGTGCAAAACTTGCCAAACTGAAAGATGCTTATGTCTTATCAAATATAATGTTTTTTACAATGCAGTAAAACCGTTTCTAATGCGTTAGAAGTTAAATGCACAAAATCTTATTTTAGAGCTCCAATGCTCAAGATTGTCAGTTTACAGGTTTCTGAGTCCACTAATGTTCAAATAGTGCTTCTGTTCAAATGAACTGCAAACTAGCCCAAATCTGCTTAAAACCTCTCTCAATGAGAGAAAGCTGTTTCATACATTGTTTAGTGCAAAACTTGCCAAACTGAAAGATTCTTATGTCTAATGATATAAAATGTGTTTTGCAATGCAGTGAGACAGATTTTAATGTGTTAGAAGTTATATGCACAAAATCTTATTTTAGAGCTCCAATGCTCAAGATTGTCAGTTTACAGGTTTCTGAGTCCACTAATGTTAAAATAGTGCTTCTGTGCAAATCAACAGAAAACTAGCCCAAATCTGCTTAAAACCTTCTCTCTCAATGAGAGAATGCTGTTTCATTCAATGTTTAGTGCAAAACTTGCCAAACTGAAAGATGCTTATGTCTTATCAAATATAATGTTTTTTTGCAATGCAGTGAGACAGATTTTAATGTGTTAGAAGTTATATGCACAAAATCTTATTTTAGAGCTCCAATGCTCAAGATTGTCAGTTTACAGGTTTTTGAGTCCACTAATGTTAAAATAGTGCTTCTGTTCAAATGAACCGCAAACTAGCCCAAATCTGCTTAAAACCTTCTCTCTCAATGAGAGAAAGCTGTTTCATTCATTGTTTAGTGCAAAACTTGCCAAACTGAAAGATGCTTATGTCTTATCAAATATAATGTTTTTTACAATGCAGTAAAACCGTTTCTAATGCGTTAGAAGTTAAATGCACAAAATCTTATTTTAGAGCTCCAATGCTCAAGATTGTCAGTTTACAGGTTTCTGAGTCCACTAATGTTCAAATAGTGCTTCTTTTCAAATGAACTGCAAACTAGCCCAAATCTGCTTAAAACCTTCTCTCTCAATGAGAGAAAGCTGTTTCATACATTGTTGAGTGCAAAATTTGCCAAACTGAAAGATTCTTATGTCTAATGATATAAAATGTGTTTTACAATGCAGTGAGACAGATTTTAATGTGTTAGAAGTTATATGCACAAAATCTTATTTTAGAGCTCCAATGCTCAAAGATTGTCAGTTTACAGGTTTCTGAGTCCACTAATGTTAAAATAGTGCTTCTGTTCAAATCAACAGAAAACTAGCCCAAATCTGCTTAAAACCTTCTCTCTCAATGAGAGAATGCTGTTTCATTCAATTTTTAGTGCAAAACTTGCCAAACTGAAAGATGTTTATGTCTAATGATATAAAATGTGTTTTGCAATGCAGTGAGACAGATTTTAATGTGTTAGAAGTTATATGCACAAAATCTTATTTTAGAGCTCCAATGCTCAAGATTGTCAGTTTGCAGGTTTCTGAGTCCACTAATGTTAAAATAGTGCTTCTGTTCAAATGAACAGCAAACTAGCCCAAATCTGCTTAAAACCTTCTCTCTCAATGAGAGAAAGCTGTTTCATACATTGTTTAGTGCAAAACTTGCCAAACTGAAAGATTCTTATGTCTAATGATATAAAATGTGTTTTGCAATGCAGGTGAGACAGATTTTAATGTGTTAGAAGTTATATGCACAAAATCTTATTTTAGAGCTCCAATGCTCAAGATTGTCAGTTTACAGGTTTCTGAGTCCACTAATCTTAAAATAGTGCTTCTGTTCAAATGAACTGCAAACTAGCCCAAATCTGCTTAAAACCTCTCTCAATGAGAGAAAGCTGTTTCATAAATTGTTTAGTGCAAAACTTGCCAAACTGAAAGATTCGTATGTCTAATGATATAAAATGTGTTTTGCAATGCAGTGAGACAGATTTTAATGTGTTAGAAGTTATATGCACAAAATCGTCCCAAGGTTACGTATGTAACCCTAGTTCCTTGAAGGAACGAGACGCTGCGTCGAAACGCTTTTGGGGAACGTCCCTGACGAGACCGACTCTGAATATCGTGTGCAATCAGTCCATCGGAAAGGCGTGACGTCACGGGCGGGGTGACGTAGCGACCAGGAAGCTATAAAAGCACGTGCCGTGCAGCTGGCTTCAGCTTCGAGTAGGGAAGCAAGCGCCGGCAGGGGTGCCGGGAGTATGGCTCTGCGACGCAGCGTCTCGTTCCTTCAAGGAACTAGGGTTACATACGTAACCTTGGGACGTTCCTTTTCAGGAACTCGAGCTGCGTCGAAACGCTTTTGGGGAACGATGTGCCAACGCTGCCAGACTTCCAAATCCCTGCCTAGTGTGTAGTCAAAAGAGCACAGCTAAGACGAGAGAACAGAAGAGCCCGGCGTGGCTCGCATGTCAAGATCGTAAAATCGGACAAATGTGGAGGGCGTGGACCACCCCGCAGCGTTGCAGATGTCCAAGAGGGACACACCTGCTGAGAAGGCCTTGGAGGCCGCCATACTCCGAGTAGAGTGAGCCTTGGCCCCCAAAGGGGGGGGAAGACCAGAGGACTCATAGGAGAGGTTGATAGCCTCGACTATCCAACGACTAAGGGTCTGCTTGGTGGCAGGAGAACCCTTGTTAGAAGGACCGTAGCAAACAAGCAATTGGTCTGATTTTCTCCACAGGGCAGCTCTGTGGACGTATGCGTCCAGTGCTCGCACTGGACACATACAGTTTAGCTTCTCTTGGTCGTGCTCCCGAAAGGGAGGAGGACAGAAGGCCTGCAGTACGATAGGCTGTGGTGTAACAGAGGGAACCTTCGGAACGTAACCCGCTCGAGGGTATAAAAATGCTTTGGCCATACCAGGGGCAAAGTCTAAGTAGGTAGGGGCCACCGAAAGGGCCTGAAGATCTCCAACTCTCTTCAGAGAGGTGATTGCCAGTAATAGGGCAGTTTTAAGTGTCAGATGTCTATCTGAGATATCTTGTATAGGCTCGAATGGAGCTTTACAAAGAGCCTCTAGCACCACAACCAAATCCCAGGGGGGAACACGGGATCGTACTGGAGGTCTCAGCCTCAGCGCACCGCGGAGGAAACGTGTAACTAGGGGGTGTCTACCCACTGACTGACCATTGAAAGGGACGTGGAAAGCAGCTATGGCCGCCACGTAAACCTTTAAGGTGGAGTGGGATAACCCCGCAGAGAGCCTGGCTTGTAAAAACTCCAGAACTGTACCAACTGGGCAGTCTGCTGGGTCAAGCTGGCGGTCTCTGCACCATGAAGTGAAGAGCTTCCACTTCAGGGCGTACAGTTTCCTCGTAGAGGGAGCTCTGGATTGGAGTAGGGTCTCAACAACCTCGGTTGAGAGACCGGCTGCTAACAGCTGTGCCCCCTCAGGGGCCACACCCACAGCCTCCACAACTCCGGGCGAGGGTGAATTATCGTGCCCTGCGCCTGTGAGAGTAGGTCTGTCCTGATCGGTATCTCCCACGGAGAGCCGTCGAGGAGCGAGACTAGATCTGAGAACCATACTCGGCCCGGCCAGAACGGGGCTACTAGTAGTAGACGGGCCCCGTCCCGGCGTACTCTCGCCAGAACTCCCGGGAGCAGAGCGATAGGGGGAAAAGCGTACAGACGAAGCCTCGGCCAGGTCTGTACCATAGCGTCCAGTCCCAGAGGAGCTGGATGAACTAGAGAGAACCAGAGGGGACATTGCGATGTCTCCTGAGTCGCAAAGAGGTCCACCTGAGCTGTACCAAATACTCTCCATATCTGCTTCACCACCTCGGGGTGAAGCATCCATTCCCCGGGCCTCGGCCCCTGTCTCGACAGTATGTCTGCTCCCACATTCAATCTCCCAGGAATATACGCTGCTCTGATCGAGAGGAGCTTGCCCTGGGACCACAGAAGGATCTGGTGTGCCAGCTTGTACAAGGGGCGCGAACGCAGACCCCCCTGGTGATTGATATAAGAGACCACTGATGTGTTGTCGGTGCGCACCAACACATGGTGACCTCTCAGGTCCGGGAGGAAATATTTCAATGCTCGATAGACCGCTAGTATCTCTAGGCAATTGATGTGCCATGTTAGATGGCGACCACTCCACAGACCGCGGGCAGGGTGGCCACTCATGACCGCACCCCAACCGGTGAGGGACGCATCTGTCGCTAGCGTTACACGGCGACAAGGAACTCCCAGCACCGGGCCCTGATTCAAGAACCAAGGTTTCCTCCACATGTCTAAGGCACGAAGGCACCGCCGCGTGACCTTGATAACTCGACGAGGATTCCCCCTCGGGGAAAAGCCCTTGGACTTGAGCCACCACTGTAGGGGTCTCATGTACAGCAGGCCAAAAGGTATCACGTTGGACGCAGCTGCCATCAGCCCTAACAATCTCTGAAATTGTTTGACAGTGAGTGACTGGCCTTCTTTGACTCTCTCGACTGATGTGAGGATCGACTCGATCCGAGCAGGAGACAAACGTGCCTGCATCGTGGTCGAATTCCACACTACGCCTAGATAGGTGGTTCTCTGAACTGGAGAAAGTACACTCTTCTTGGCGTTTAGTCTCAAACCCAGCTCCCCCATGTGTGCGAGAACGACATCTCGATGTCGAGCCGCCATCTGCTCTGATTGAGCTAGGATCAACCAATCGTCGATATAGTTCAGAATGCGGATGCCCTGCATACGGAGGGATACCAGAGCCGCATCTACACATTTCGTGAACGTGCGGGGTGAGAGTGCGAGGCCAAAGGGAAGTACTCGATATTGATAAGCTTTGCCCCCGAAAGCGAACCTCAGAAACTTCCTGTGTTGTGGAAGGATGGATATGTGGAAGTATGCGTCTTTGAGATCTATTGTGACAAACCAGTCCTCGGATCTGATTTGAGCTACAACCTGGTTGACAGTGAGCATCTTGAACTTCAGTGACATAACTGAGCGGTTCAGGAGACGCAAGTCTAGGATCGGACGCAACCCCCCATCCTTCTTTGGAACTATGAAATACCGGCTGTAAAATCCGGATTCCCTGTCTAGAGGAGGGACCACCTCGATGGCCTCCTTCCTTAATAGGGTCTTCACTTCTTGTTCCATAACCAGAGCCTGCTGGGGGCCGACCACAGTCGGTGTAACCCCGTTGAACTTCGGTGGTGGATGACCGAACTGAATGCAATAGCCTCTTTCTATTGTACGCAGGACCCATTGAGATACATTTGGCAGTAGCTTCCACGCTGCTAAATAATCTACTAAGGGAATCAGTCTCTCGAGACTGACCTCTGGTGTAAGAGGCCCCCGAAGGGGCGGCGAGCATCCCAGCTCCGCTACGCTCACGGGCGGAAGTAACTGGGAGTGGCGCTCGCTGGAGGCCGCTGCGCCCTGAAACTCTGGCAGGGTTGGCAGACCGACCTCCTGAGGGTACTGAGGTGAGACGGGCACCGTGTAATGAGGTGAACCGCGCTCTACCCCAGCAGGGGCTACCCTCTGGATCCTGGCGTCAGGATCGTTTCGTCGAGGACTTCCGGGCTTCGATGACAGATCTTAAATCGGCTTTCGCCCTAGAAGCCCCCGACTCAGAGCGTCGTTGCCCTCGGTCCCGACGTGGGGGAGCACGAGTGGCGACGCTCTGTTTTTGCGCTACCCGGTGTGAGGAGCCGGTATGTGGCGTGGTCATCTCCCGCCCAGATGTACCACGAGAGCGACGAGGGAGGAAACTCTGGAACGCCGCCGCCTGCTTGTGAGCCTCCTGGAACCTGTCGACGACAGTATTAACTGTGTCGCCGAACAGGCCCGAGGCTTGAAGCGGGGCGTCCAGGAGGCAGACCCTGTCCCGTTCTTTAATTTCTGACAGGGTCAGCCACAAATGCCTCTCCGCGGCCACTAAAGCTGCCATAGACCGCCCAATTGCGCGAGCGGTCTCCTTAGTGGCGCGGAGGGAGAGATCAGCGGTCTTCCTGAGCTCTTCAATCTCTTCAGACTTAATCCCCTCCCCCTCATCGACATCTCTCAGCAGGTCAGCCTGATAAGCTTGCAGGACTGCCATAGTATGAAGGCACGCCCCAGCCTGACCTGCTGCCACATAACCTTTGCCCACTAGCGATGATGTAACTCGAAGCGGCTTAGTGGGCAATGTCGGAGCCTTTAGAGACGATGCCGAACCGGGTGACAGATAGCTCGCGAGCGTCTGTTCAGCCCGTGGCATCGCTCTATAACCACGCTCTCCCAGCCCCATCACGTTGCCATAATATAGTGAATCAGGGCCAAAGAGGCGGGTCGAATACGGGTGTTTCCACGATCTCGATAACTCATCATGGAGATCGGGAAAATATGGAAGGCTCCGACGTGGAGGTGGTTGCTTCGGCCGCAGAAAGCGTTCATCTAATTTGCTTCTCTGCGGCTCAGTCTGTTTTTCAGCAGGCCAGTCAATTTTTAATTTATCTACTGCCCGCGTGACCACCTCCAACAGCTCCTCATACTGGGGCGACAGGGGTGGCGAATCCCCAGCAACAGTCTCCACATCGACCTCCTCGGAGGAAGAGAGGTGAAGAGTTGATCCCTCACCCTGGGGGGAAGAAACCGACGAGCGTGCTTCCGAACCCAGGGTTTGGGCGCCGGATCTGGCAGATGAGGAAGGAGATAAGGACTGGCCCGTCTCCATTCCTTCTGACAGATCCACCTGCGAACCCCACGAGTGCAGCAGCCGCTCTGCCTCGGCAGAAGCGGGGCCAGCACCGCGAGGAACGCTGGTGAAGGCTCCCTCCTCGAAGAGAGCCCTCCGGGATCGAAGCGTCCGCATTGGCAAACGTTCACAATGCGGGCAGTCGGCCCCCTCGAGAGCCGACTCAGCGTGCTTCGATCCCAGGCAAGCCACGCACAGCCTGTGTGTATCCCCACTCGTAATGTAGCGAGTGCAGGGAGGAACACACAGTCTGTAACGCGGCTTGGAATCGCCCTTCAAATGTTTGGTCTTTTGCTTTTGTTTAGGCATATTGTAGCTGTTTTAGCGATCTTTTTAAGCTAAGGGACAGACAACAATAAATAGGACCAACAGACAGACTTTTGCACATGCACACACAGAGCGCTTGCTGACAGATTCGAAGCTGAAGCCAGCTGCACGGCATGTGCTTTTATAGCTTCCTGGTCGCTACGTCACCCCGCCCGTGACGTCACGCCTTTCCGATGGACTGATTGCACACGATATTCAGAGTCGGTCTCGTCAGGGACGTTCCCCAAAAGCGTTTCGACGCAGCTCGAGTTCCTGAAAAGGAACTTATTTTAGAGCTCCAATGCTCAAGATTGTCAGTTTACAGGTTTCTGAGTCCACTAATGTTAAAATAGTGCTTCTGTTCAAATCAACAGAAAACTAGCCCAAATCTGCTTAAAACCTTCTCTCTCAATGAGCGAATGCTGTTTCATTCAATGTTTAGTGCAAAACTTGCCAAACTGAAAGATGCTTATGTCTTATCAAATATAATGTTTTTTTACAATGCAGTAAAACAGTTTCTAATGTGTTAGAAGTTAAATGCACAAAATCTTATTTTACAGCTCCAATGCTCAAGATTGTCAGTTTGCAGGTTTCTGAGTCCACTAATGTTCAAATAGTGCTCCTGTTCAAATGAACAGCAAACTAGCCCAAATCTGCTTAAAACCTTCTCTCTCAATGAGAGAAAGCTGTTTCATACATTGTTTAGTGCAAAACTTGCCAAACTGAAAGATTCTTATGTCTAATGATATAAAGTGTGTTTTGCAATGCAGTGAGACAGATTTTAATGTGTTAGAAGTTATATGCACAAAATCTTATTTTAGAGCTTCAGTGCTCAAGATTGTCTGATTACAGGTTTCTGAGATCACTAATGTTAAAATAGTGCTTCTGTTCAAATGAACAGCAAACTAGCCCAAATCTGCTTAAAACCTTCTCTCTCAATGAGAGAAAGCTGTTTCATTTAATGTTTAGTGCAAAACTTGCCAAACTGAAAGATGCCTATGTCTTATCAAATATAATGTTTTTTACAATGCAGTAAAACCGTTTCTAATGTGTTAGAAGTTAAATGCACAAAATCTTATTTTAGAGCTCCAATGCTCAAGATTGTCAGTTTACAGGTTTCTGAGACCACTAATGTTAAAATAGTGCTTCTGTTCAAATGAACACCAAACTAGCCCAAATCTGCTTAAAACCTTCTCTCTCAATGATAGAAGGCTGTTTCTTTCAATGTTTAGTGCACAACTTGCCAAACTAAAAGATGCTTATGTCTTATCAAATATAATGTTTTTTACAATGCAGTAAAACCATTTCTAATGCGTTAGAAGTTAAATGCACAAAATCTTATTTTAGAGCTCCAATGCTCAAGATTGTCAGTTTAGAGGTTTCTTAGTCCACTAATGTTCAAATAGTGCTTTCTGTTCAAATGAACTGCAAACTAGCCCAATTCTGCTTAAAAACTTCTCTCTCAATGAGAGAAAGCTGCTTCATTCAATGTTTAGTGCAAAACTTGCCAAACTGAAAGATGCTTATGTCTAATGATATAAAATGTTTTTTGCAATGCAGTGAGACAGTTTTAAATGTGTTAGAAGTTAAATGCACAAAATCTTATTTTAGAGCTCCAATGCTCAAGATTGTCAGTTTACAGGTTTCTGAGTCCACTAATCTTAAAATAGTGCTTCTGTTCAAATGAACTGCAAACTAGCCCAAATCTGCTTAAAACCTCTCTCAATGAGAGAAAGCTGTTTCATAAATTGTTTAGTGCAAAACTTGCCAAACTGAAAGATTCGTATGTCTAATGATATAAAATGTGTTTTGCAATGCAGTGAGACAGATTTTAATGTGTTAGAAGTTATATGCACAAAATCTTATTTTAGAGCTCCAATGCTCAAGATTGTCAGTTTACAGGTTTCTGAGTCCACTAATGTTAAAATAGTGCTTCTGTTCAAATCAACAGAAAACTAGCCCAAATCTGCTTAAAACCTTCTCTCTCAATGAGCGAATGCTGTTTCATTCAATGTTTAGTGCAAAACTTGCCAAACTGAAAGATGCTTATGTCTTATCAAATATAATGTTTTTTTTTACAATGCAGTAAAACAGTTTCTAATGTGTTAGAAGTTAAATGCACAAAATCTTATTTTAGAGCTCCAATGCTCAAGATTGTCAGTTTGCAGGTTTCTGAGTCCACTAATGTTCAAATAGTGCTCCTGTTCAAATGAACAGCAAACTAGCCCAAATCTGCTTAAAACCTTCTCTCTCAATGAGAGAAAGCTGTTTCATACATTGTTTAGTGCAAAACTTGCCAAACTGAAAGATTCTTATGTCTAATGATATAAAATGTGTTTTGCAATGCAGTGAGACAGATTTTAATGTGTTAGAAGTTATATGCACAAAATCTTATTTTAGAGCTTCAGTGCTCAAGATTGTCTGATTACAGGTTTCTGAGATCACTAATGTTAAAATAGTGCTTCTGTTCAAATGAACAGCAAACTAGCCCAAATCTGCTTAAAACCTTCTCTCTCAATGAGAGAAAGCTGTTTCATTTAATGTTTAGTGCAAAACTTGCCAAACTGAAAGATGCCTATGTCTTATCAAATATAATGTTTTTTACAATGCAGTAAAACCGTTTCTAATGTGTTAGAAGTTAAATGCACAAAATCTTATTTTAGAGCTCCAATGCTCAAGATTGTCAGTTTACAGGTTTCTGAGACCACTAATGTTAAAATAGTGCTTCTGTTCAAATGAACACCAAACTAGCCCAAATCTGCTTAAAACCTTCTCTCTCAATGAGAGAAGGCTGTTTCTTTCAATGTTTAGTGCACAACTTGCCAAACTAAAAGATGCTTATGTCTTATCAAATATAATGTTTTTTACAATGCAGTAAAACCATTTCTAATGCGTTAGAAGTTAAATGCACAAAATCTTATTTTAGAGCTCCAATGCTCAAGATTGTCAGTTTAGAGGTTTCTTAGTCCACTAATGTTCAAATAGTGCTTTCTGTTCAAATGAACTGCAAACTAGCCCAATTCTGCTTAAAAACTTCTCTCTCAATGAGAGAAAGCTGTTTCATACATTGTTTAGTGCAAAACTTGCCAAACTGAAAGATGCTTATGTCTAATGATATAAAATGTTTTTTACAATGCAGTAAAACCATTTCTAATGCGTTAGAAGTTAAATGCACAAAATCTTATTTTAGAGCTCCAATGCTCAAGATTGTCAGTTTACAGGTTTCTGAGACCACTAAAGTTAAAATAGTTCTTCTGTTCAAGTGAACAGCAAACTAGCCCAAATCTGCTTAAAACCTTCTCTCTCAATGAGAGAAAGCTGTTTCATTCAATGTTTAGTGCAAAACTTGCCAAACTGAAAGATGCTTATGTCTAATGATATAAAATGTGTTTTGCAATGCAGTGAGACAGATTTTAATGTGTTAGAAGTTATATGCACAAAATCTTATTTTAGAGCTCCAATGCTCAAGATTGTCAGTTTACAGGTTTCTGAGTCCACTAATGTTAAAATAGTGCTTCTGTTCAAATCAACAGAAAACTAGCCCAAATCTGCTTAAAACCTTCTCTCTCAATGAGAGAATGCTGTTTCATTCAATGTTTAGTGCAAAACTTGCCAAACTGAAAGATGCTTATGTCTTATCAAATATAATGTTTTTTACAATGCAGTAAAACCGTTTCTAATGCGTTAGAAGTTAAATGCACAAAATCTTATTTTAGAGCTCCAATGCTCAAGATTGTCAGTTTACGGGTTTCTGAGTCCACTAATGTTAAAATAGTGCTTCTGTTCAAATGAACTGCAAATTAGCCCAAATCTGCTTAAAACCTCTCTCAATGAGAGAAAGCTGTTTCATACATTGTTTAGTGCAAAACTTGCCAAACTGAAAGATTCTTATGTCTAATGATATAAAATGTGTTTTGCAATGCAGTGAGACAGATTTTAATGTGTTAGAAGTTATATGCACAAAATCTTATTTTAGAGCTCCAATGCTCAAGATTGTCAGTTTACAGGTTTCTGAGTCCACTAATGTTAAAATAGTGCTTCTGTTCAAATCAACAGAAAACTAGCCCAAATCTGCTTAAAACCTTCTCTCTCAATGAGAGAATGCTGTTTCATTCAATGTTTAGTGCAAAACTTGCCAAACTGAAAGATGCTTATGTCTAATGATATAAAATGTGTTTTGCAATGCAGTGAGACAGATTTTAATGTGTTAGTAGTTATATGCACAAAATCTTATTTTAGAGCTCCAATGCTCAAGATTGTCAGTTTACAGGTTTCTGAGTCCACTAATGTTAAAATAGTGCTTCTGTTCAAATGAACCGCAAACTAGCCCAAATCTGCTTAAAACCTTCTCTCTCAATGAGAGAAAGCTGTTTCATTCAATGTTTAGTGCAAAACTTGCCAAACTGAAAGATTCTTATGTCTAATGATATAAAATGTGTTTTGCAATGCAGTGAGACAGATTATAATGTGTTAGAAGTTATATGCACAAAATCTTATTTTAGAGCTTCAGTGCTCAAGATTGTCTGATTACAGGTTTCTGAGATCACTAATGTTAAAATAGTGCTTCTGTTCAAATGAACAGCAAACTAGCCCAAATCTGCTTAAAACTTTCTCTCTCAATGAGAGAAAGCTGTTTCATTTAATGTTTAGTGCAAAACTTGCCAAACTGAAAGATGCCTATGTCTTATCAAATATAATGTTTTTTACAATGCAGTAAAACCGTTTCTAATGTGTTAGAAGTTAAATGCACAAAATCTTATTTTAGAGCTCCAATGCTCAAGATTGTCAGTTTACAGGTTTCTGAGACCACTATTGTTAAAATAGTGCTTCTGTTCAAATGAACACCAAACTAGCCCAAATTTGCTTAAAACCTTCTCTCTCAATGAGAGAAAGCTGTTTCTTTCAATGTTTAGTGCAAAACTTGCCAAACTAAAAGATGCTTATGTCTTATCAAATATAATGTTTTTTACAATGCAGTAAAACCATTTCTAATGCGTTAGAAGTTAAATGCACAAAATCTTATTTTAGAGCTCCAATGCTCAAGATTGTCAGTTTACAGGTTTCTTAGTCCACTAATGTTCAAATAGTTCTTTCTGTTCAAATGAACTGCAAACTAGCCCAATTCTGCTTAAAACCTTCTCTCTCAATGAGAGAAAGCTGCTTCATTCAATGTTTAGTGCAAAACTTGCCAAACTGAAAGATGCTTATGTCTTATCAAATATAATGTTTTTTTGCAATGCAGTGAGACAGATTTTAATGTGTTAGAAGTTATATGCACAAAATCTTATTTTAGAGCTCCAATGCTCAAGATTGTCAGTTTACAGGTTTCTGAGACCACTAAAGTTAAAATAGTTCTTCTGTTCAAGTGAACAGCAAACTAGCCCAAATCTGCTTAAAACCTTCTCTCTCAATGAGAGAAAGCTGTTTCATTCAATGTTTAGTGCAAAACTTGCCAAACTGAAAGATGCTTATGTCTAATGATATAAAATGTGTTTTGCAATGCAGTGAGACAGATTTTAATGTGTTAGAAGTTATATGCACAAAATCTTATTTTAGAGCTCCAATGCTCAAGATTGTCAGTTTACAGGTTTCTGAGTCCATTAATGTTAAAATACTGCTTCTGTTCAAATCAACAGAAAACTAGCCCAAATCTGCTTAAAACCTTCTCTCTCAATGAGAGAATGCTGTTTCATTCAATGTTTAGTGCAAAACTTGCCAAACTGAAAGATGCTTATGTCTTATCAAATATAATGTTTTTTACAATGCAGTAAAACCGTTTCTAATGCGTTAGAAGTTAAATGCACAAAATCTTATTTTAGAGCTCCAATGCTCAAGATTGTCAGTTTACAGGTTTCTGAGTCCACTAATGTTAAAATAGTGCTTCTGTTCAAATGGACTGCAAATTAGCCCAAATCTGCTTAAAACCTCTCTCAATGAGAGAAAGCTGTTTCATACATTGTTTAGTGCAAAACTTGCCAAACTGAAAGATTCTTATGTCTAATGATATAAAATGTGTTTTGCAATGCAGTGAGACAGATTTTAATGTGTTAGAAGTTATATGCACAAAATCTTATTTTAGAGCTCCAATGCTCAAGATTGTCAGTTTACAGGTGTCTGAGTCCACTAATGTTAAAATAGTGCTTCTGTTCAAATCAACAGAAAACTAGCCCAAATCTGCTTAAAACCTTCTCTCTCAATGAGAGAATGCTGTTTCATTCAATGTTTAGTGCAAAACTTGCCAAACTGAAAGATGCTTATGTCTTATCAAATATAATGTTTTTTTGCAATGCAGTGAGACAGATTTTAATGTGTTAGAAGTTATATGCACAAAATCTTATTTTAGAGCTCCAAGGTTCAAGATTGTCTGTTTACAGGTTTCTGACACCACTAATGTTAAAATAGTGCTTCTGTTCAAATGAACAGCAAACTAGCCCAAATCTGCTTAAAACCTTCTCTCTCAATGAGAGAAAGCTGTTTCATTCAATGTTTAGTGCAAAACTTGCCAAACTGAAAGATGCTTATGTCTAATGATATAAAATGTGTTTTGCAATGCAGTGAGACAGATTTTAATGTGTTAGAAGTTATATGCACAAAATCTTATTTTAGAGCTCCAATGCTCAAGATTGTCAGTTTACAGGTTTCTGAGTCCACTAATGTTAAAATAGTGCTTCTGTTCAAATGAACCGCAAACTAGCCCAAATCTGCTTAAAACCTTTTCTCTCAATGAGAGAAAGCTGTTTCATTCATTGTTTAGTGCAAAACTTGCCAAACTGAAAGATGCTTATGTCTAATGATATAAAATGTTTTTTTGCAATGCAGTGAGACAGATTTTAATGTGTTAGAAGTTATATGCACAAAATCTTATTTTAGAGCTCCAATGTTCAAGATTGTCAGTTTACAGGTTTCTGAGTCCACTAATGTTAAAATAGTGCTTCTGTTCAAATGAACCGCAAACTAGCCCAAATTTGCTTAAAACCTTCTCTCTCAATGAGAGAAAGCTGTTTCATTCATTGTTTAGTGCAAAACTTGCCAAACTGAAAGATGCTTATGTCTTATCAAATATAATGTTTTTTACAATGCAGTAAAACCGTTTCTAATGCGTTAGAAGTTAAATGCACAAAATCTTATTTTAGAGCTCCAATGCTCAAGATTGTCAGTTTACAGGTTTCTGAGTCCACTAATGTTCAAATAGTGCTTCTGTTCAAATGAACTGCAAACTAGCCCAAATCTGCTTAAAACCTTCTCTCTCAATGAGAGAAAGCTGTTTCATACATTGTTGAGTGCAAAACTTGCCAAACTGAAAGATTCTTATGTCTAATGATATAAAATGTGTTTTACAATGCAGTGAGACAGATTTTAATGTGTTAGAAGTTATATGCACAAAATCTTATTTTAGAGCTCCAATGCTCAAAGATTGTCAGTTTACAGGTTTCTGAGTCCATTAATGTTAAAATAGTGCTTCTGTTCAAATCAACAGAAAACTAGCCCAAATCTGCTTAAAACCTTCTCTCTCAATGAGAGAATGCTGTTTCATTCAATGTTTAGTGCAAAACTTGCCAAACTGAAAGATGTTTATGTTTTATCAAATATAATGTTTTTTTGCAATGCAGTGAGACAGATTTTAATGTGTTAGAAGTTATAAGCACAAAATCTTATTTTACAGCTCCAATGCTCAAGATTGTCAGTTTACAGGTTTCTGAGTCCACTAATCTTAAAATAGTGCTTCTGTTCAAATGAACTGCAAACTAGCCCAAATCTGCTTAAAACCTCTCTCAATGAGAGAAAGCTGTTTCATACATTGTTTAGTGCAAAACTTGCCAAACTGAAAGATTCTTATGTCTAATGATATAAAATGTGTTTTGCAATGCAGTGAGACAGATTTTAATGTGTTAGAAGTTATATGCACAAAATCTTATTTTAGAGCTCCAATGCTCAAGATTGTCAGTTTGCAGGTTTCTGAGTCCACTAATGTTAAAATAGTGCTTCTGTTCAAATGAACAGCAAACTAGCCCAAATCTGCTTAAAACCTTCTCTCTCAATGAGAGAAAGCTGTTTCATACATTGTTTAGTGCAAAACTTGCCAAACTGAAAGATTCTTATGTCTAATGATATAAAATGTGTTTTGCAATGCAGGTGAGACAGATTTTAATGTGTTAGAAGTTATATGCACAAAATCTTATTTTAGAGCTCCAATGCTCAAGATTGTCAGTTTACAGGTTTCTGAGTCCACTAATCTTAAAATAGTGCTTCTGTTCAAATGAACTGCAAACTAGCCCAAATCTGCTTAAAACCTCTCTCAATGAGAGAAAGCTGTTTCATAAATTGTTTAGTGCAAAACTTGCCAAACTGAAAGATTCGTATGTCTAATGATATAAAATGTGTTTTGCAATGCAGTGAGACAGATTTTAATGTGTTAGAAGTTATATGCACAAAATCTTATTTTAGAGCTCCAATGCTCAAGATTGTCAGTTTACAGGTTTCTGAGTCCACTAATGTTACAATAGTGCTTCTGTTCAAATCAACAGAAAACTAGCCCAAATCTGCTTAAAACCTTCTCTCTCAATGAGCGAATGCTGTTTCATTCAATGTTTAGTGCAAAACTTGCCAAACTGAAAGATGCTTATGTCTTATCAAATATAATGTTTTTTTTACAATGCAGTAAAACAGTTTCTAATGTGTTAGAAGTTAAATGCACAAAATCTTATTTTAGAGCTCCAATGCTCAAGATTGTCAGTTTGCAGGTTTCTGAATCCACTAATGTTCAAATAGTGCTTCTGTTCAAATGAACAGCAAACTAGCCCAAATCTGCTTAAAACCTTCTCTCTCAATGAGAGAAAGCTGTTTCATACATTGTTTAGTGCAAAACTTGCCAAACTGAAAGATTCTTATGTCTAATGATATAAAATGTGTTTTGCAATGCAGTGAGACAGATTTTAATGTGTTAGAAGTTATATGCACAAAATCTTATTTTAGAGCTTCAGTGCTCAAGATTGTCTGATTACAGGTTTCTGAGATCACTAATGTTAAAATAGTGCTTCTGTTCAAATGAACACCAAACTAGCCCAAATCTGCTTAAAACCTTCTCTCTCAATGAGAGAAGGCTGTTTCTTTCAATGTTTAGTGCACAACTTGCCAAACTAAAAGATGCTTATGTCTTATCAAATATAATGTTTTTTACAATGCAGTAAAACCATTTCTAATGCGTTAGAAGTTAAATGCACAAAATCTTATTTTAGAGCTCCAATGCTCAAGATTGTCAGTTTACAGGTTTCTTAGTCCACTAATGTTCAAATAGTGCTTTCTGTTCAAATGAACTGCAAACTAGCCCAATTCTGCTTAAAAACTTCTCTCTCAATGAGAGAAAGCTGCTTCATTCAATGTTTAGTGCAAAACTTGCCAAACTGAAAGATGCTTATGTCTAATGATATAAAATGTTTTTTGCAATGCAGTGAGACAGTTTTAAATGTGTTAGAAGTTATATGCACAAAATCTTATTTTAGAGCTCCAATGCTCAAGATTGTCAGTTTACAGGTTTCTGAGACCACTAATGTTAAAATAGTGCTTCTGTTCAAATGAACACCAAACTAGTCCAAATCTGCTTAAAACCTTCTCTCTCAATGAGAGAAAGCTGTTTCATTCAATGTTTAGTGCAAAACTTGCCAAACTAAAAGACGCTTATGTCTTATCAAATATAATGTTTTTTACAATGCAGTAAAACCATTTCTAATGCGTTAGAAGTTAAATGCACAAAATCTTATTTTAGAGCTCCAATGCTCAAGATTGTCAGTTTACAGGTTTCTTAGTCCACTAATGT
Organism: Carassius carassius; assembly: GCF_963082965.1. Lineage (NCBI taxonomy): Eukaryota > Metazoa > Chordata > Actinopteri > Cypriniformes > Cyprinidae > Carassius > Carassius carassius. The sequence continues at coordinate 30,148,277 of NC_081762.1, forward strand.
TCAAATAGTTCTTTCTGTTCAAATGAACTGCAAACTAGCCCAATTCTGCTTAAAACCTTCTCTCTCAATGAGAGAAAGCTGCTTCATTCAATGTTTAGTGCAAAACTTGCCAAACTGAAAGATGCTTATGTCTTATCAAATATAATGTTTTTTTGCAATGCATTGAGACAGATTTTAATGTGTTAGAAGTTATATGCACAAAATCTTATTTTAGAGCTCCAATGCTCAAGATTGTCAGTTTACAGGTTTCTGAGACCACTAAAGTTAAAATAGTTCTTCTGTTCAAGTGAACAGCAAACTAGCCCAAATCTGCTTAAAACCTTCTCTCTCAATGAGAGAAAGCTGTTTCATTCAATGTTTAGTGCAAAACTTGCCAAACTGAAAGATGCTTATGTCTAATGATATAAAATGTGTTTTGCAATGCAGTGAGACAGATTTTAATGTGTTAGAAGTTATATGCACAAAATCTTATTTTAGAGCTCCAATGCTCAAGATTGTCAGTTTACAGGTTTCTGAGTCCACTAATGTTAAAACAGTGCTTCTGTTCAAATCAACAGAAAACTAGCCCAAATCTGCTTAAAACCTTCTCTCTCAATGAGAGAATGCTGTTTCATTCAATGTTTAGTGCAAAACTTGCCAAACTGAAAGATGCTTATGTCTTATCAAATATAATGTTTTTTACAATGCAGTAAAACCGTTTCTAATGCGTTAGAAGTTAAATGCACAAAATCTTATTTTAGAGCTCCAATGCTCAAGATTGTCAGTTTACGGGTTTCTGAGTCCACTAATGTTAAAATAGTGCTTCTGTTCAAATGAACTGCAAATTAGCCCAAATCTGCTTAAAACCTCTCTCAATGAGAGAAAGCTGTTTCATACATTGTTTAGTGCAAAACTTGCCAAACTGAAAGATTCTTATGTCTAATGATATAAAATGTGTTTTGCAATGCAGTGAGACAGATTTTAATGTGTTAGAAGTTATATGCACAAAATCTTATTTTAGAAGTCCAATGCTCAAGATTGTCAGTTTACAGGTTTCTGAGTCCACTAATGTTAAAATAGTGCTTCTGTTCAAATCAACAGAAAACTAGCCCAAATCTGCTTAAAACCTTCTCTCTCAATGAGAGAATGCTGTTTCATTCAATGTTTAGTGCAAAACTTGCCAAACTGAAAGATGCTTATGTCTTATCAAATATAATGTTTTTTTGCAATGCAGTGAGACAGATTTTAATGTGTTAGAAGTTATATGCACAAAATCTTATTTTAGAGCTCCAAGGTTCAAGATTGTCAGTTTACAGGTTTCTGACACCACTAATGTTAAAATAGTGCTTCTGTTCAAATGAACAGCAAACTAGCCCAAATCTGCTTAAAACCTTCTCTCTCAATGAGAGAAAGCTGTTTCATTTAATGTTTAGTGCAAAACTTGCCAAACTGAAAGATGCTTATGTCTAATGATATAAAATGTGTTTTGCAATGCAGTGAGACAGATTTTAATGTGTTAGAAGTTATATGCACAAAATCTTATTTTAGAGCTTCAGTGCTCAAGATTGTCTGATTACAGGTTTCTGAGATCACTAATGTTAAAATAGTGCTTCTGTTCAAATGAACAGCAAACTAGCCCAAATCTGCTTAAAACTTTCTCTCTCAATGAGAGAAAGCTGTTTCATTTAATGTTTAGTGCAAAACTTGCCAAACTGAAAGATGCCTATGTCTTATCAAATATAATGTTTTTTACAATGCAGTAAAACCGTTTCTAATGTGTTAGAAGTTAAATGCACAAAATCTTATTTTAGAGCTCCAATGCTCAAGATTGTCAGTTTACAGGTTTCTGAGACCACTATTGTTAAAATAGTGCTTCTGTTCAAATGAACACCAAACTAGCCCAAATCTGCTTAAAACCTTCTCTCTCAATGAGAGAAAGCTGTTTCTTTCAATGTTTAGTGCAAAACTTGCCAAACTAAAAGATGCTTATGTCTTATCAAATATAATGTTTTTTACAATGCAGTAAAACCATTTCTAATGCGTTAGAAGTTAAATGCACAAAATCTTATTTTAGAGCTCCAATGCTCAAGATTGTCAGTTTACAGGTTTCTTAGTCCACTAATGTTCAAATAGTGCTTTCTGTTCAAATGAACTGCAAACTAGCCCAATTCTGCTTAAAAACTTCTCTCTCAATGAGAGAAAGCTGCTTCATTCAATGTTTAGTGCAAAACTTGCCAAACTGAAAGATGCTTATGTCTAATGATATAAAATGTTTTTTGCAATGCAGTGAGACAGTTTTAAATGTGTTAGAAGTTATATGCACAAAATCTTATTTTAGAGCTCCAATGCTCAAGATTGTCAGTTTACAGGTTTCTGAGACCACTAATGTTAAAATAGTGCTTCTGTTCAAATGAACACCAAACTAGCCCAAATCTGCTTAAAACCTTCTCTCTCAATGAGAGAAAGCTGTTTCATTCAATGTTTAGTGCAAAACTTGCCAAACTAAAAGACGCTTATGTCTTATCAAATATAATGTTTTTTACAATGCAGTAAAACCATTTCTAATGCGTTAGAAGTTAAATGCACAAAATCTTATTTTAGAGCTCCAATGCTCAAGATTGTCAGTTTACAGGTTTCTTAGTCCACTAATGTTCAAATAGTTCTTTCTGTTCAAATGAACTGCAAACTAGCCCAATTCTGCTTAAAACCTTCTCTCTCAATGAGAGAAAGCTGCTTCATTCAATGTTTAGTGCAAAACTTGCCAAACTGAAAGATGCTTATGTCTTATCAAATATAATGTTTTTTTGCAATGCAGTGAGACAGATTTTAATGTGTTAGAAGTTATATGCACAAAATCTTATTTTAGAGCTCCAATGCTCAAGATTGTCAGTTTACAGGTTTCTGAGACCACTAAAGTTAAAATAGTTCTTCTGTTCAAGTGAACAGCAAACTAGCCCAAATCTGCTTAAAACCTTCTCTCTCAATGAGAGAAAGCTGTTTCATTCAATGTTTAGTGCAAAACTTGCCAAACTGAAAGATGCTTATGTCTAATGATATAAAATGTGTTTTGCAATGCAGTGAGACAGATTTTAATGTGTTAGAAGTTATATGCACAAAATCTTATTTTAGAGCTCCAATGCTCAAGATTGTCAGTTTACAGGTTTCTGAGTCCATTAATGTTAAAATACTGCTTCTGTTCAAATCAACAGAAAACTAGCCCAAATCTGCTTAAAACCTTCTCTCTCAATGAGAGAATGCTGTTTCATTCAATGTTTAGTGCAAAACTTGCCAAACTGAAAGATGCTTATGTCTTATCAAATATAATGTTTTTTACAATGCAGTAAAACCGTTTCTAATGCGTTAGAAGTTAAATGCACAAAATCTTATTTTAGAGCTCCAATGCTCAAGATTGTCAGTTTACAGGTTTCTGAGTCCACTAATGTTAAAATAGTGCTTCTGTTCAAATGGACTGCAAATTAGCCCAAATCTGCTTAAAACCTCTCTCAATGAGAGAAAGCTGTTTCATACATTGTTTAGTGCAAAACTTGCCAAACTGAAAGATTCTTATGTCTAATGATATAAAATGTGTTTTGCAATGCAGTGAGACAGATTTTAATGTGTTAGAAGTTATATGCACAAAATCTTATTTTAGAGCTCCAATGCTCAAGATTGTCAGTTTACAGGTTTCTGAGTCCACTAATGTTAAAATAGTGCTTCTGTTCAAATCAACAGAAAACTAGCCCAAATCTGCTTAAAACCTTCTCTCTCAATGAGAGAATGCTGTTTCATTCAATGTTTAGTGCAAAACTTGCCAAACTGAAAGATGCTTATGTCTTATCAAATATAATGTTTTTTTTGCAATGCAGTGAGACAGATTTTAATGTGTTAGAAGTTATATGCACAAAATCTTATTTTAGAGCTCCAAGGTTCAAGATTGTCAGTTTACAGGTTTCTGACACCACTAATGTTAAAATAGTGCTTCTGTTCAAATGAACAGCAAACTAGCCCAAATCTGCTTAAAACCTTCTCTCTCAATGAGAGAAAGCTGTTTCATTCAATGTTTAGTGCAAAACTTGCCAAACTGAAAGATGCTTATGTCTTATCAAATATAATGTTTTTTTGCAATGCAGTGAGACAGATTTTAATGTGTTAGAAGTTATATGCACAAAATCTTATTTTACAGCTCCAATGCTCAAGATTGTCAGTTTACAGGTTTCTGAGTCCACTAATGTTAAAATAGTGCTTCTGTTCAAATCAACAGAAAACTAGCCCAAATCTGCTTAAAACCTTCTCTCTCAATGAGAGAAAGCTGTTTCATACATTGTTTAGTGCAAAACTTGCCAAACTGAAAGATTCTTATGTCTAATGATATAAAATGTGTTTTGCAATGCAGTGAGACAGATTTTAATGTGTTAGAAGTTATATGCACAAAATCTTATTTTAGAGCTCCAATGCTCAAGATTGTCAGTTTACAGGTTTCTGAGTCCACTAATCTTAAAATAGTGCTTCTGTTCAAATGAACTGCAAACTAGCCCAAATCTGCTTAAAACCTCTCTCAATGAGAGAAAGCTGTTTCATACATTGTTTAGTGCAAAACTTGCCAAACTGAAAGATTCTTGTCTAATGATATAAAATGTGTTTTGCAATGCAGTGAGACAGATTTTAATGTGTTAGAAGTTATATGCACAAAATCTTATTTTAGAGCTTCAGTGCTCAAGATTGTCTGATTACAGGTTTCTGAGATCACTAATGTTAAAATAGTGCTTCTGTTCAAATGAACAGCAAACTAGCCCAAATCTGCTTAAAACTTTCTCTCTCAATGAGAGAAAGCTGTTTCATTTAATGTTTAGTGCAAAACTTGCCAAACTGAAAGATGCCTATGTCTTATCAAATATAATGTTTTTTACAATGCAGTAAAACCGTTTCTAATGTGTTAGAAGTTAAATGCACAAAATCTTATTTTAGAGCTCCAATGCTCAAGATTGTCAGTTTACAGGTTTCTGAGACCACTATTGTTAAAATAGTGCTTCTGTTCAAATGAACACCAAACTAGCCCAAATCTGCTTAAAACCTTCTCTCTCAATGAGAGAAAGCTGTTTCTTTCAATGTTTAGTGCAAAACTTGCCAAACTAAAAGATGCTTATGTCTTATCAAATATAATGTTTTTTACAATGCAGTAAAACCATTTCTAATGCGTTAGAAGTTAAATGCACAAAATCTTATTTTAGAGCTCCAATGCTCAAGATTGTCAGTTTACAGGTTTCTTAGTCCACTAATGTTCAAATAGTGCTTTCTGTTCAAATGAACTGCAAACTAGCCCAATTCTGCTTAAAAACTTCTCTCTCAATGAGAGAAAGCTGCTTCATTCAATGTTTAGTGCAAAACTTGCCAAACTGAAAGATGCTTATGTCTAATGATATAAAATGTTTTTTGCAATGCAGTGAGACAGTTTTAAATGTGTTAGAAGTTATATGCACAAAATCTTATTTTAGAGCTCCAATGCTCAAGATTGTCAGTTTACAGGTTTCTGAGACCACTAATGTTAAAATAGTGCTTCTGTTCAAATGAACACCAAACTAGCCCAAATCTGCTTAAAACCTTCTCTCTCAATGAGAGAAAGCTGTTTCATTCAATGTTTAGTGCAAAACTTGCCAAACTAAAAGACGCTTATGTCTTATCAAATATAATGTTTTTTACAATGCAGTAAAACCATTTCTAATGCGTTAGAAGTTAAATGCACAAAATCTTATTTTAGAGCTCCAATGCTCAAGATTGTCAGTTTACAGGTTTCTTAGTCCACTAATGTTCAAATAGTTCTTTCTGTTCAAATGAACTGCAAACTAGCCCAATTCTGCTTAAAACCTTCTCTCTCAATGAGAGAAAGCTGCTTCATTCAATGTTTAGTGCAAAACTTGCCAAACTGAAAGATGCTTATGTCTTATCAAATATAATGTTTTTTTGCAATGCAGTGAGACAGATTTTAATGTGTTAGAAGTTATATGCACAAAATCTTATTTTAGAGCTCCAATGCTCAAGATTGTCAGTTTACAGGTTTCTGAGACCACTAAAGTTAAAATAGTTCTTCTGTTCAAGTGAACAGCAAACTAGCCCAAATCTGCTTAAAACCTTCTCTCTCAATGAGAGAAAGCTGTTTCATTCAATGTTTAGTGCAAAACTTGCCAAACTGAAAGATGTTTATGTCTAATGATATAAAATGTGTTTTGCAATGCAGTGAGACAGATTTTAATGTGTTAGAAGTTATATGCACAAAATCTTATTTTAGAGCTCCAATGCTCAAGATTGTCAGTTTACAGGTTTCTGAGTCCATTAATGTTAAAATACTGCTTCTGTTCAAATCAACAGAAAACTAGCCCAAATCTGCTTAAAACCTTCTCTCTCAATGAGAGAATGCTGTTTCATTCAATGTTTAGTGCAAAACTTGCCAAACTGAAAGATGCTTATGTCTTATCAAATATAATGTTTTTTACAATGCAGTAAAACCGTTTCTAATGCGTTAGAAGTTAAATGCACAAAATCTTATTTTAGAGCTCCAATGCTCAAGATTGTCAGTTTACAGGTTTCTGAGTCCACTAATGTTAAAATAGTGCTTCTGTTCAAATGGACTGCAAATTAGCCCAAATCTGCTTAAAACCTCTCTCAATGAGAGAAAGCTGTTTCATACATTGTTTAGTGCAAAACTTGCCAAACTGAAAGATTCTTATGTCTAATGATATAAAATGTGTTTTGCAATGCAGTGAGACAGATTTTAATGTGTTAGAAGTTATATGCACAAAATCTTATTTTAGAGCTCCAATGCTCAAGATTGTCAGTTTACAGGTTTCTGAGTCCACTAATGTTAAAATAGTGCTTCTGTTCAAATCAACAGAAAACTAGCCCAAATCTGCTTAAAACCTTCTCTCTCAATGAGAGAATGCTGTTTCATTCAATGTTTAGTGCAAAACTTGCCAAACTGAAAGATGCTTATGTCTTATCAAATATAATGTTTTTTTTGCAATGCAGTGAGACAGATTTTAATGTGTTAGAAGTTATATGCACAAAATCTTATTTTAGAGCTCCAAGGTTCAAGATTGTCAGTTTACAGGTTTCTGACACCACTAATGTTAAAATAGTGCTTCTGTTCAAATGAACAGCAAACTAGCCCAAATCTGCTTAAAACCTTCTCTCTCAATGAGAGAAAGCTGTTTCATTCAATGTTTAGTGCAAAACTTGCCAAACTGAAAGATGCTTATGTCTTATCAAATATAATGTTTTTTTGCAATGCAGTGAGACAGATTTTAATGTGTTAGAAGTTATATGCACAAAATCTTATTTTACAGCTCCAATGCTCAAGATTGTCAGTTTACAGGTTTCTGAGTCCACTAATGTTAAAATAGTGCTTCTGTTCAAATCAACAGAAAACTAGCCCAAATCTGCTTAAAACCTTCTCTCTCAATGAGAGAAAGCTGTTTCATACATTGTTTAGTGCAAAACTTGCCAAACTGAAAGATTCTTATGTCTAATGATATAAAATGTGTTTTGCAATGCAGTGAGACAGATTTTAATGTGTTAGAAGTTATATGCACAAAATCTTATTTTAGAGCTCCAATGCTCAAGATTGTCAGTTTACAGGTTTCTGAGTCCACTAATCTTAAAATAGTGCTTCTGTTCAAATGAACTGCAAACTAGCCCAAATCTGCTTAAAACCTCTCTCAATGAGAGAAAGCTGTTTCATACATTGTTTAGTGCAAAACTTGCCAAACTGAAATATTCTTGTCTAATGATATAAAATGTGTTTTGCAATGCAGTGAGACAGATTTTAATGTGTTAGAAGTTATATGCACAAAATCTTATTTTAGAGCTCCAATGCTCAAGATTGTCAGTTTACAGGTTTCTGAGTCCACTAATGTTAAAATAGTGCTTCTGTTCAAATGAACCGCAAACTAGCCCAAATTTGCTTAAAACCTTCTCTCTCAATGAGAGAAAGCTGTTTCATTCATTGTTTAGTGCAAAACTTGCCAAACTGAAAGATGCTTATGTCTTATCAAATATAATGTTTTTTACAATGCAGTAAAACCGTTTCTAATGCGTTAGAAGTTAAATGCACAAAATCTTATTTTAGAGCTCCAATGCTCAAGATTGTCAGTTTACAGGTTTCTGAGTCCACTAATGTTCAAATAGTGCTTCTGTTCAAATGAACTGCAAACTAGCCCAAATCTGCTTAAAACCTCTCTCAATGAGAGAAAGCTGTTTCATACATTGTTGAGTGCAAAACTTGCCAAACTGAAAGATTCTTATGTCTAATGATATAAAATGTGTTTTGCAATGCAGTGAGACAGATTTTAATGTGTTAGAAGTTATATGCACAAAATCTTATTTTAGAGCTCCAATGCTCAAGATTGTCAGTTTACAGGTTTCTGAGTCCACTAATGTTAAAATAGTGCTTCTGTGCAAATCAACAGAAAACTAGCCCAAATCTGCTTAAAACCTTCTCTCTCAATGAGAGAATGCTGTTTCATTCAATGTTTAGTGCAAAACTTGCCAAACTGAAAGATGCTTATGTCTTATCAAATATAATGTTTTTTTGCAATGCAGTGAGACAGATTTTAATGTGTTAGAAGTTATAAGCACAAAATCTTATTTTAGAGCTCCAATGCTCAAGATTGTCAGTTTACAGGTTTCTGAGTCCACTAATCTTAAAATAGTGCTTCTGTTCAAATGAACTGCAAACTAGCCCAAATCTGCTTAAAACCTCTCTCAATGAGAGAAAGCTGTTTCATACATTGTTTAGTGCAAAACTTGCCAAACTGAAAGATTCTTATGTCTAATGATATAAAATGTGTTTTGCAATGCAGTGAGACAGATTTTAATGTGTTAGAAGTTATATGCACAAAATCTTATTTTAGAGCTCCAATGCTCAAGATTGTCAGTTTGCAGGTTTCTGAGTCCACTAATGTTAAAATAGTGCTTCTGTTCAAATGAACAGCAAACTAGCCCAAATCTGCTTAAAACCTTCTCTCTCAATGAGAGAAAGCTGTTTCATACATTGTTTAGTGCAAAACTTGCCAAACTGAAAGATTCTTATGTCTAATGATATAAAATGTGTTTTGCAATGCAGTGAGACAGATTTTAATGTGTTAGAAGTTATATGCACAAAATCTTATTTTAGAGCTCCAATGCTCAAGATTGTCAGTTTGCAGGTTTCTGAGTCCACTAATGTTAAAATAGTGCTTCTGTTCAAATGAACAGCAAACTAGCCCAAATCTGCTTAAAACCTTCTCTCTCAATGAGAGAAGGCTGTTTCTTTCAATGTTTAGTGCACAACTTGCCAAACTAAAAGATGCTTATGTCTTATCAAATATAATGTTTTTTACAATGCAGTAAAACCATTTCTAATGCGTTAGAAGTTAAATGCACAAAATCTTATTTTAGAGCTCCAATGCTCAAGATTGTCAGTTTACAGGTTTCTTAGTCCACTAATGTTCAAATAGTGCTTTCTGTTCAAATGAACTGCAAACTAGCCCAATTCTGCTTAAAAACTTCTCTCTCAATGAGAGAAAGCTGCTTCATTCAATGTTTAGTGCAAAACTTGCCAAACTGAAAGATGCTTATGTCTAATGATATAAAATGTTTTTTGCAATGCAGTGAGACAGTTTTAAATGTGTTAGAAGTTATATGCACAAAATCTTATTTTAGAGCTCCAATGCTCAAGATTGTCAGTTTACAGGTTTCTGAGACCACTAATGTTAAAATAGTGCTTCTGTTCAAATGAACACCAAACTAGTCCAAATCTGCTTAAAACCTTCTCTCTCAATGAGAGAAAGCTGTTTCATTCAATGTTTAGTGCAAAACTTGCCAAACTAAAAGACGCTTATGTCTTATCAAATATAATGTTTTTTACAATGCAGTAAAACCATTTCTAATGCGTTAGAAGTTAAATGCACAAAATCTTATTTTAGAGCTCCAATGCTCAAGATTGTCAGTTTACAGGTTTCTTAGTCCACTAATGTTCAAATAGTTCTTTCTGTTCAAATGAACTGCAAACTAGCCCAATTCTGCTTAAAACCTTCTCTCTCAATGAGAGAAAGCTGCTTCATTCAATGTTTAGTGCAAAACTTGCCAAACTGAAAGATGCTTATGTCTTATCAAATATAATGTTTTTTTGCAATGCAGTGAGACAGATTTTAATGTGTTAGAAGTTATATGCACAAAATCTTATTTTAGAGCTCCAATGCTCAAGATTGTCAGTTTACAGGTTTCTGAGACCACTAAAGTTAAAATAGTTCTTCTGTTCAAGTGAACAGCAAACTAGCCCAAATCTGCTTAAAACCTTCTCTCTCAATGAGAGAAAGCTGTTTCATTCAATGTTTAGTGCAAAACTTGCCAAACTGAAAGATGCTTATGTCTAATGATATAAAATGTGTTTTGCAATGCAGTGAGACAGATTTTAATGTGTTAGAAGTTATATGCACAAAATCTTATTTTAGAGCTCCAATGCTCAAGATTGTCAGTTTACAGGTTTCTGAGTCCACTAATGTTAAAACAGTGCTTCTGTTCAAATCAACAGAAAACTAGCCCAAATCTGCTTAAAACCTTCTCTCTCAATGAGAGAATGCTGTTTCATTCAATGTTTAGTGCAAAACTTGCCAAACTGAAAGATGCTTATGTCTTATCAAATATAATGTTTTTTACAATGCAGTAAAACCGTTTCTAATGCGTAAGAAGTTAAATGCACAAAATCTTATTTTAGAGCTCCAATGCTCAAGATTGTCAGTTTACGGGTTTCTGAGTCCACTAATGTTAAAATAGTGCTTCTGTTCAAATGAACTGCAAATTAGCCCAAATCTGCTTAAAACCTCTCTCAATGAGAGAAAGCTGTTTCATACATTGTTTAGTGCAAAACTTGCCAAACTGAAAGATTCTTATGTCTAATGATATAAAATGTGTTTTGCAATGCAGTGAGACAGATTTTAATGTGTTAGAAGTTATATGCACAAAATCTTATTTTAGAGCTCCAATGCTCAAGATTGTCAGTTTACAGGTTTCTGAGTCCACTAATGTTAAAATAGTGCTTCTGTTCAAATCAACAGAAAACTAGCCCAAATCTGCTTAAAACCTCTCTCAATGAGAGAAAGCTGTTTCATTCAATGTTTAGTGCAAAACTTGCCAAACTGAAAGATGCTTATGTCTTATCAAATATAATGTTTTTTTGCAATGCAGTGAGACAGATTTTAATGTGTTAGAAGTTATATGCACAAAATCTTATTTTACAGCTCCAATGCTCAAGATTGTCAGTTTACAGGTTTCTGAGTCCACTAATGTTAAAATAGTGCTTCTGTTCAAATCAACAGAAAACTAGCCCAAATCTGCTTAAAACCTTCTCTCTCAATGAGAGAAAGCTGTTTCATACATTGTTTAGTGCAAAACTTGCCAAACTGAAAGATTCTTATGTCTAATGATATAAAATGTGTTTTGCAATGCAGTGAGACAGATTTTAATGTGTTAGAAGTTATATGCACAAAATCTTATTTTAGAGCTCCAATGCTCAAGATTGTCAGTTTACAGGTTTCTGAGTCCACTAATCTTAAAATAGTGCTTCTGTTCAAATGAACTGCAAACTAGCCCAAATCTGCTTAAAACCTCTCTCAATGAGAGAAAGCTGTTTCATACATTGTTTAGTGCAAAACTTGCCAAACTGAAATATTCTTGTCTAATGATATAAAATGTGTTTTGCAATGCAGTGAGACAGATTTTAATGTGTTAGAAGTTATATGCACAAAATCTTATTTTAGAGCTCCAATGCTCAAGATTGTCAGTTTACAGGTTTCTGAGTCCACTAATGTTAAAATAGTGCTTCTGTTCAAATGAACCGCAAACTAGCCCAAATTTGCTTAAAACCTTCTCTCTCAATGAGAGAAAGCTGTTTCATTCATTGTTTAGTGCAAAACTTGCCAAACTGAAAGATGCTTATGTCTTATCAAATATAATGTTTTTTACAATGCAGTAAAACCGTTTCTAATGCGTTAGAAGTTAAATGCACAAAATCTTATTTTAGAGCTCCAATGCTCAAGATTGTCAGTTTACAGGTTTCTGAGTCCACTAATGTTCAAATAGTGCTTCTGTTCAAATGAACTGCAAACTAGCCCAAATCTGCTTAAAACCTCTCTCAATGAGAGAAAGCTGTTTCATACATTGTTGAGTGCAAAACTTGCCAAACTGAAAGATTCTTATGTCTAATGATATAAAATGTGTTTTGCAATGCAGTGAGACAGATTTTAATGTGTTAGAAGTTATATGCACAAAATCTTATTTTAGAGCTCCAATGCTCAAGATTGTCAGTTTACAGGTTTCTGAGTCCACTAATGTTAAAATAGTGCTTCTGTGCAAATCAACAGAAAACTAGCCCAAATCTGCTTAAAACCTTCTCTCTCAATGAGAGAATGCTGTTTCATTCAATGTTTAGTGCAAAACTTGCCAAACTGAAAGATGCTTATGTCTTATCAAATATAATGTTTTTTTGCAATGCAGTGAGACAGATTTTAATGTGTTAGAAGTTATAAGCACAAAATCTTATTTTAGAGCTCCAATGCTCAAGATTGTCAGTTTACAGGTTTCTGAGTCCACTAATCTTAAAATAGTGCTTCTGTTCAAATGAACTGCAAACTAGCCCAAATCTGCTTAAAACCTCTCTCAATGAGAGAAAGCTGTTTCATACATTGTTTAGTGCAAAACTTGCCAAACTGAAAGATTCTTATGTCTAATGATATAAAATGTGTTTTGCAATGCAGTGAGACAGATTTTAATGTGTTAGAAGTTATATGCACAAAATCTTATTTTAGAGCTCCAATGCTCAAGATTGTCAGTTTGCAGGTTTCTGAGTCCACTAATGTTAAAATAGTGCTTCTGTTCAAATGAACAGCAAACTAGCCCAAATCTGCTTAAAACCTTCTCTCTCAATGAGAGAAAGCTGTTTCATACATTGTTTAGTGCAAAACTTGCCAAACTGAAAGATTCTTATGTCTAATGATATAAAATGTGTTTTGCAATGCAGTGAGACAGATTTTAATGTGTTAGAAGTTATATGCACAAAATCTTATTTTAGAGCTCCAATGCTCAAGATTGTCAGTTTGCAGGTTTCTGAGTCCACTAATGTTAAAATAGTGCTTCTGTTCAAATGAACAGCAAACTAGCCCAAATCTGCTTAAAACCTTCTCTCTCAATGAGAGAAGGCTGTTTCTTTCAATGTTTAGTGCACAACTTGCCAAACTAAAAGATGCTTATGTCTTATCAAATATAATGTTTTTTACAATGCAGTAAAACCATTTCTAATGCGTTAGAAGTTAAATGCACAAAATCTTATTTTAGAGCTCCAATGCTCAAGATTGTCAGTTTACAGGTTTCTTAGTCCACTAATGTTCAAATAGTGCTTTCTGTTCAAATGAACTGCAAACTAGCCCAATTCTGCTTAAAAACTTCTCTCTCAATGAGAGAAAGCTGCTTCATTCAATGTTTAGTGCAAAACTTGCCAAACTGAAAGATGCTTATGTCTAATGATATAAAATGTTTTTTGCAATGCAGTGAGACAGTTTTAAATGTGTTAGAAGTTATATGCACAAAATCTTATTTTAGAGCTCCAATGCTCAAGATTGTCAGTTTACAGGTTTCTGAGACCACTAATGTTAAAATAGTGCTTCTGTTCAAATGAACACCAAACTAGTCCAAATCTGCTTAAAACCTTCTCTCTCAATGAGAGAAAGCTGTTTCATTCAATGTTTAGTGCAAAACTTGCCAAACTAAAAGACGCTTATGTCTTATCAAATATAATGTTTTTTACAATGCAGTAAAACCATTTCTAATGCGTTAGAAGTTAAATGCACAAAATCTTATTTTAGAGCTCCAATGCTCAAGATTGTCAGTTTACAGGTTTCTTAGTCCACTAATGTTCAAATAGTTCTTTCTGTTCAAATGAACTGCAAACTAGCCCAATTCTGCTTAAAACCTTCTCTCTCAATGAGAGAAAGCTGCTTCATTCAATGTTTAGTGCAAAACTTGCCAAACTGAAAGATGCTTATGTCTTATCAAATATAATGTTTTTTTGCAATGCAGTGAGACAGATTTTAATGTGTTAGAAGTTATATGCACAAAATCTTATTTTAGAGCTCCAATGCTCAAGATTGTCAGTTTACAGGTTTCTGAGACCACTAAAGTTAAAATAGTTCTTCTGTTCAAGTGAACAGCAAACTAGCCCAAATCTGCTTAAAACCTTCTCTCTCAATGAGAGAAAGCTGTTTCATTCAATGTTTAGTGCAAAACTTGCCAAACTGAAAGATGCTTATGTCTAATGATATAAAATGTGTTTTGCAATGCAGTGAGACAGATTTTAATGTGTTAGAAGTTATATGCACAAAATCTTATTTTAGAGCTCCAATGCTCAAGATTGTCAGTTTACAGGTTTCTGAGTCCACTAATGTTAAAACAGTGCTTCTGTTCAAATCAACAGAAAACTAGCCCAAATCTGCTTAAAACCTTCTCTCTCAATGAGAGAATGCTGTTTCATTCAATGTTTAGTGCAAAACTTGCCAAACTGAAAGATGCTTATGTCTTATCAAATATAATGTTTTTTACAATGCAGTAAAACCGTTTCTAATGCGTAAGAAGTTAAATGCACAAAATCTTATTTTAGAGCTCCAATGCTCAAGATTGTCAGTTTACGGGTTTCTGAGTCCACTAATGTTAAAATAGTGCTTCTGTTCAAATGAACTGCAAATTAGCCCAAATCTGCTTAAAACCTCTCTCAATGAGAGAAAGCTGTTTCATACATTGTTTAGTGCAAAACTTGCCAAACTGAAAGATTCTTATGTCTAATGATATAAAATGTGTTTTGCAATGCAGTGAGACAGATTTTAATGTGTTAGAAGTTATATGCACAAAATCTTATTTTAGAGCTCCAATGCTCAAGATTGTCAGTTTACAGGTTTCTGAGTCCACTAATGTTAAAATAGTGCTTCTGTTCAAATCAACAGAAAACTAGCCCAAATCTGCTTAAAACCTTCTCTCTCAATGAGAGAATGCTGTTTCATTCAATGTTTAGTGCAAAACTTGCCAAACTGAAAGATGCTTATGTCTTATCAAATATAATGTTTTTTTGCAATGCAGTGAGACAGATTTTAATGTGTTAGAAGTTATATGCACAAAATCTTATTTTAGAGCTCCAATGCTCAAGATTGTCAGTTTGCAGGTTTCTGAGTCCACTAATGTTAAAATAGTGCTTCTGTTCAAATGAACAGCAAACTAGCCCAAATCTGCTTAAAACCTTCTCTCTCAATGAGAGAAAGCTGTTTCATACATTGTTTAGTGCAAAACTTGCCAAACTGAAAGATTCTTATGTCTAATGATATAAAATGTGTTTTGCAATGCAGGTGAGACAGATTTTAATGTGTTAGAAGTTATATGCACAAAATCTTATTTTAGAGCTCCAATGCTCAAGATTGTCAGTTTACAGGTTTCTGAGTCCACTAATCTTAAAATAGTGCTTCTGTTCAAATGAACTGCAAACTAGCCCAAATCTGCTTAAAACCTCTCTCAATGAGAGAAAGCTGTTTCATAAATTGTTTAGTGCAAAACTTGCCAAACTGAAAGATTCGTATGTCTAATGATATAAAATGTGTTTTGCAATGCAGTGAGACAGATTTTAATGTGTTAGAAGTTATATGCACAAAATCTTATTTTAGAGCTCCAATGCTCAAGATTGTCAGTTTACAGGTTTCTGAGTCCACTAATGTTAAAATAGTGCTTCTGTTCAAATCAACAGAAAACTAGCCCAAATCTGCTTAAAACCTTCTCTCTCAATGAGCGAATGCTGTTTCATTCAATGTTTAGTGCAAAACTTGCCAAACTGAAAGATGCTTATGTCTTATCAAATATAATGTTTTTTTACAATGCAGTAAAACAGTTTCTAATGTGTTAGAAGTTAAATGCACAAAATCTTATTTTAGAGCTCCAATGCTCAAGATTGTCAGTTTGCAGGTTTCTGAGTCCACTAATGTTCAAATAGTGCTTCTGTTCAAATGAACAGCAAACTAGCCCAAATCTGCTTAAAACCTTCTCTCTCAATGAGAGAAAGCTGTTTCATACATTGTTTAGTGCAAAACTTGCCAAACTGAAAGATTCTTATGTCTAATGATATAAAATGTGTTTTGCAATGCAGTGAGACAGATTTTAATGTGTTAGAAGTTATATGCACAAAATCTTATTTTAGAGCTTCAGTGCTCAAGATTGTCTGATTACAGGTTTCTGAGATCACTAATGTTAAAATAGTGCTTCTGTTCAAATGAACACCAAACTAGCCCAAATCTGCTTAAAACCTTCTCTCTCAATGAGAGAAGGCTGTTTCTTTCAATGTTTAGTGCACAACTTGCCAAACTAAAAGATGCTTATGTCTTATCAAATATAATGTTTTTTACAATGCAGTAAAACCATTTCTAATGCGTTAGAAGTTAAATGCACAAAATCTTATTTTAGAGCTCCAATGCTCAAGATTGTCAGTTTACAGGTTTCTTAGTCCACTAATGTTCAAATAGTGCTTTCTGTTCAAATGAACTGCAAACTAGCCCAATTCTGCTTAAAAACTTCTCTCTCAATGAGAGAAAGCTGCTTCATTCAATGTTTAGTGCAAAACTTGCCAAACTGAAAGATGCTTATGTCTAATGATATAAAATGTTTTTTGCAATGCAGTGAGACAGTTTTAAATGTGTTAGAAGTTATATGCACAAAATCTTATTTTAGAGCTCCAATGCTCAAGATTGTCAGTTTACAGGTTTCTGAGACCACTAATGTTAAAATAGTGCTTCTGTTCAAATGAACACCAAACTAGTCCAAATCTGCTTAAAACCTTCTCTCTCAATGAGAGAAAGCTGTTTCATTCAATGTTTAGTGCAAAACTTGCCAAACTAAAAGACGCTTATGTCTTATCAAATATAATGTTTTTTACAATGCAGTAAAACCATTTCTAATGCGTTAGAAGTTAAATGCACAAAATCTTATTTTAGAGCTCCAATGCTCAAGATTGTCAGTTTACAGGTTTCTTAGTCCACTAATGTTCAAATAGTTCTTTCTGTTCAAATGAACTGCAAACTAGCCCAATTCTGCTTAAAACCTTCTCTCTCAATGAGAGAAAGCTGCTTCATTCAATGTTTAGTGCAAAACTTGCCAAACTGAAAGATGCTTATGTCTTATCAAATATAATGTTTTTTTGCAATGCAGTGAGACAGATTTTAATGTGTTAGAAGTTATATGCACAAAATCTTATTTTAGAGCTCCAATGCTCAAGATTGTCAGTTTACAGGTTTCTGAGACCACTAAAGTTAAAATAGTTCTTCTGTTCAAGTGAACAGCAAACTAGCCCAAATCTGCTTAAAACCTTCTCTCTCAATGAGAGAAAGCTGTTTCATTCAATGTTTAGTGCAAAACTTGCCAAACTGAAAGATGCTTATGTCTAATGATATAAAATGTGTTTTGCAATGCAGTGAGACAGATTTTAATGTGTTAGAAGTTATATGCACAAAATCTTATTTTAGAGCTCCAATGCTCAAGATTGTCAGTTTACAGGTTTCTGAGTCCACTAATGTTAAAACAGTGCTTCTGTTCAAATCAACAGAAAACTAGCCCAAATCTGCTTAAAACCTTCTCTCTCAATGAGAGAATGCTGTTTCATTCAATGTTTAGTGCAAAACTTGCCAAACTGAAAGATGCTTATGTCTTATCAAATATAATGTTTTTTACAATGCAGTAAAACCGTTTCTAATGCGTTAGAAGTTAAATGCACAAAATCTTATTTTAGAGCTCCAATGCTCAAGATTGTCAGTTTACGGGTTTCTGAGTCCACTAATGTTAAAATAGTGCTTCTGTTCAAATGAACTGCAAATTAGCCCAAATCTGCTTAAAACCTCTCTCAATGAGAGAAAGCTGTTTCATACATTGTTTAGTGCAAAACTTGCCAAACTGAAAGATTCTTATGTCTAATGATATAAAATGTGTTTTGCAATGCAGTGAGACAGATTTTAATGTGTTAGAAGTTATATGCACAAAATCTTATTTTAGAGCTCCAATGCTCAAGATTGTCAGTTTACAGGTTTCTGAGTCCACTAATGTTAAAATAGTGCTTCTGTGCAAATCAACAGAAAACTAGCCCAAATCTGCTTAAAACCTTCTCTCTCAATGAGAGAATGCTGTTTCATTCAATGTTTAGTGCAAAACTTGCCAAACTGAAAGATGCTTATGTCTTATCAAATATAATGTTTTTTTGCAATGCAGTGAGACAGATTTTAATGTGTTAGAAGTTATATGCACAAAATCTTATTTTAGAGCTCCAATGCTCAAGATTGTCAGTTTACAGGTTTCTGAGTCCACTAATGTTAAAATAGTGCTTCTGTTCAAATGAACCGCAAACTAGCCCAAATCTGCTTAAAACCTTCTCTCTCAATGAGAGAAAGCTGTTTCATCCATTGTTTAGTGCAAAACTTGCCAAACTGAAAGATGCTTATGTCTTATCAAATATAATGTTTTTTACAATGCAGTAAAACCGTTTCTAATGCGTTAGAAGTTAAATGCACAAAATCTTATTTTAGAGCTCCAATGCTCAAGATTGTCAGTTTACAGGTTTCTGAGTCCACTAATGTTCAAATAGTGCTTCTGTTCAAATGAACTGCAAACTAGCCCAAATCTGCTTAAAACCTTCTCTCTCAATGAGAGAAAGCTGTTTCATACATTGTTGAGTGCAAAACTTGCCAAACTGAAAGATTCTTATGTCTAATGATATAAAATGTGTTTTACAATGCAGTGAGACAGATTTTAATGTGTTAGAAGTTATATGCACAAAATCTTATTTTAGAGCTCCAATGCTCAAAGATTGTCAGTTTACAGGTTTCTGAGTCCACTAATGTTAAAATAGTGCTTCTGTTCAAATCAACAGAAAACTAGCCCAAATCTGCTTAAAACCTTCTCTCTCAATGAGAGAATGCTGTTTCATTCAATGTTTAGTGCAAAACTTGCCAAACTGAAAGATGTTTATGTCTTATCAAATATAATGTTTTTTTGCAATGCAGTGAGACAGATTTTAATGTGTTAGAAGTTATAAGCACAAAATCTTATTTTACAGCTCCAATGCTCAAGATTGTCAGTTTACAGGTTTCTGAGTCCACTAATCTTAAAATAGTGCTTCTGTTCAAATGAACTGCAAACTAGCCCAAATCTGCTTAAAACCTCTCTCAATGAGAGAAAGCTGTTTCATACATTGTTTAGTGCAAAACTTGCCAAACTGAAAGATTCTTATGTCTAATGATATAAAATGTGTTTTGCAATGCAGTGAGACAGATTTTAATGTGTTAGAAGTTATATGCACAAAATCTTATTTTAGAGCTCCAATGCTCAAGATTGTCAGTTTGCAGGTTTCTGAGTCCACTAATGTTAAAATAGTGCTTCTGTTCAAATGAACAGCAAACTAGCCCAAATCTGCTTAAAACCTTCTCTCTCAATGAGAGAAAGCTGTTTCATACATTGTTTAGTGCAAAACTTGCCAAACTGAAAGATTCTTATGTCTAATGATATAAAATGTGTTTTGCAATGCAGTGAGACAGATTTTAATGTGTTAGAAGTTATATGCACAAAATCTTATTTTAGAGCTCCAATGCTCAAGATTGTCAGTTTGCAGGTTTCTGAGTCCACTAATGTTAAAATAGTGCTTCTGTTCAAATGAACAGCAAACTAGCCCAAATCTGCTTAAAACCTTCTCTCTCAATGAGAGAAGGCTGTTTCTTTCAATGTTTAGTGCACAACTTGCCAAACTAAAAGATGCTTATGTCTTATCAAATATAATGTTTTTTACAATGCAGTAAAACCATTTCTAATGCGTTAGAAGTTAAATGCACAAAATCTTATTTTAGAGCTCCAATGCTCAAGATTGTCAGTTTACAGGTTTCTTAGTCCACTAATGTTCAAATAGTGCTTTCTGTTCAAATGAACTGCAAACTAGCCCAATTCTGCTTAAAAACTTCTCTCTCAATGAGAGAAAGCTGCTTCATTCAATGTTTAGTGCAAAACTTGCCAAACTGAAAGATGCTTATGTCTAATGATATAAAATGTTTTTTGCAATGCAGTGAGACAGTTTTAAATGTGTTAGAAGTTATATGCACAAAATCTTATTTTAGAGCTCCAATGCTCAAGATTGTCAGTTTACAGGTTTCTGAGACCACTAATGTTAAAATAGTGCTTCTGTTCAAATGAACACCAAACTAGTCCAAATCTGCTTAAAACCTTCTCTCTCAATGAGAGAAAGCTGTTTCATTCAATGTTTAGTGCAAAACTTGCCAAACTAAAAGACGCTTATGTCTTATCAAATATAATGTTTTTTACAATGCAGTAAAACCATTTCTAATGCGTTAGAAGTTAAATGCACAAAATCTTATTTTAGAGCTCCAATGCTCAAGATTGTCAGTTTACAGGTTTCTTAGTCCACTAATGTTCAAATAGTTCTTTCTGTTCAAATGAACTGCAAACTAGCCCAATTCTGCTTAAAACCTTCTCTCTCAATGAGAGAAAGCTGCTTCATTCAATGTTTAGTGCAAAACTTGCCAAACTGAAAGATGCTTATGTCTTATCAAATATAATGTTTTTTTGCAATGCAGTGAGACAGATTTTAATGTGTTAGAAGTTATATGCACAAAATCTTATTTTAGAGCTCCAATGCTCAAGATTGTCAGTTTACAGGTTTCTGAGACCACTAAAGTTAAAATAGTTCTTCTGTTCAAGTGAACAGCAAACTAGCCCAAATCTGCTTAAAACCTTCTCTCTCAATGAGAGAAAGCTGTTTCATTCAATGTTTAGTGCAAAACTTGCCAAACTGAAAGATGCTTATGTCTAATGATATAAAATGTGTTTTGCAATGCAGTGAGACAGATTTTAATGTGTTAGAAGTTATATGCACAAAATCTTATTTTAGAGCTCCAATGCTCAAGATTGTCAGTTTACAGGTTTCTGAGTCCACTAATGTTAAAACAGTGCTTCTGTTCAAATCAACAGAAAACTAGCCCAAATCTGCTTAAAACCTTCTCTCTCAATGAGAGAATGCTGTTTCATTCAATGTTTAGTGCAAAACTTGCCAAACTGAAAGATGCTTATGTCTTATCAAATATAATGTTTTTTACAATGCAGTAAAACCGTTTCTAATGCGTTAGAAGTTAAATGCACAAAATCTTATTTTAGAGCTCCAATGCTCAAGATTGTCAGTTTACGGGTTTCTGAGTCCACTAATGTTAAAATAGTGCTTCTGTTCAAATGAACTGCAAATTAGCCCAAAATCTGCTTAAAACCTCTCTCAATGAGAGAAAGCTGTTTCATACATTGTTTAGTGCAAAACTTGCCAAACTGAAAGATTCTTATGTCTAATGATATAAAATGTGTTTTGCAATGCAGTGAGACAGATTTTAATGTGTTAGAAGTTATATGCACAAAATCTTATTTTAGAGCTCCAATGCTCAAGATTGTCAGTTTACAGGTTTCTGAGTCCACTAATGTTAAAATAGTGCTTCTGTTCAAATCAACAGAAAACTAGCCCAAATCTGCTTAAAACCTTCTCTCTCAATGAGAGAATGCTGTTTCATTCAATGTTTAGTGCAAAACTTGCCAAACTGAAAGATGCTTATGTCTTATCAAATATAATGTTTTTTTGCAATGCAGTGAGACAGATTTTAATGTGTTAGAAGTTATATGCACAAAATCTTATTTTAGAGCTCCAATGCTCAAGATTGTCAGTTTGCAGGTTTCTGAGTCCACTAATGTTAAAATAGTGCTTCTGTTCAAATGAACAGCAAACTAGCCCAAATCTGCTTAAAACCTTCTCTCTCAATGAGAGAAAGCTGTTTCATACATTGTTTAGTGCAAAACTTGCCAAACTGAAAGATTCTTATGTCTAATGATATAAAATGTGTTTTGCAATGCAGGTGAGACAGATTTTAAATGTGTTAGAAGTTATATGCACAAAATCTTATTTTAGAGCTCCAATGCTCAAGATTGTCAGTTTACAGGTTTCTGAGACCACTAATGTTAAAATAGTGCTTCTGTTCAAATGAACACCAAACTAGTCAAAATCTGCTTAAAACCTTCTCTCTCAATGAGAGAAAGCTGTTTCATTCAATGTTTAGTGCAAAACTTGCCAAACTAAAAGACGCTTATGTCTTATCAAATATAATGTTTTTTACAATGCAGTAAAACCATTTCTAATGCGTTAGAAGTTAAATGCACAAAATCTTATTTTAGAGCTCCAATGCTCAAGATTGTCAGTTTACAGGTTTCTTAGTCCACTAATGTTCAAATAGTTCTTTCTGTTCAAATGAACTGCAAACTAGCCCAATTCTGCTTAAAACCTTCTCTCTCAATGAGAGAAAGCTGCTTCATTCAATGTTTAGTGCAAAACTTGCCAAACTGAAAGATGCTTATGTCTTATCAAATATAATGTTTTTTTGCAATGCAGTGAGACAGATTTTAATGTGTTAGAAGTTATATGCACAAAATCTTATTTTAGAGCTCCAATGCTCAAGATTGTCAGTTTACAGGTTTCTGAGACCACTAAAGTTAAAATAGTTCTTCTGTTCAAGTGAACAGCAAACTAGCCCAAATCTGCTTAAAACCTTCTCTCTCAATGAGAGAAAGCTGTTTCATTCAATGTTTAGTGCAAAACTTGCCAAACTGAAAGATGCTTATGTCTAATGATATAAAATGTGTTTTGCAATGCAGTGAGACAGATTTTAATGTGTTAGAAGTTATATGCACAAAATCTTATTTTAGAGCTCCAATGCTCAAGATTGTCAGTTTACAGGTTTCTGAGTCCACTAATGTTAAAACAGTGCTTCTGTTCAAATCAACAGAAAACTAGCCCAAATCTGCTTAAAACCTTCTCTCTCAATGAGAGAATGCTGTTTCATTCAATGTTTAGTGCAAAACTTGCCAAACTGAAAGATGCTTATGTCTTATCAAATATAATGTTTTTTACAATGCAGTAAAACCGTTTCTAATGCGTTAGAAGTTAAATGCACAAAATCTTATTTTAGAGCTCCAATGCTCAAGATTGTCAGTTTACGGGTTTCTGAGTCCACTAATGTTAAAATAGTGCTTCTGTTCAAATGAACTGCAAATTAGCCCAAATCTGCTTAAAACCTCTCTCAATGAGAGAAAGCTGTTTCATACATTGTTTAGTGCAAAACTTGCCAAACTGAAAGATTCTTATGTCTAATGATATAAAATGTGTTTTGCAATGCAGTGAGACAGATTTTAATGTGTTAGAAGTTATATGCACAAAATCTTATTTTAGAGCTCCAATGCTCAAGATTGTCAGTTTACAGGTTTCTGAGTCCACTAATGTTAAAATAGTGCTTCTGTTCAAATCAACAGAAAACTAGCCCAAATCTGCTTAAAACCTTCTCTCTCAATGAGAGAATGCTGTTTCATTCAATGTTTAGTGCAAAACTTGCCAAACTGAAAGATGCTTATGTCTTATCAAATATAATGTTTTTTTGCAATGCAGTGAGACAGATTTTAATGTGTTAGAAGTTATATGCACAAAATCTTATTTTAGAGCTCCAATGCTCAAGATTGTCAGTTTGCAGGTTTCTGAGTCCACTAATGTTAAAATAGTGCTTCTGTTCAAATGAACAGCAAACTAGCCCAAATCTGCTTAAAACCTTCTCTCTCAATGAGAGAAAGCTGTTTCATACATTGTTTAGTGCAAAACTTGCCAAACTGAAAGATTCTTATGTCTAATGATATAAAATGTGTTTTGCAATGCAGGTGAGACAGATTTTAATGTGTTAGAAGTTATATGCACAAAATCTTATTTTAGAGCTCCAATGCTCAAGATTGTCAGTTTACAGGTTTCTGAGTCCACTAATCTTAAAATAGTGCTTCTGTTCAAATGAACTGCAAACTAGCCCAAATCTGCTTAAAACCTCTCTCAATGAGAGAAAGCTGTTTCATAAATTGTTTAGTGCAAAACTTGCCAAACTGAAAGATTCGTATGTCTAATGATATAAAATGTGTTTTGCAATGCAGTGAGACAGATTTTAATGTGTTAGAAGTTATATGCACAAAATCTTATTTTAGAGCTCCAATGCTCAAGATTGTCAGTTTACAGGTTTCTGAGTCCACTAATGTTAAAATAGTGCTTCTGTTCAAATCAACAGAAAACTAGCCCAAATCTGCTTAAAACCTTCTCTCTCAATGAGCGAATGCTGTTTCATTCAATGTTTAGTGCAAAACTTGCCAAACTGAAAGATGCTTATGTCTTATCAAATATAATGTTTTTTTACAATGCAGTAAAACAGTTTCTAATGTGTTAGAAGTTAAATGCACAAAATCTTATTTTAGAGCTCCAATGCTCAAGATTGTCAGTTTGCAGGTTTCTGAGTCCACTAATGTTCAAATAGTGCTTCTGTTCAAATGAACAGCAAACTAGCCCAAATCTGCTTAAAACCTTCTCTCTCAATGAGAGAAAGCTGTTTCATACATTGTTTAGTGCAAAACTTGCCAAACTGAAAGATTCTTATGTCTAATGATATAAAATGTGTTTTGCAATGCAGTGAGACAGATTTTAATGTGTTAGAAGTTATATGCACAAAATCTTATTTTAGAGCTTCAGTGCTCAAGATTGTCTGATTACAGGTTTCTGAGATCACTAATGTTAAAATAGTGCTTCTGTTCAAATGAACACCAAACTAGCCCAAATCTGCTTAAAACCTTCTCTCTCAATGAGAGAAGGCTGTTTCTTTCAATGTTTAGTGCACAACTTGCCAAACTAAAAGATGCTTATGTCTTATCAAATATAATGTTTTTTACAATGCAGTAAAACCATTTCTAATGCGTTAGAAGTTAAATGCACAAAATCTTATTTTAGAGCTCCAATGCTCAAGATTGTCAGTTTACAGGTTTCTTAGTCCACTAATGTTCAAATAGTGCTTTCTGTTCAAATGAACTGCAAACTAGCCCAATTCTGCTTAAAAACTTCTCTCTCAATGAGAGAAAGCTGCTTCATTCAATGTTTAGTGCAAAACTTGCCAAACTGAAAGATGCTTATGTCTAATGATATAAAATGTTTTTTGCAATGCAGTGAGACAGTTTTAAATGTGTTAGAAGTTATATGCACAAAATCTTATTTTAGAGCTCCAATGCTCAAGATTGTCAGTTTACAGGTTTCTGAGACCACTAATGTTAAAATAGTGCTTCTGTTCAAATGAACACCAAACTAGTCCAAATCTGCTTAAAACCTTCTCTCTCAATGAGAGAAAGCTGTTTCATTCAATGTTTAGTGCAAAACTTGCCAAACTAAAAGACGCTTATGTCTTATCAAATATAATGTTTTTTACAATGCAGTAAAACCATTTCTAATGCGTTAGAAGTTAAATGCACAAAATCTTATTTTAGAGCTCCAATGCTCAAGATTGTCAGTTTACAGGTTTCTTAGTCCACTAATGTTCAAATAGTTCTTTCTGTTCAAATGAACTGCAAACTAGCCCAATTCTGCTTAAAACCTTCTCTCTCAATGAGAGAAAGCTGCTTCATTCAATGTTTAGTGCAAAACTTGCCAAACTGAAAGATGCTTATGTCTTATCAAATATAATGTTTTTTTGCAATGCAGTGAGACAGATTTTAATGTGTTAGAAGTTATATGCACAAAATCTTATTTTAGAGCTCCAATGCTCAAGATTGTCAGTTTACAGGTTTCTGAGACCACTAAAGTTAAAATAGTTCTTCTGTTCAAGTGAACAGCAAACTAGCCCAAATCTGCTTAAAACCTTCTCTCTCAATGAGAGAAAGCTGTTTCATTCAATGTTTAGTGCAAAACTTGCCAAACTGAAAGATGCTTATGTCTAATGATATAAAATGTGTTTTGCAATGCAGGTGAGACAGATTTTAATGTGTTAGAAGTTATATGCACAAAATCTTATTTTAGAGCTCCAATGCTCAAGATTGTCAGTTTACAGGTTTCTGAGTCCACTAATGTTAAAACAGTGCTTCTGTTCAAATCAACAGAAAACTAGCCCAAATCTGCTTAAAACCTTCTCTCTCAATGAGAGAATGCTGTTTCATTCAATGTTTAGTGCAAAACTTGCCAAACTGAAAGATGCTTATGTCTTATCAAATATAATGTTTTTTACAATGCAGTAAAACCGTTTCTAATGCGTTAGAAGTTAAATGCACAAAATCTTATTTTAGAGCTCCAATGCTCAAGATTGTCAGTTTACGGGTTTCTGAGTCCACTAATGTTAAAATAGTGCTTCTGTTCAAATGAACTGCAAATTAGCCCAAATCTGCTTAAAACCTCTCTCAATGAGAGAAAGCTGTTTCATACATTGTTTAGTGCAAAACTTGCCAAACTGAAAGATTCTTATGTCTAATGATATAAAATGTGTTTTGCAATGCAGTGAGACAGATTTTAATGTGTTAGAAGTTATATGCACAAAATCTTATTTTAGAGCTCCAATGCTCAAGATTGTCAGTTTACAGGTTTCTGAGTCCACTAATGTTAAAATAGTGCTTCTGTTCAAATCAACAGAAAACTAGCCCAAATCTGCTTAAAACCTTCTCTCTCAATGAGAGAATGCTGTTTCATTCAATGTTTAGTGCAAAACTTGCCAAACTGAAAGATGCTTATGTCTTATCAAATATAATGTTTTTTACAATGCAGTAAAACCGTTTCTAATGCGTTAGAAGTTAAATGCACAAAATCTTATTTTAGAGCTCCAATGCTCAAGATTGTCAGTTTACGGGTTTCTGAGTCCACTAATGTTAAAATAGTGCTTCTGTTCAAATGAACTGCAAATTAGCCCAAATCTGCTTAAAACCTCTCTCAATGAGAGAAAGCTGTTTCATACATTGTTTAGTGCAAAACTTGCCAAACTGAAAGATTCTTATGTCTAATGATATAAAATGTGTTTTGCAATGCAGTGAGACAGATTTTAATGTGTTAGAAGTTATATGCACAAAATCTTATTTTAGAGCTCCAATGCTCAAGATTGTCAGTTTACAGGTTTCTGAGTCCACTAATGTTAAAATAGTGCTTCTGTTCAAATCAACAGAAAACTAGCCCAAATCTGCTTAAAACCTTCTCTCTCAATGAGAGAATGCTGTTTCATTCAATGTTTAGTGCAAAACTTGCCAAACTGAAAGATGCTTATGTCTTATCAAATATAATGTTTTTTTGCAATGCAGTGAGACAGATTTTAATGTGTTAGAAGTTATATGCACAAAATCTTATTTTAGAGCTCCAAGGTTCAAGATTGTCAGTTTACAGGTTTCTGACACCACTAATGTTAAAATAGTGCTTCTGTTCAAATGAACAGCAAACTAGCCCAAATCTGCTTAAAACCTTCTCTCTCAATGAGAGAAAGCTGTTTCATTCAATGTTTAGTGCAAAACTTGCCAAACTGAAAGATGCTTATGTCTAATGATATAAAATGTGTTTTGCAATGCAGTGAGACAGATTTTAATGTGTTAGTAGTTATATGCACAAAATCTTATTTTAGAGCTCCAATGCTCAAGATTGTCAGTTTACAGGTTTCTGAGTCCACTAATGTTAAAATAGTGCTCCTGTTCAAATGAACCGCAAACTAGCCCAAATCTGCTTAAAACCTTCTCTCTCAATGAGAGAAAGCTGTTTCATTCAATGTTTAGTGCAAAACTTGCCAAACTGAAAGATTCTTATGTCTAATGATATAAAATGTGTTTTGCAATGCAGTGAGACAGATTATAATGTGTTAGAAGTTATATGCACAAAATCTTACTTTAGAGCTTCAGTGCTCAAGATTGTCTGATTACAGGTTTCTGAGATCACTAATGTTAAAATAGTGCTTCTGTTCAAATGAACACCAAACTAGCCCAAATCTGCTTAAAACTTTCTCTCTCAATGAGAGAAAGCTGTTTCATTTAATGTTTAGTGCAAAACTTGCCAAACTAAAAGATGCTTATGTCTTATCAAATATAATGTTTTTTACAATGCAGTAAAACCATTTCTAATGCGTTAGAAGTTAAATGCACAAAATCTTATTTTAGAGCTCCAATGCTCAAGATTGTCAGTTTAGAGGTTTCTTAGTCCACTAATGTTCAAATAGTGCTTTCTGTTCAAATGAACTGCAAACTAGCCCAATTCTGCTTAAAAACTTCTCTCTCAATGAGAGAAAGCTGCTTCATTCAATGTTTAGTGCAAAACTTGCCAAACTGAAAGATGCTTATGTCTAATGATATAAAATGTTTTTTGCAATGCAGTGAGACAGTTTTAAATGTGTTAGAAGTTATATGCACAAAATCTTATTTTAGAGCTCCAATGCTCAAGATTGTCAGTTTACAGGTTTCTGAGACCACTAATGTTAAAATAGTGCTTCTGTTCAAATGAACACCAAACTAGCCCAAATCTGCTTAAAACCTTCTCTCTCAATGAGAGAAAGCTGTTTCATTCAATGTTTAGTGCAAAACTTGCCAAACTAAAAGACGCTTATGTCTTATCAAATATAATGTTTTTTACAATGCAGTAAAACCATTTCTAATGCGTTAGAAGTTAAATGCACAAAATCTTATTTTAGAGCTCCAATGCTCAAGATTGTCAGTTTACAGGTTTCTTAGTCCACTAATGTTCAAATAGTTCTTTCTGTTCAAATGAACTGCAAACTAGCCCAATTCTGCTTAAAACCTTCTCTCTCAATGAGAGAAAGCTGCTTCATTCAATGTTTAGTGCAAAACTTGCCAAACTGAAAGATGCTTATGTCTTATCAAATATAATGTTTTTTTGCAATGCAGTGAGACAGATTTTAATGTGTTAGAAGTTATATGCACAAAATCTTATTTTAGAGCTCCAATGCTCAAGATTGTCAGTTTACAGGTTTCTGAGACCACTAAAGTTAAAATAGTTCTTCTGTTCAAGTGAACAGCAAACTAGCCCAAATCTGCTTAAAACCTTCTCTCTCAATGAGAGAAAGCTGTTTCATTCAATGTTTAGTGCAAAACTTGCCAAACTGAAAGATGCTTATGTCTAATGATATAAAATGTGTTTTGCAATGCAGTGAGACAGATTTTAATGTGTTAGAAGTTATATGCACAAAATCTTATTTTAGAGCTCCAATGCTCAAGATTGTCAGTTTACAGGTTTCTGAGTCCATTAATGTTAAAATACTGCTTCTGTTCAAATCAACAGAAAACTAGCCCAAATCTGCTTAAAACCTTCTCTCTCAATGAGAGAATGCTGTTTCATTCAATGTTTAGTGCAAAACTTGCCAAACTGAAAGATGCTTATGTCTTATCAAATATAATGTTTTTTACAATGCAGTAAAACCGTTTCTAATGCGTTAGAAGTTAAATGCACAAAATCTTATTTTAGAGCTCCAATGCTCAAGATTGTCAGTTTACAGGTTTCTGAGTCCACTAATGTTAAAATAGTGCTTCTGTTCAAATGGACTGCAAATTAGCCCAAATCTGCTTAAAACCTCTCTCAATGAGAGAAAGCTGTTTCATACATTGTTTAGTGCAAAACTTGCCAAACTGAAAGATTCTTATGTCTAATGATATAAAATGTGTTTTGCAATGCAGTGAGACAGATTTTAATGTGTTAGAAGTTATATGCACAAAATCTTATTTTAGAGCTCCAATGCTCAAGATTGTCAGTTTACAGGTTTCTGAGTCCACTAATGTTAAAATAGTGCTTCTGTTCAAATCAACAGAAAACTAGCCCAAATCTGCTTAAAACCTTCTCTCTCAATGAGAGAATGCTGTTTCATTCAATGTTTAGTGCAAAACTTGCCAAACTGAAAGATGCTTATGTCTTATCAAATATAATGTTTTTTTGCAATGCAGTGAGACAGATTTTAATGTGTTAGAAGTTATATGCACAAAATCTTATTTTAGAGCTCCAATGCTCAAGATTGTCAGTTTGCAGGTTTCTGAGTCCACTAATGTTAAAATAGTGCTTCTGTTCAAATGAACAGCAAACTAGCCCAAATCTGCTTAAAACCTTCTCTCTCAATGAGAGAAAGCTGTTTCATACATTGTTTAGTGCAAAACTTGCCAAACTGAAAGATTCTTATGTCTAATGATATAAAATGTGTTTTGCAATGCAGGTGAGACAGATTTTAATGTGTTAGAAGTTATATGCACAAAATCTTATTTTAGAGCTCCAATGCTCAAGATTGTCAGTTTACAGGTTTCTGAGTCCACTAATCTTAAAATAGTGCTTCTGTTCAAATGAACTGCAAACTAGCCCAAATCTGCTTAATACCTCTCTCAATGAGAGAAAGCTGTTTCATAAATTGTTTAGTGCAAAACTTGCCAAACTGAAAGATTCGTATGTCTAATGATATAAAATGTGTTTTGCAATGCAGTGAGACAGATTTTAATGTGTTAGAAGTTATATGCACAAAATCTTATTTTAGAGCTCCAATGCTCAAGATTGTCAGTTTACAGGTTTCTGAGTCCACTAATGTTAAAATAGTGCTTCTGTTCAAATCAACAGAAAACTAGCCCAAATCTGCTTAAAACCTTCTCTCTCAATGAGCGAATGCTGTTTCATTCAATGTTTAGTGCAAAACTTGCCAAACTGAAAGATGCTTATGTCTTATCAAATATAATGTTTTTTTTACAATGCAGTAAAACAGTTTCTAATGTGTTAGAAGTTAAATGCACAAAATCTTATTTTAGAGCTCCAATGCTCAAGATTGTCAGTTTGCAGGTTTCTGAGTCCACTAATGTTCTAATAGTGCTTCTGTTCAAATGAACAGCAAACTAGCCCAAATCTGCTTAAAACCTTCTCTCTCAATGAGAGAAAGCTGTTTCATACATTGTTTAGTGCAAAACTTGCCAAACTGAAAGATTCTTATGTCTAATGATATAAAATGTGTTTTGCAATGCAGTGAGACAGATTTTAATGTGTTAGAAGTTATATGCACAAAATCTTATTTTAGAGCTTCAGTGCTCAAGATTGTCTGATTACAGGTTTCTGAGATCACTAATGTTAAAATAGTGCTTCTGTTCAAATGAACACCAAACTAGCCCAAATCTGCTTAAAACCTTCTCTCTCAATGAGAGAAGGCTGTTTCTTTCAATGTTTAGTGCACAACTTGCCAAACTAAAAGATGCTTATGTCTTATCAAATATAATGTTTTTTACAATGCAGTAAAACCATTTCTAATGCGTTAGAAGTTAAATGCACAAAATCTTATTTTAGAGCTCCAATGCTCAAGATTGTCAGTTTACAGGTTTCTTAGTCCACTAATGTTCAAATAGTGCTTTCTGTTCAAATGAACTGCAAACTAGCCCAATTCTGCTTAAAAACTTCTCTCTCAATGAGAGAAAGCTGCTTCATTCAATGTTTAGTGCAAAACTTGCCAAACTGAAAGATGCTTATGTCTAATGATATAAAATGTTTTTTGCAATGCAGTGAGACAGTTTTAAATGTGTTAGAAGTTATATGCACAAAATCTTATTTTAGAGCTCCAATGCTCAAGATTGTCAGTTTACAGGTTTCTGAGACCACTAATGTTAAAATAGTGCTTCTGTTCAAATGAACACCAAACTAGTCCAAATCTGCTTAAAACCTTCTCTCTCAATGAGAGAAAGCTGTTTCATTCAATGTTTAGTGCAAAACTTGCCAAACTAAAAGACGCTTATGTCTTATCAAATATAATGTTTTTTACAATGCAGTAAAACCATTTCTAATGCGTTAGAAGTTAAATGCACAAAATCTTATTTTAGAGCTCCAATGCTCAAGATTGTCAGTTTACAGGTTTCTTAGTCCACTAATGTTCAAATAGTTCTTTCTGTTCAAATGAACTGCAAACTAGCCCAATTCTGCTTAAAACCTTCTCTCTCAATGAGAGAAAGCTGCTTCATTCAATGTTTAGTGCAAAACTTGCCAAACTGAAAGATGCTTGTCTTATCAAATATAATGTTTTTTTGCAATGCAGTGAGACAGATTTTAATGTGTTAGAAGTTATATGCACAAAATCTTATTTTAGAGCTCCAATGCTCAAGATTGTCAGTTTACAGGTTTCTGAGACCACTAAAGTTAAAATAGTTCTTCTGTTCAAGTGAACAGCAAACTAGCCCAAATCTGCTTAAAACCTTCTCTCTCAATGAGAGAAAGCTGTTTCATTCAATGTTTAGTGCAAAACTTGCCAAACTGAAAGATGCTTATGTCTAATGATATAAAATGTGTTTTGCAATGCAGTGAGACAGATTTTAATGTGTTAGAAGTTATATGCACAAAATCTTATTTTAGAGCTCCAATGCTCAAGATTGTCAGTTTACAGGTTTCTGAGTCCACTAATGTTAAAACAGTGCTTCTGTTCAAATCAACAGAAAACTAGCCCAAATCTGCTTAAAACCTTCTCTCTCAATGAGAGAATGCTGTTTCATTCAATGTTTAGTGCAAAACTTGCCAAACTGAAAGATGCTTATGTCTTATCAAATATAATGTTTTTTACAATGCAGTAAAACCGTTTCTAATGCGTTAGAAGTTAAATGCACAAAATCTTATTTTAGAGCTCCAATGCTCAAGATTGTCAGTTTACGGGTTTCTGAGTCCACTAATGTTAAAATAGTGCTTCTGTTCAAATGAACTGCAAATTAGCCCAAATCTGCTTAAAACCTCTCTCAATGAGAGAAAGCTGTTTCATACATTGTTTAGTGCAAAACTTGCCAAACTGAAAGATTCTTATGTCTAATGATATAAAATGTGTTTTGCAATGCAGTGAGACAGATTTTAATGTGTTAGAAGTTATATGCACAAAATCTTATTTTAGAGCTCCAATGCTCAAGATTGTCAGTTTACAGGTTTCTGAGTCCACTAATGTTAAAATAGTGCTTCTGTTCAAATCAACAGAAAACTAGCCCAAATCTGCTTAAAACCTTCTCTCTCAATGAGAGAATGCTGTTTCATTCAATGTTTAGTGCAAAACTTGCCAAACTGAAAGATGCTTATGTCTTATCAAATATAATGTTTTTTTGCAATGCAGTGAGACAGATTTTAATGTGTTAGAAGTTATATGCACAAAATCTTATTTTAGAGCTCCAAGGTTCAAGATTGTCAGTTTACAGGTTTCTGACACCACTAATGTTAAAATAGTGCTTCTGTTCAAATGAACAGCAAACTAGCCCAAATCTGCTTAAAACCTTCTCTCTCAATGAGAGAAAGCTGTTTCATTCAATGTTTAGTGCAAAACTTGCCAAACTGAAAGATGCTTATGTCTAATGATATAAAATGTGTTTTGCAATGCAGTGAGACAGATTTTAATGTGTTAGTAGTTATATGCACAAAATCTTATTTTAGAGCTCCAATGCTCAAGACTGTCAGTTTACAGGTTTCTGAGTCCACTAATGTTAAAATAGTGCTCCTGTTCAAATGAACCGCAAACTAGCCCAAATCTGCTTAAAACCTTCTCTCTCAATGAGAGAAAGCTGTTTCATTCAATGTTTAGTGCAAAACTTGCCAAACTGAAAGATTCTTATGTCTAATGATATAAAATGTGTTTTGCAATGCAGTGAGACAGATTATAATGTGTTAGAAGTTATATGCACAAAATCTTATTTTAGAGCTTCAGTGCTCAAGATTGTCTGATTACAGGTTTCTGAGACCACTATTGTTAAAATAGTGCTTCTGTTCAAATGAACACCAAACTAGCCCAAATCTGCTTAAAACCTTCTCTCTCAATGAGAGAAAGCTGTTTCATTCAATGTTTAGTGCAAAACTTGCCAAACTAAAAGATGCTTATGTCTTATCAAATATAATGTTTTTTACAATGCAGTAAAACCATTTCTAATGCGTTAGAAGTTAAATGCACAAAATCTTATTTTAGAGCTCCAATGCTCAAGATTGTCAGTTTAGAGGTTTCTTAGTCCACTAATGTTCAAATAGTGCTTTCTGTTCAAATGAACTGCAAACTAGCCCAATTCTGCTTAAAAACTTCTCTCTCAATGAGAGAAAGCTGCTTCATTCAATGTTTAGTGCAAAACTTGCCAAACTGAAAGATGCTTATGTCTAATGATATAAAATGTTTTTTGCAATGCAGTGAGACAGTTTTAAATGTGTTAGAAGTTATATGCACAAAATCTTATTTTAGAGCTCCAATGCTCAAGATTGTCAGTTTAGAGGTTTCTGAGACCACTAATGTTAAAATAGTGCTTCTGTTCAAATGAACACCAAACTAGCCCAAATCTGCTTAAAACCTTCTCTCTCAATGAGAGAAAGCTGCTTCATTCAATGTTTAGTGCAAAACTTGCCAAACTGAAAGATGCTTATGTCTAATGATATAAAATGTTTTTTGCAATGCAGTGAGACAGTTTTAAATGTGTTAGAAGTTATATGCACAAAATCTTATTTTAGAGCTCCAATGCTCAAGATTGTCAGTTTACAGGTTTCTGAGACCACTAATGTTAAAATAGTGCTTCTGTTCAAATGAACACCAAACTAGCCCAAATCTGCTTAAAACCTTCTCTCTCAATGAGAGAAAGCTGTTTCATTCAATGTTTAGTGCAAAACTTGCCAAACTAAAAGACGCTTATGTCTTATCAAATATAATGTTTTTTACAATGCAGTAAAACCATTTCTAATGCGTTAGAAGTTAAATGCACAAAATCTTATTTTAGAGCTCCAATGCTCAAGATTGTCAGTTTACAGGTTTCTTAGTCCACTAATGTTCAAATAGTTCTTTCTGTTCAAATGAACTGCAAACTAGCCCAATTCTGCTTAAAACCTTCTCTCTCAATGAGAGAAAGCTGTTTCATTCAATGTTTAGTGCAAAACTTGCCAAACTGAAAGATGCTTATGTCTAATGATATAAAATGTGTTTTGCAATGCAGTGAGACAGATTTTAATGTGTTAGAAGTTATATGCACAAAATCTTATTTTAGAGCTCCAATGCTCAAGATTGTCAGTTTACAGGTTTCTGAGTCCATTAATGTTAAAATACTGCTTCTGTTCAAATCAACAGAAAACTAGCCCAAATCTGCTTAAAACCTTCTCTCTCAATGAGAGAATGCTGTTTCATTCAATGTTTAGTGCAAAACTTGCCAAACTGAAAGATGCTTATGTCTTATCAAATATAATGTTTTTTACAATGCAGTAAAACCGTTTCTAATGCGTTAGAAGTTAAATGCACAAAATCTTATTTTAGAGCTCCAATGCTCAAGATTGTCAGTTTACAGGTTTCTGAGTCCACTAATGTTAAAATAGTGCTTCTGTTCAAATCAACAGAAAACTAGCCCAAATCTGCTTAAAACCTTCTCTCTCAATGAGAGAAAGCTGTTTCATACATTGTTTAGTGCAAAACTTGCCAAACTGAAAGATTCTTATGTCTAATGATATAAAATGTGTTTTGCAATGCAGTGAGACAGATTTTAATGTGTTAGAAGTTATATGCACAAAATCTTATTTTAGAGCTCCAATGCTCAAGATTGTCAGTTTACAGGTTTCTGAGTCCACTAATGTTAAAATAGTGCTTCTGTGCAAATCAACAGAAAACTAGCCCAAATCTGCTTAAAACCTTCTCTCTCAATGAGAGAATGCTGTTTCATTCAATGTTTAGTGCAAAACTTGCCAAACTGAAAGATGCTTATGTCTTATCAAATATAATGTTTTTTTGCAATGCAGTGAGACAGATTTTAATGTGTTAGAAGTTATATGCACAAAATCTTATTTTAGAGCTCCAATGCTCAAGATTGTCAGTTTACAGGTTTCTGAGTCCACTAATGTTAAAATAGTGCTTCTGTTCAAATGAACCGCAAACTAGCCCAAATCTGCTTAAAACCTTCTCTCTCAATGAGAGAAAGCTGTTTCATTCATTGTTTAGTGCAAAACTTGCCAAACTGAAAGATGCTTATGTCTTATCAAATATAATGTTTTTTACAATGCAGTAAAACCGTTTCTAATGCGTTAGAAGTTAAATGCACAAAATCTTATTTTAGAGCTCCAATGCTCAAGATTGTCAGTTTACAGGTTTCTGAGTCCACTAATGTTCAAATAGTGCTTCTGTTCAAATGAACTGCAAACTAGCCCAAATCTGCTTAAAACCTTCTCTCTCAATGAGAGAAAGCTGTTTCATACATTGTTGAGTGCAAAACTTGCCAAACTGAAAGATTCTTATGTCTAATGATATAAAATGTGTTTTACAATGCAGTGAGACAGATTTTAATGTGTTAGAAGTTATATGCACAAAATCTTATTTTAGAGCTCCAATGCTCAAAGATTGTCAGTTTACAGGTTTCTGAGTCCACTAATGTTAAAATAGTGCTTCTGTGCAAATCAACAGAAAACTAGCCCAAATCTGCTTAAAACCTTCTCTCTCAATGAGAGAATGCTGTTTCATTCAATGTTTAGTGCAAAACTTGCCAAACTGAAAGATGCTTATGTCTTATCAAATATAATGTTTTTTTGCAATGCAGTGAGACAGATTTTAATGTGTTAGAAGTTATATGCACAAAATCTTATTTTAGAGCTCCAATGCTCAAGATTGTCAGTTTACAGGTTTCTGAGTCCACTAATGTTCAAATAGTGCTTCTGTTCAAATGAACTGCAAACTAGCCCAAATCTGCTTAAAACCTTCTCTCTCAATGAGAGAAAGCTGTTTCATACATTGTTGAGTGCAAAACTTGCCAAACTGAAAGATTCTTATGTCTAATGATATAAAATGTGTTTTACAATGCAGTGAGACAGATTTTAATGTGTTAGAAGTTATATGCACAAAATCTTATTTTAGAGCTCCAATGCTCAAAGATTGTCAGTTTACAGGTTTCTGAGTCCACTAATGTTAAAATAGTGCTTCTGTTCAAATCAACAGAAAACTAGCCCAAATCTGCTTAAAACCTTCTCTCTCAATGAGAGAATGCTGTTTCATTCAATGTTTAGTGCAAAACTTGCCAAACTGAAAGATGTTTATGTCTAATGATATAAAATGTGTTTTGCAATGCAGTGAGACAGATTTTAATGTGTTAGAAGTTATATGCACAAAATCTTATTTTAGAGCTCCAATGCTCAAGATTGTCAGTTTGCAGGTTTCTGAGTCCACTAATGTTAAAATAGTGCTTCTGTTCAAATGAACAGCAAACTAGCCCAAATCTGCTTAAAACCTTCTCTCTCAATGAGAGAAAGCTGTTTCATACATTGTTTAGTGCAAAACTTGCCAAACTGAAAGATGTTTATGTCTAATGATATAAAATGTGTTTTGCAATGCAGTGAGACAGATTTTAATGTGTTAGAAGTTATATGCACAAAATCTTATTTTAGAGCTCCAATGCTCAAGATTGTCAGTTTGCAGGTTTCTGAGTCCACTAATGTTAAAATAGTGCTTCTGTTCAAATGAACAGCAAACTAGCCCAAATCTGCTTAAAACCTTCTCTCTCAATGAGAGAAAGCTGTTTCATACATTGTTTAGTGCAAAACTTGCCAAACTGAAAGATTCTTATGTCTAATGATATAAAATGTGTTTTGCAATGCAGGTGAGACAGATTTTAATGTGTTAGAAGTTATATGCACAAAATCTTATTTTAGAGCTCCAATGCTCAAGATTGTCAGTTTACAGGTTTCTGAGTCCACTAATCTTAAAATAGTGCTTCTGTTCAAATGAACTGCAAACTAGCCCAAATCTGCTTAAAACCTCTCTCAATGAGAGAAAGCTGTTTCATAAATTGTTTAGTGCAAAACTTGCCAAACTGAAAGATTCGTATGTCTAATGATATAAAATGTGTTTTGCAATGCAGTGAGACAGATTTTAATGTGTTAGAAGTTATATGCACAAAATCTTATTTTAGAGCTCCAATGCTCAAGATTGTCAGTTTACAGGTTTCTGAGTCCACTAATGTTAAAATAGTGCTTCTGTTCAAATCAACAGAAAACTAGCCCAAATCTGCTTAAAACCTTCTCTCTCAATGAGAGAATGCTGTTTCATACATTGTTTAGTGCAAAACTTGCCAAACTGAAAGATTCTTATGTCTAATGATATAAAATGTGTTTTGCAATGCAGGTGAGACAGATTTTAATGTGTTAGAAGTTATATGCACAAAATCTTATTTTAGAGCTCCAATGCTCAAGATTGTCAGTTTACAGGTTTCTGAGTCCACTAATCTTAAAATAGTGCTTCTGTTCAAATGAACTGCAAACTAGCCCAAATCTGCTTAAAACCTCTCTCAATGAGAGAAAGCTGTTTCATAAATTGTTTAGTGCAAAACTTGCCAAACTGAAAGATTTGTATGTCTAATGATATAAAATGTGTTTTGCAATGCAGTGAGACAGATTTTAATGTGTTAGAAGTTATATGCACAAAATCTTATTTTAGAGCTCCAATGCTCAAGATTGTCAGTTTACAGGTTTCTGAGTCCACTAATCTTAAAATAGTGCTTCTGTTCAAATGAACTGCAAACTAGCCCAAATCTGCTTAAAACCTCTCTCAATGAGAGAAAGCTGTTTCATAAATTGTTTAGTGCAAAACTTGCCAAACTGAAAGATTCGTATGTCTAATGATATAAAATGTGTTTTGCAATGCAGTGAGACAGATTTTAATGTGTTAGAAGTTATATGCACAAAATCTTATTTTAGAGCTCCAATGCTCAAGATTGTCAGTTTACAGGTTTCTGAGTCCACTAATGTTAAAATAGTGCTTCTGTTCAAATCAACAGAAAACTAGCCCAAATCTGCTTAAAACCTTCTCTCTCAATGAGAGAATGCTGTTTCATTCAATGTTTAGTGCAAAACTTGCCAAACTGAAAGATGCTTATGTCTTATCAAATATAATGTTTTTTTGCAATGCAGTGAGACAGATTTTAATGTGTTAGAAGTTATATGCACAAAATCTTATTTTAGAGCTCCAAGGTTCAAGATTGTCAGTTTACAGGTTTCTGACACCACTAATGTTAAAATAGTGCTTCTGTTCAAATGAACAGCAAACTAGCCCAAATCTGCTTAAAACCTTCTCTCTCAATGAGAGAAAGCTGTTTCATTCATTGT
The DNA here is from genome assembly GCF_963082965.1 of Carassius carassius. NCBI lineage: Eukaryota > Metazoa > Chordata > Actinopteri > Cypriniformes > Cyprinidae > Carassius > Carassius carassius. The sequence continues at coordinate 30,187,275 of NC_081762.1, forward strand.
TTAGTGCAAAACTTGCCAAACTGAAAGATGCTTATGTCTTATCAAATATAATGTTTTTTACAATGCAGTAAAACCGTTTCTAATGCGTTAGAAGTTAAATGCACAAAATCTTATTTTAGAGCTCCAATGCTCAAGATTGTCAGTTTACAGGTTTCTGAGTCCACTAATGTTCAAATAGTGCTTCTGTTCAAATCAACAGAAAACTAGCCCAAATCTGCTTAAAACCTTCTCTCTCAATGAGAGAAAGCTGTTTCATACATTGTTTAGTGCAAAACTTGCCAAACTGAAAGATTCTTATGTCTAATGATATAAAATGTGTTTTGCAATGCAGGTGAGACAGATTTTAATGTGTTAGAAGTTATATGCACAAAATCTTATTTTAGAGCTCCAATGCTCAAGATTGTCAGTTTACAGGTTTCTGAGTCCACTAATCTTAAAATAGTGCTTCTGTTCAAATCAACAGAAAACTAGCCCAAATCTGCTTAAAACCTTCTCTCTCAATGAGAGAAAGCTGTTTCATACATTGTTTAGTGCAAAACTTGCCAAACTGAAAGATTCTTATGTCTAATGATATAAAATGTGTTTTGCAATGCAGGTGAGACAGATTTTAATGTGTTAGAAGTTATATGCACAAAATCTTATTTTAGAGCTCCAATGCTCAAAGATTGTCAGTTTACAGGTTTCTGAGTCCACTAATGTTAAAATAGTGCTTCTGTTCAAATCAACAGAAAACTAGCCCAAATCTGCTTAAAACCTTCTCTCTCAATGAGAGAAAGCTGTTTCATACATTGTTTAGTGCAAAACTTGCCAAACTGAAAGATTCTTATGTCTAATGATATAAAATGTGTTTTGCAATGCAGGTGAGACAGATTTTAATGTGTTAGAAGTTATATGCACAAAATCTTATTTTAGAGCTCCAATGCTCAAGATTGTCAGTTTACAGGTTTCTGAGTCCACTAATCTTAAAATAGTGCTTCTGTTCAAATGAACTGCAAACTAGCCCAAATCTGCTTAAAACCTCTCTCAATGAGAGAAAGCTGTTTCATAAATTGTTTAGTGCAAAACTTGCCAAACTGAAAGATTCGTATGTCTAATGATATAAAATGTGTTTTGCAATGCAGTGAGACAGATTTTAATGTGTTAGAAGTTATATGCACAAAATCTTATTTTAGAGCTCCAATGCTCAAGATTGTCAGTTTACAGGTTTCTGAGTCCACTAATCTTAAAATAGTGCTTCTGTTCAAATGAACTGCAAACTAGCCCAAATCTGCTTAAAACCTTCTCTCTCAATGAGAGAATGCTGTTTCATTCAATGTTTAGTGCAAAACTTGCCAAACTGAAAGATGCTTATGTCTTATCAAATATAATGTTTTTTTGCAATGCAGTGAGACAGATTTTAATGTGTTAGAAGTTATATGCACAAAATCTTATTTTAGAGCTCCAAGGTTCAAGATTGTCAGTTTACAGGTTTCTGACACCACTAATGTTAAAATAGTGCTTCTGTTCAAATGAACAGCAAACTAGCCCAAATCTGCTTAAAACCTTCTCTCTCAATGAGAGAAAGCTGTTTCATTCAATGTTTAGTGCAAAACTTGCCAAACTGTAAGATGCTTATGTCTAATGATATAAAATGTGTTTTGCAATGCAGTGAGACAGATTTTAATGTGTTAGAAGTTATATGCACAAAATCTTATTTTAGAGCTCCAATGCTCAAGATTGTCAGTTTACAGGTTTCTGAGTCCACTAATGTTAAAATAGTGCTTCTGTTCAAATGAACCGCAAACTAGCCCAAATCTGCTTAAAACCTTTTCTCTCAATGAGAGAAAGCTGTTTCATTCATTGTTTAGTGCAAAACTTGCCAAACTGAAAGATGCTTATGTCTTATCAAATATAATGTTTTTTACAATGCAGTAAAACCGTTTCTAATGCGTTAGAAGTTAAATGCGCAAAATCTTATTTTAGAGCTCCAATGCTCAAGATTGTCAGTTTACAGGTTTCTGAGTCCACTAATGTTCAAATAGTGCTTCTGTTCAAATGAACTGCAAACTAGCCCAAATCTGCTTAAAACCTCTCTCAATGAGAGAAAGCTGTTTCATACATTGTTTAGTGCAAAACTTGCCAAACTGAAAGATTCTTATGTCTAATGATATAAAATGTGTTTTACAATGCAGTGAGACAGATTTTAATGTGTTAGAAGTTATATGCACAAAATCTTATTTTAGAGCTCCAATGCTCAAGATTGTCAGTTTACAGGTTTCTGAGTCCACTAATGTTAAAATAGTGCTTCTGTTCAAATCAACAGAAGACTAGCCCAAATCTGCTTAAAACCTTCTCTCTCAATGAGAGAAAGCTGTTTCATACATTGTTTAGTGCAAAACTTGCCAAACTGAAAGATGCTTATGTCTTATCAAATATAATGTTTTTTTTTGCAATGCAGTGAGACAGATTTTAATGTGTTAGAAGTTATATGCACAAAATCTTATTTTAGAGCTCCAATGCTCAAGATTGTCAGTTTACAGGTTTCTGAGTCCACTAATGTTAAAATAGTGCTTCTGTTCAAATGAACCGCAAACTAGCCCAAATCTGCTTAAAACCTTCTCTCTCAATGAGACAAAGCTGTTTCATTCATTGTTTAGTGCAAAACTTGCCAAACTGAAAGATGCTTATGTCTTATCAAATATAATGTTTTTTACAATGCAGTAAAACCGTTTCTAATGCGTTAGAAGTTAAATGCACAAAATCTTATTTTAGAGCTCCAATGCTCAAGATTGTCAGTTTACAGGTTTCTTAGTCCACTAATGTTCAAATAGTGCTTTCTGTTCAAATGAACTGCAAACTAGCCCAATTCTGCTTAAAACCTTCTCTCTCAATGAGAGAAAGCTGCTTCATTCAATGTTTAGTGCAAAACTTGCCAAACTGAAAGATGCTTATGTCTTATCAAATATAATGTTTTTTTGCAATGCAGTGGAGACAGATTTTAATGTGTTAGAAGTTATATGCACAAAATGTTATTTTAGAGCTCCAATGCTCAAGATTGTCAGTTTACAGGTTTCTGAGACCACTAAAGTTAAAATAGTGCTTCTGTTCAAGTGAACAGCAAACTAGCCCAAATCTGCTTAAAACCTTCTCTCTCAATGAGAGAAAGCTGTTTCATTCATTGTTTAGTGCAAAACTTGCCAAACTGAAAGATGCTTATGTCTTATCAAATATAATGTTTTTTACAATGCAGTAAAACCGTTTCTAATGCGTTAGAAGTTAAATGCACAAAATCTTATTTTAGAGCTCCAATGCTCAAGATTGTCAGTTTACAGGTTTCTGAGTCCACTAATGTTCAAATAGTGCTTCTGTTCAAATGAACTGCAAACTAGCCCAAATCTGCTTAAAACCTCTCTCAATGAGAGAAAGCTGTTTCATACATTGTTTAGTGCAAAACTTGCCAAACTGAAAGATGCTTATGTCTAATGATATAAAATGTGTTTTGCAATGCAGTGAGACAGATTTTAATGTGTTAGAAGTTATATGCACAAAATCTTATATTATAGAGCTTCAGTGCTCAAGATTGTCAGATTACAGGTTTCTGAGATCACTAATGTTAAAATAGTGCTTCTGTTCAAATGAACAGCAAACTAGCCCAAATCTGCTTAAAACCTTCTCTCTCAATGAGAGAAAGCTGTTTCATTCAATGTTTAGTGCAAAACTTGCCAAACTAAAAGACGCTTATGTCTTATCAAATATAATGTTTTTTACAATGCAGTAAAACCATTTCTAATGCGTTAGAAGTTAAATGCACAAAATCTTATTTTAGAGCTCCAATGCTCAAGATTGTCAGTTTACAGGTTTCTTAGTCCACTAATGTTCAAATAGTTCTTTCTGTTCAAATGAACTGCAAACTAGCCCAATTCTGCTTAAAACCTTCTCTCTCAATGAGAGAAAGCTGCTTCATTCAATGTTTAGTGCAAAACTTGCCAAACTGAAAGATGCTTATGTCTTATCAAATATAATGTTTTTTTGCAATGCAGTGAGACAGATTTTAATGTGTTAGAAGTTATATGCACAAAATCTTATTTTAGAGCTCCAATGCTCAAGATTGTCAGTTTACAGGTTTCTGAGACCACTAAAGTTAAAATAGTTCTTCTGTTCAAGTGAACAGCAAACTAGCCCAAATCTGCTTAAAACCTTCTCTCTCAATGAGAGAAAGCTGTTTCATTCAATGTTTAGTGCAAAACTTGCCAATCTGAAAGATGCTTATGTCTAATGATATAAAATGTGTTTTGCAATGCAGTGAGACAGATTTTAATGTGTTAGAAGTTATATGCACAAAATCTTATTTTAGAGCTCCAATGCTCAAGATTGTCAGTTTACAGGTTTCTGAGTCTATTAATGTTAAAATACTGCTTCTGTTCAAATCAACAGAAAACTAGCCCAAATCTGCTTAAAACCTTCTCTCTCAATGAGAGAATGCTGTTTCATTCAATGTTTAGTGCAAAACTTGCCAAACTGAAATATGCTTATGTCTTATCAAATATAATGTTTTTTACAATGCAGTAAAACCGTTTCTAATGCGTTAGAAGTTAAATGCACAAAATCTTATTTTAGAGCTCCAATGCTCAAGATTGTCAGTTTACAGGTTTCTGAGTCCACTAATGTTAAAATAGTGCTTCTGTTCAAATGGACTGCAAATTAGCCCAAATCTGCTTAAAACCTCTCTCAATGAGAGAAAGCTGTTTCATACATTGTTTAGTGCAAAACTTGCCAAACTGAAAGATTCTTATGTCTAATGATATAAAATGTGTTTTGCAATGCAGTGAGACAGATTTTAATGTGTTAGAAGTTATATGCACAAAATCTTATTTTAGAGCTCCAATGCTCAAGATTGTCAGTTTACAGGTTTCTGAGTCCACTAATGTTAAAATAGTGCTTCTGTTCAAATCAACAGAAAACTAGCCCAAATCTGCTTAAAACCTTCTCTCTCAATGAGAGAATGCTGTTTCATTCAATGTTTAGTGCAAAACTTGCCAAACTGAAAGATGCTTATGTCTTATCAAATATAATGTTTTTTTGCAATGCAGTGAGACAGATTTTAATGTGTTAGAAGTTATATGCACAAAATCTTATTTTAGAGCTCCAATGCTCAAGATTGTCAGTTTACAGGTTTCTGAGTCCACTAATGTTAAAATAGTGCTTCTGTTCAAATGAACCGCAAACTAGCCCAAATTTGCTTAAAACCTTCTCTCTCAATGAGAGAAAGCTGTTTCATTCATTGTTTAGTGCAAATCTTGCCAAACTGAAAGATGCTTATGTCTTATCAAATATAATGTTTTTTACAATGCAGTAATACCGCTTCTAATGCGTTAGAAGTTAAATGCACAAAATCTTATTTTAGAGCTCCAATGCTCAAGATTGTCAGTTTACAGGTTTCTGAGTCCACTAATGTTCAAATAGTGCTTCTGTTCAAATGAACTGCAAACTAGCCCAAATCTGCTTAAAACCTCTCTCAATGAGAGAAAGCTGTTTCATACATTGTTTAGTGCAAAACTTGCCAAACTGAAAGATTCTTATGTCTAATGATATAAAATGTGTTTTGCAATGCAGTGAGACAGATTTTAATGTGTTAGAAGTTATATGCACAAAATCTTATTTTAGAGCTCCAATGCTCAAGATTGTCAGTTTACAGGTTTCTGAGTCCACTAATGTTAAAATAGTGCTTCTGTTCAAATCAACAGAAAACTAGCCCAAATCTGCTTAAAACCTTCTCTCTCAATGAGAGAATGCTGTTTCATTCAATGTTTAGTGCAAAACTTGCCAAACTGAAAGATGCTTATGTCTTATCAAATATAATGTTTTTTTGCAATGCAGTGAGACAGATTTTAATCTGTTAGAAGTTATATGCACAAAATCTTATTTTAGAGCTCCAATGCTCAAGATTGTCAGTTTACAGGTTTCTTAGTCCACTAATGTTCAAATAGTGCTTTCTGTTCAAATGAACTGCAAACTAGCCCAATTCTGCTTAAAACCTTCTCTCTCAATGAGAGAAAGCTGCTTCATTCAATGTTTAGTGCAAAACTTGCCAAACTGAAAGATGCTTATGTCTTATCAAATATAATGTTTTTTTGCAATGCAGTGAGACAGATTTTAATGTGTTAGAAGTTATATGCACAAAATCTTATTTTAGAGCTCCAATGCTCAAGATTGTCAGTTTACAGGTTTCTGAGACCACTAAAGTTAAAATAATGCTTCTGTTCAAGTGAACAGCAAACTAGCCCAAATCTGCTTAAAACCTTCTCTCTCAATGAGAGAAAGCTGTTTCATTCAATGTTTAGTGCAAAACTTGCCAAACTGAAAGATGCTTATGTCTAATGATATAAAATGTGTTTTGCAATGCAGTGAGACAGATTTTAATGTGTTAGAAGTTATATGCACAAAATCTTATTTTAGAGCTCCAATGCTCAAGATTGTCAGTTTACAGGTTTCTGAGTCCACTAATGTTAAAATAGTGCTTCTGTTCAAATCAACAGAAAACTAGCCCAAATCTGCTTAAAACCTTCTCTCTCAATGAGAGAATGCTGTTTCATTCAATGTTTAGTGCAAAACTTGCCAAACTGAAAGATGCTTATGTCTAATGATATAAAATGTGTTTTGCAATGCAGTGAGACAGATTTTAATGTGTTAGAAGTTATATGCACAAAATCTTATTTTAGAGCTCCAATGCTCAAGATTGTCAGTTTACAGGTTTCTGAGTCCACTAATGTTAAAATAGTGCTTCTGTTCAAATGAACCGCAAACTAGCCCAAATTTGCTTAAAACCTTCTCTCTCAATGAGAAAAAGCTGTTTCATTCATTGTTTAGTGCAAAACTTGCCAAACTGAAAGATGCTTATGTCTTATCAAATATAATGTTTTTTACAATGCAGTAAAACCGTTTCTAATGCGTTAGAAGTTAAATGCACAAAATCTTATTTTAGAGCTCCAATGCTCAAGATTGTCAGTTTACAGGTTTCTGAGTCCACTAATGTTAAAATAGTGCTTCTGTTCAAATGAACTGCAAACTAGCCCAATTCTGCTTAAAACCTTCTCTCTCAATGAGAGAAAGCTGTTTCATTCATTGTTTAGTGCAAAACTTGCCAAACTGAAAGATGCTTATGTCTAATGATATAAAATGTGTTTTGCAATGCAGTGAGACAGATTTTAATGTGTTAGAAGTTATATGCACAAAATCTTATTTTAGAGCTCCAATGCTCAAGATTGTCAGTTTACAGGTTTCTGAGTCCACTAATGTTAAAATAGTGCTTCTGTTCAAATGAACCGCAAACTAGCCCAAATCTGCTTAAAACCTTTTCTCTCAATGAGAGAAAGCTGTTTCATTCGTTGTTTAGTGCAAAACTTGCCAAACTGAAAGATGCTTATGTCTTATCAAATATAATGTTTTTTACAATGCAGTAAAACTGTTTCTAATGCGTTAGAAGTTAAATGCACAAAATCTTATTTTAGAGCTCCAATGCTCAAGATTGTCAGTTTACAGGTTTCTGAGTCCACTAATGTTAAAATAGTGCTTCTGTTCAAATCAACAGAAAACTAGCCCAAATCTGCTTAAAACCTTCTCTCTCAATGAGAGAATGCTGTTTCATTCAATGTTTAGTGCAAACTTGCCAAACTGAAAGATGCTTATGTCTAATTATATAAAATGTGTTTTGCAATGCAGTGAGACAGATTTTAATGTGTTAGAAGTTATATGCACAAAATCTTATTTTAGAGCTCCAATGCTCAAGATTGTCAGTTTACAGGTTTCTGAGTCCACTAATGTTTTCAAATAGTGCTTCTGTTCAAATGAACTGCAAACTAGCCCAAATCTGCTTAAAACCTCTCTCAATGAGAGAAAGCTGTTTCATACATTGTTTAGTGCAAAACTTGCCAAACTGAAAGATCCTTTGGTTTAATGATATAAAATGTGTTTTACAATGCAGTGAGACAGATTTTAATGTGTTAGAAGTTATATGCACAAAATCTTATTTTAGAGCTCCAATGCTCAAGATTGTCAGTTTACAGGTTTCTGAGTCCACTAATGTTAAAATAGTGCTTCTGTTCAAATCAACAGAAAACTAGCCCAAATCTGCTTAAAACCTCTCTCAATGAGAGAAAGCTGTTTCATACATTGTTTAGTGCAAAACTTGCCAAACTGAAAGATTCTTGTCTAATGATATAAAATGTGTTTTGCAATGCAGTGAGACAGATTTTAATGTGTTAGAAGTTATATGCACAAAATCTTATTTTAGAGCTCCAATGCTCAAGATTGTCAGTTTACAGGTTTCTGAGTCCACTAATGTTAAAATAGTGCTTCTGTTCAAATGAACTGCAAACTAGCCCAATTCTGCTTAAAACCTTCTCTCTCAATGAGAGAAAGCTGTTTCATTCATTGTTTAGTGCAAAACTTGCCAAACTGAAAGATGCTTATGTCTAATGATATAAAATGTGTTTTGCAATGCAGTGAGACAGATTTTAATGTGTTAGAAGTTATATGCACAAAATCTTATTTTAGAGCTCCAATGCTCAAGATTGTCAGTTTACAGGTTTCTGAGTCCACTAATGTTAAAATAGTGCTTCTGTTCAAATGAACCGCAAACTAGCCCAAATCTGCTTAAAACCTTTTCTCTCAATGAGAGAAAGCTGTTTCATTCGTTGTTTAGTGCAAAACTTGCCAAACTGAAAGATGCTTATGTCTTATCAAATATAATGTTTTTTACAATGCAGTAAAACTGTTTCTAATGCGTTAGAAGTTAAATGCACAAAATCTTATTTTAGAGCTCCAATGCTCAAGATTGTCAGTTTACAGGTTTCTGAGTCCACTAATGTTCAAATAGTGCTTCTGTTCAAATGAACTGCAAACTAGCCCAAATCTGCTTAAAACCTCTCTCAATGAGAGAAAGCTGTTTCATACATTGTTTAGTGCAAAACTTGCCAAACTGAAAGATGCTTATGTCTAATGATATAAAATGTGTTTTGCAATGCAGTGAGACAGATTTTAATGTGTTAGAAGTTATATGCACAAAATCTTATATTAGAGCTTCAGTGCTCAAGATTGTCAGATTACAGGTTTCTGAGATCACTAATGTTAAAATAGTGCTTCTGTTCAAATGAACAGCAAACTAGCCCAAATCTGCTTAAAACCTTCTCTCTCAATGAGAGAAAGCTGCTGCATTCAATGTTTACTGAAAAACTTGCCAAACTGAAATATGCTTATGTCTAATGATATAAAATGTTTTTTTGCAATGCAGTAAGACAGATTTTAATGTGTTAGAAGTTATATGCACAAAATCTTATTTTAGAGCTCCAATGCTCAAGATTGTCAGTTTACAGGTTTCTGAGTCCACTAATGTTCAAATAGTGCTTCTGTTCAAATGAACTGCAAACTAGCCCAATTCTGCTTAAAACCTTCTCTCTCAATGAGAGAAAGCTGTTTCATTCATTGTTTAGTGCAAAACTTGCCAAACTGAAAGATGCTTATGTCTAATGATATAAAATGTGTTTTGCAATGCAGTGAGACAGATTTTAATGTGTTAGAAGTTATATGCACAAAATCTTATTTTAGAGCTCCAATGCTCAAGATTGTCAGTTTACAGGTTTCTGAGTCCACTAATGTTAAAATAGTGCTTCTGTTCAAATCAACAGAAAACTAGCCCAAATCTGCTTAAAACCTTCTCTCTCAATGAGAGAAAGCTGTTTCATACATTGTTAAGTGCAAAACTTGCCAAACTGAAAGATTCTTATGTCTAATGATATAAAATGTGTTTTGCAATGCAGTGAGACAGATTTTAATGTGTTAGAAGTTATATGCACAAAATCTTATTTTAGAGCTCCAATGCTCAAGATTGTCAGTTTACAGGTTTCTGAGTCCACTAATCTTAAAATAGTGCTTCTGTTCAAATGAACTGCAAACTAGCCCAAATCTGCTTAAAACCTCTCTCAATGAGAGAAAGCTGTTTCATACATTGTTTAGTGCAAAACTTGCCAAACTGAAAGATTCTTGTCTAATGATATAAAATGTGTTTTGCAATGCAGTGAGACAGATTTTAATGTGTTAGAAGTTATATGCACAAAATCTTATTTTAGAGCTCCAATGCTCAAGATTGTCAGTTTACAGGTTTCTGAGTCCACTAATGTTCAAATAGTGCTTCTGTTCAAATGAACTGCAAACTAGCCCAAATCTGCTTAAAACCTCTCTCAATGAGAGAAAGCTGTTTCATACATTGTTTAGTGCAAAACTTGCCAAACTGAAAGATCCTTTGGTTTAATGATATAAAATGTGTTTTACAATGCAGTGAGACAGATTTTAATGTGTTAGAAGTTATATGCACAAAATCTTATTTTAGAGCTCCAATGCTCAAGATTGTCAGTTTACAGGTTTCTGAGTCCACTAATGTTAAAATAGTGCTTCTGTTCAAATCAACAGAAAACTAGCCCAAATCTGCTTAAAACCTCTCTCAATGAGAGAAAGCTGTTTCATACATTGTTTAGTGCAAAACTTGCCAAACTGAAAGATGCTTATGTCTAATGATATAAAATGTGTTTTGCAATGCAGTGAGACAGATTTTAATGTGTTAGAAGTTATATGCACAAAATCTTATTTTAGAGCTCCAATGCTCAAGATTGTCAGTTTACAGGTTTCTGAGTCCACTAATGTTAAAATAGTGCTTCTGTTCAAATGAACCGCAAACTAGCCCAAATCTGCTTAAAACCTTTTCTCTCAATGAGAGAAAGCTGTTTCATTCGTTGTTTAGTGCAAAACTTGCCAAACTGAAAGATGCTTATGTCTAATGATATAAAATGTGTTTTGCAATGCAGTGAGACAGATTTTAATGTGTTAGAAGTTATATGCACAAAATCTTATTTTAGAGCTCCAATGCTCAAGATTGTCAGTTTACAGGTTTCTGAGTCCACTAATGTTAAAATAGTGCTTCTGTTCAAATGAACCGCAAACTAGCCCAAATCTGCTTAAAACCTTTTCTCTCAATGAGAGAAAGCTGTTTCATTCGTTGTTTAGTGCAAAACTTGCCAAACTGAAAGATGCTTATGTCTTATCAAATATAATGTTTTTTACAATGCAGTAAAACTGTTTCTAATGCGTTAGAAGTTAAATGCACAAAATCTTATTTTAGAGCTCCAATGCTCAAGATTGTCAGTTTACAGGTTTCTGAGTCCACTAATGTTAAAATAGTGCTTCTGTTCAAATCAACAGAAAACTAGCCCAAATCTGCTTAAAACCTTCTCTCTCAATGAGAGAATGCTGTTTCATTCAATGTTTAGTGCAAACTTGCCAAACTGAAAGATGCTTATGTCTAATTATATAAAATGTGTTTTGCAATGCAGTGAGACAGATTTTAATGTGTTAGAAGTTATATGCACAAAATCTTATTTTAGAGCTCCAATGCTCAAGATTGTCAGTTTACAGGTTTCTGAGTCCACTAATGTTTTCAAATAGTGCTTCTGTTCAAATGAACTGCAAACTAGCCCAAATCTGCTTAAAACCTCTCTCAATGAGAGAAAGCTGTTTCATACATTGTTTAGTGCAAAACTTGCCAAACTGAAAGATCCTTTGGTTTAATGATATAAAATGTGTTTTACAATGCAGTGAGACAGATTTTAATGTGTTAGAAGTTATATGCACAAAATCTTATTTTAGAGCTCCAATGCTCAAGATTGTCAGTTTACAGGTTTCTGAGTCCACTAATGTTAAAATAGTGCTTCTGTTCAAATCAACAGAAAACTAGCCCAAATCTGCTTAAAACCTCTCTCAATGAGAGAAAGCTGTTTCATACATTGTTTAGTGCAAAACTTGCCAAACTGAAAGATTCTTGTCTAATGATATAAAATGTGTTTTGCAATGCAGTGAGACAGATTTTAATGTGTTAGAAGTTATATGCACAAAATCTTATTTTAGAGCTCCAATGCTCAAGATTGTCAGTTTACAGGTTTCTGAGTCCACTAATGTTAAAATAGTGCTTCTGTTCAAATGAACTGCAAACTAGCCCAATTCTGCTTAAAACCTTCTCTCTCAATGAGAGAAAGCTGTTTCATTCATTGTTTAGTGCAAAACTTGCCAAACTGAAAGATGCTTATGTCTAATGATATAAAATGTGTTTTGCAATGCAGTGAGACAGATTTTAATGTGTTAGAAGTTATATGCACAAAATCTTATTTTAGAGCTCCAATGCTCAAGATTGTCAGTTTACAGGTTTCTGAGTCCACTAATGTTAAAATAGTGCTTCTGTTCAAATGAACCGCAAACTAGCCCAAATCTGCTTAAAACCTTTTCTCTCAATGAGAGAAAGCTGTTTCATTCGTTGTTTAGTGCAAAACTTGCCAAACTGAAAGATGCTTATGTCTTATCAAATATAATGTTTTTTTACAATGCAGTAAAACTGTTTCTAATGCGTTAGAAGTTAAATGCACAAAATCTTATTTTAGAGCTCCAATGCTCAAGATTGTCAGTTTACAGGTTTCTGAGTCCACTAATGTTCAAATAGTGCTTCTGTTCAAATGAACTGCAAACTAGCCCAAATCTGCTTAAAACCTCTCTCAATGAGAGAAAGCTGTTTCATACATTGTTTAGTGCAAAACTTGCCAAACTGAAAGATGCTTATGTCTAATGATATAAAATGTGTTTTGCAATGCAGTGAGACAGATTTTAATGTGTTAGAAGTTATATGCACAAAATCTTATATTAGAGCTTCAGTGCTCAAGATTGTCAGATTACAGGTTTCTGAGATCACTAATGTTAAAATAGTGCTTCTGTTCAAATGAACAGCAAACTAGTCCAAATCTGCTTAAAACCTTCTCTCTCAATGAGAGAAAGCTGCTGCATTCAATGTTTACTGAAAAACTTGCCAAACTGAAATATGCTTATGTCTAATGATATAAAATGTTTTTTTGCAATGCAGTAAGACAGATTTTAATGTGTTAGAAGTTATATGCACAAAATCTTATTTTAGAGCTCCAATGCTCAAGATTGTCAGTTTACAGGTTTCTGAGTCCACTAATGTTCAAATAGTGCTTCTGTTCAAATGAACTGCAAACTAGCCCAATTCTGCTTAAAACCTTCTCTCTCAATGAGAGAAAGCTGTTTCATTCATTGTTTAGTGCAAAACTTGCCAAACTGAAAGATGCTTATGTCTAATGATATAAAATGTGTTTTGCAATGCAGTGAGACAGATTTTAATGTGTTAGAAGTTATATGCACAAAATCTTATTTTAGAGCTCCAATGCTCAAGATTGTCAGTTTACAGGTTTCTGAGTCCACTAATGTTAAAATAGTGCTTCTGTTCAAATCAACAGAAAACTAGCCCAAATCTGCTTAAAACCTTCTCTCTCAATGAGAGAAAGCTGTTTCATACATTGTTAAGTGCAAAACTTGCCAAACTGAAAGATTCTTATGTCTAATGATATAAAATGTGTTTTGCAATGCAGTGAGACAGATTTTAATGTGTTAGAAGTTATATGCACAAAATCTTATTTTAGAGCTCCAATGCTCAAGATTGTCAGTTTACAGGTTTCTGAGTCCACTAATCTTAAAATAGTGCTTCTGTTCAAATGAACTGCAAACTAGCCCAAATCTGCTTAAAACCTCTCTCAATGAGAGAAAGCTGTTTCATACATTGTTTAGTGCAAAACTTGCCAAACTGAAAGATTCTTGTCTAATGATATAAAATGTGTTTTGCAATGCAGTGAGACAGATTTTAATGTGTTAGAAGTTATATGCACAAAATCTTATTTTAGAGCTCCAATGCTCAAGATTGTCAGTTTACAGGTTTCTGAGTCCACTAATGTTCAAATAGTGCTTCTGTTCAAATGAACTGCAAACTAGCCCAAATCTGCTTAAAACCTCTCTCAATGAGAGAAAGCTGTTTCATACATTGTTTAGTGCAAAACTTGCCAAACTGAAAGATCCTTTGGTTTAATGATATAAAATGTGTTTTACAATGCAGTGAGACAGATTTTAATGTGTTAGAAGTTATATGCACAAAATCTTATTTTAGAGCTCCAATGCTCAAGATTGTCAGTTTACAGGTTTCTGAGTCCACTAATGTTAAAATAGTGCTTCTGTTCAAATCAACAGAAAACTAGCCCAAATCTGCTTAAAACCTCTCTCAATGAGAGAAAGCTGTTTCATACATTGTTTAGTGCAAAACTTGCCAAACTGAAAGATGCTTATGTCTAATGATATAAAATGTGTTTTGCAATGCAGTGAGACAGATTTTAATGTGTTAGAAGTTATATGCACAAAATCTTATTTTAGAGCTCCAATGCTCAAGATTGTCAGTTTACAGGTTTCTGAGTCCACTAATGTTAAAATAGTGCTTCTGTTCAAATGAACCGCAAACTAGCCCAAATCTGCTTAAAACCTTTTCTCTCAATGAGAGAAAGCTGTTTCATTCGTTGTTTAGTGCAAAACTTGCCAAACTGAAAGATGCTTATGTCTTATCAAATATAATGTTTTTTACAATGCAGTAAAACTGTTTCTAATGCGTTAGAAGTTAAATGCACAAAATCTTATTTTAGAGCTCCAATGCTCAAGATTGTCAGTTTACAGGTTTCTGAGTCCACTAATGTTCAAATAGTGCTTCTGTTCAAATGAACTGCAAACTAGCCCAAATCTGCTTAAAACCTCTCTCAATGAGAGAAAGCTGTTTCATACATTGTTTAGTGCAAAACTTGCCAAACTGAAAGATGCTTATGTCTAATGATATAAAATGTGTTTTGCAATGCAGTGAGACAGATTTTAATGTGTTAGAAGTTATATGCACAAAATCTTATATTAGAGCTTCAGTGCTCAAGATTGTCAGATTACAGGTTTCTGAGATCACTAATGTTAAAATAGTGCTTCTGTTAAAATGAACAGCAAACTAGCCCAAATCTGCTTAAAACCTTCTCTCTCAATGAGAGAAAGCTGCTGCATTCAATGTTTACTGAAAAACTTGCCAAACTGAAATATGCTTATGTCTAATGATATAAAATGTTTTTTTGCAATGCAGTAAGACAGATTTTAATGTGTTAGAAGTTATATGCACAAAATCTTATTTTAGAGCTCCAATGCTCAAGATTGTCAGTTTACAGGTTTCTGAGTCCACTAATGTTCAAATAGTGCTTCTGTTCAAATGAACTGCAAACTAGCCCAATTCTGCTTAAAACCTTCTCTCTCAATGAGAGAAAGCTGTTTCATTCATTGTTTAGTGCAAAACTTGCCAAACTGAAAGATGCTTATGTCTAATGATATAAAATGTGTTTTGCAATGCAGTGAGACAGATTTTAATGTGTTAGAAGTTATATGCACAAAATCTTATTTTAGAGCTCCAATGCTCAAGATTGTCAGTTTACAGGTTTCTGAGTCCACTAATGTTAAAATAGTGCTTCTGTTCAAATGAACCGCAAACTAGCCCAAATCTGCTTAAAACCTTTTCTCTCAATGAGAGAAAGCTGTTTCATTCGTTGTTTAGTGCAAAACTTGCCAAACTGAAAGATGCTTATGTCTTATCAAATATAATGTTTTTTACAATGCAGTAAAACTGTTTCTAATGCGTTAGAAGTTAAATGCACAAAATCTTATTTTAGAGCTCCAATGCTCAAGATTGTCAGTTTACAGGTTTCTGAGTCCACTAATGTTAAAATAGTGCTTCTGTTCAAATCAACAGAAAACTAGCCCAAATCTGCTTAAAACCTTCTCTCTCAATGAGAGAATGCTGTTTCATTCAATGTTTAGTGCAAACTTGCCAAACTGAAAGATGCTTATGTCTAATTATATAAAATGTGTTTTGCAATGCAGTGAGACAGATTTTAATGTGTTAGAAGTTATATGCACAAAATCTTATTTTAGAGCTCCAATGCTCAAGATTGTCAGTTTACAGGTTTCTGAGTCCACTAATGTTTTCAAATAGTGCTTCTGTTCAAATGAACTGCAAACTAGCCCAAATCTGCTTAAAACCTCTCTCAATGAGAGAAAGCTGTTTCATACATTGTTTAGTGCAAAACTTGCCAAACTGAAAGATCCTTTGGTTTAATGATATAAAATGTGTTTTACAATGCAGTGAGACAGATTTTAATGTGTTAGAAGTTATATGCACAAAATCTTATTTTAGAGCTCCAATGCTCAAGATTGTCAGTTTACAGGTTTCTGAGTCCACTAATGTTAAAATAGTGCTTCTGTTCAAATCAACAGAAAACTAGCCCAAATCTGCTTAAAACCTCTCTCAATGAGAGAAAGCTGTTTCATACATTGTTTAGTGCAAAACTTGCCAAACTGAAAGATTCTTGTCTAATGATATAAAATGTGTTTTGCAATGCAGTGAGACAGATTTTAATGTGTTAGAAGTTATATGCACAAAATCTTATTTTAGAGCTCCAATGCTCAAGATTGTCAGTTTACAGGTTTCTGAGTCCACTAATGTTAAAATAGTGCTTCTGTTCAAATGAACTGCAAACTAGCCCAATTCTGCTTAAAACCTTCTCTCTCAATGAGAGAAAGCTGTTTCATTCATTGTTTAGTGCAAAACTTGCCAAACTGAAAGATGCTTATGTCTAATGATATAAAATGTGTTTTGCAATGCAGTGAGACAGATTTTAATGTGTTAGAAGTTATATGCACAAAATCTTATTTTAGAGCTCCAATGCTCAAGATTGTCAGTTTACAGGTTTCTGAGTCCACTAATGTTAAAATAGTGCTTCTGTTCAAATGAACCGCAAACTAGCCCAAATCTGCTTAAAACCTTTTCTCTCAATGAGAGAAAGCTGTTTCATTCGTTGTTTAGTGCAAAACTTGCCAAACTGAAAGATGCTTATGTCTTATCAAATATAATGTTTTTTACAATGCAGTAAAACTGTTTCTAATGCGTTAGAAGTTAAATGCATAAAATCTTATTTTAGAGCTCCAATGCTCAAGATTGTCAGTTTACAGGTTTCTGAGTCCACTAATGTTCAAATAGTGCTTCTGTTCAAATGAACTGCAAACTAGCCCAAATCTGCTTAAAACCTCTCTCAATGAGAGAAAGCTGTTTCATACATTGTTTAGTGCAAAACTTGCCAAACTGAAAGATGCTTATGTCTAATGATATAAAATGTGTTTTGCAATGCAGTGAGACAGATTTTAATGTGTTAGAAGTTATATGCACAAAATCTTATATTAGAGCTTCAGTGCTCAAGATTGTCAGATTACAGGTTTCTGAGATCACTAATGTTAAAATAGTGCTTCTGTTCAAATGAACAGCAAACTAGCCCAAATCTGCTTAAAACCTTCTCTCTCAATGAGAGAAAGCTGCTGCATTCAATGTTTACTGAAAAACTTGCCAAACTGAAATATGCTTATGTCTAATGATATAAAATGTTTTTTTGCAATGCAGTAAGACAGATTTTAATGTGTTAGAAGTTATATGCACAAAATCTTATTTTAGAGCTCCAATGCTCAAGATTGTCAGTTTACAGGTTTCTGAGTCCACTAATGTTCAAATAGTGCTTCTGTTCAAATGAACTGCAAACTAGCCCAATTCTGCTTAAAACCTTCTCTCTCAATGAGAGAAAGCTGTTTCATTCATTGTTTAGTGCAAAACTTGCCAAACTGAAAGATGCTTATGTCTAATGATATAAAATGTGTTTTGCAATGCAGTGAGACAGATTTTAATGTGTTAGAAGTTATATGCACAAAATCTTATTTTAGAGCTCCAATGCTCAAGATTGTCAGTTTACAGGTTTCTGAGTCCACTAATGTTAAAATAGTGCTTCTGTTCAAATCAACAGAAAACTAGCCCAAATCTGCTTAAAACCTTCTCTCTCAATGAGAGAAAGCTGTTTCATACATTGTTAAGTGCAAAACTTGCCAAACTGAAAGATTCTTATGTCTAATGATATAAAATGTGTTTTGCAATGCAGTGAGACAGATTTTAATGTGTTAGAAGTTATATGCACAAAATCTTATTTTAGAGCTCCAATGCTCAAGATTGTCAGTTTACAGGTTTCTGAGTCCACTAATCTTAAAATAGTGCTTCTGTTCAAATGAACTGCAAACTAGCCCAAATCTGCTTAAAACCTCTCTCAATGAGAGAAAGCTGTTTCATACATTGTTTAGTGCAAAACTTGCCAAACTGAAAGATTCTTGTCTAATGATATAAAATGTGTTTTGCAATGCAGTGAGACAGATTTTAATGTGTTAGAAGTTATATGCACAAAATCTTATTTTAGAGCTCCAATGCTCAAGATTGTCAGTTTACAGGTTTCTGAGTCCACTAATGTTCAAATAGTGCTTCTGTTCAAATGAACTGCAAACTAGCCCAAATCTGCTTAAAACCTCTCTCAATGAGAGAAAGCTGTTTCATACATTGTTTAGTGCAAAACTTGCCAAACTGAAAGATCCTTTGGTTTAATGATATAAAATGTGTTTTACAATGCAGTGAGACAGATTTTAATGTGTTAGAAGTTATATGCACAAAATCTTATTTTAGAGCTCCAATGCTCAAGATTGTCAGTTTACAGGTTTCTGAGTCCACTAATGTTAAAATAGTGCTTCTGTTCAAATCAACAGAAAACTAGCCCAAATCTGCTTAAAACCTCTCTCAATGAGAGAAAGCTGTTTCATACATTGTTTAGTGCAAAACTTGCCAAACTGAAAGATGCTTATGTCTAATGATATAAAATGTGTTTTGCAATGCAGTGAGACAGATTTTAATGTGTTAGAAGTTATATGCACAAAATCTTATTTTAGAGCTCCAATGCTCAAGATTGTCAGTTTACAGGTTTCTGAGTCCACTAATGTTAAAATAGTGCTTCTGTTCAAATGAACCGCAAACTAGCCCAAATCTGCTTAAAACCTTTTCTCTCAATGAGAGAAAGCTGTTTCATTCGTTGTTTAGTGCAAAACTTGCCAAACTGAAAGATGCTTATGTCTAATGATATAAAATGTGTTTTGCAATGCAGTGAGACAGATTTTAATGTGTTAGAAGTTATATGCACAAAATCTTATTTTAGAGCTCCAATGCTCAAGATTGTCAGTTTACAGGTTTCTGAGTCCACTAATGTTAAAATAGTGCTTCTGTTCAAATGAACCGCAAACTAGCCCAAATCTGCTTAAAACCTTTTCTCTCAATGAGAGAAAGCTGTTTCATTCGTTGTTTAGTGCAAAACTTGCCAAACTGAAAGATGCTTATGTCTTATCAAATATAATGTTTTTTACAATGCAGTAAAACTGTTTCTAATGCGTTAGAAGTTAAATGCACAAAATCTTATTTTAGAGCTCCAATGCTCAAGATTGTCAGTTTACAGGTTTCTGAGTCCACTAATGTTAAAATAGTGCTTCTGTTCAAATCAACAGAAAACTAGCCCAAATCTGCTTAAAACCTTCTCTCTCAATGAGAGAATGCTGTTTCATTCAATGTTTAGTGCAAACTTGCCAAACTGAAAGATGCTTATGTCTAATTATATAAAATGTGTTTTGCAATGCAGTGAGACAGATTTTAATGTGTTAGAAGTTATATGCACAAAATCTTATTTTAGAGCTCCAATGCTCAAGATTGTCAGTTTACAGGTTTCTGAGTCCACTAATGTTTTCAAATAGTGCTTCTGTTCAAATGAACTGCAAACTAGCCCAAATCTGCTTAAAACCTCTCTCAATGAGAGAAAGCTGTTTCATACATTGTTTAGTGCAAAACTTGCCAAACTGAAAGATCCTTTGGTTTAATGATATAAAATGTGTTTTACAATGCAGTGAGACAGATTTTAATGTGTTAGAAGTTATATGCACAAAATCTTATTTTAGAGCTCCAATGCTCAAGATTGTCAGTTTACAGGTTTCTGAGTCCACTAATGTTAAAATAGTGCTTCTGTTCAAATCAACAGAAAACTAGCCCAAATCTGCTTAAAACCTCTCTCAATGAGAGAAAGCTGTTTCATACATTGTTTAGTGCAAAACTTGCCAAACTGAAAGATTCTTGTCTAATGATATAAAATGTGTTTTGCAATGCAGTGAGACAGATTTTAATGTGTTAGAAGTTATATGCACAAAATCTTATTTTAGAGCTCCAATGCTCAAGATTGTCAGTTTACAGGTTTCTGAGTCCACTAATGTTAAAATAGTGCTTCTGTTCAAATGAACTGCAAACTAGCCCAATTCTGCTTAAAACCTTCTCTCTCAATGAGAGAAAGCTGTTTCATTCATTGTTTAGTGCAAAACTTGCCAAACTGAAAGATGCTTATGTCTAATGATATAAAATGTGTTTTGCAATGCAGTGAGACAGATTTTAATGTGTTAGAAGTTATATGCACAAAATCTTATTTTAGAGCTCCAATGCTCAAGATTGTCAGTTTACAGGTTTCTGAGTCCACTAATGTTAAAATAGTGCTTCTGTTCAAATGAACCGCAAACTAGCCCAAATCTGCTTAAAACCTTTTCTCTCAATGAGAGAAAGCTGTTTCATTCGTTGTTTAGTGCAAAACTTGCCAAACTGAAAGATGCTTATGTCTTATCAAATATAATGTTTTTTACAATGCAGTAAAACTGTTTCTAATGCGTTAGAAGTTAAATGCACAAAATCTTATTTTAGAGCTCCAATGCTCAAGATTGTCAGTTTACAGGTTTCTGAGTCCACTAATGTTCAAATAGTGCTTCTGTTCAAATGAACTGCAAACTAGCCCAAATCTGCTTAAAACCTCTCTCAATGAGAGAAAGCTGTTTCATACATTGTTTAGTGCAAAACTTGCCAAACTGAAAGATGCTTATGTCTAATGATATAAAATGTGTTTTGCAATGCAGTGAGACAGATTTTAATGTGTTAGAAGTTATATGCACAAAATCTTATATTAGAGCTTCAGTGCTCAAGATTGTCAGATTACAGGTTTCTGAGATCACTAATGTTAAAATAGTGCTTCTGTTCAAATGAACAGCAAACTAGCCCAAATCTGCTTAAAACCTTCTCTCTCAATGAGAGAAAGCTGCTGCATTCAATGTTTACTGAAAAACTTGCCAAACTGAAATATGCTTATGTCTAATGATATAAAATGTTTTTTTGCAATGCAGTAAGACAGATTTTAATGTGTTAGAAGTTATATGCACAAAATCTTATTTTAGAGCTCCAATGCTCAAGATTGTCAGTTTACAGGTTTCTGAGTCCACTAATGTTCAAATAGTGCTTCTGTTCAAATGAACTGCAAACTAGCCCAATTCTGCTTAAAACCTTCTCTCTCAATGAGAGAAAGCTGTTTCATTCATTGTTTAGTGCAAAACTTGCCAAACTGAAAGATGCTTATGTCTAATGATATAAAATGTGTTTTGCAATGCAGTGAGACAGATTTTAATGTGTTAGAAGTTATATGCACAAAATCTTATTTTAGAGCTCCAATGCTCAAGATTGTCAGTTTACAGGTTTCTGAGTCCACTAATGTTAAAATAGTGCTTCTGTTCAAATCAACAGAAAACTAGCCCAAATCTGCTTAAAACCTTCTCTCTCAATGAGAGAAAGCTGTTTCATACATTGTTAAGTGCAAAACTTGCCAAACTGAAAGATTCTTATGTCTAATGATATAAAATGTGTTTTGCAATGCAGTGAGACAGATTTTAATGTGTTAGAAGTTATATGCACAAAATCTTATTTTAGAGCTCCAATGCTCAAGATTGTCAGTTTACAGGTTTCTGAGTCCACTAATGTTCAAATAGTGCTTCTGTTCAAATGAACTGCAAACTAGCCCAAATCTGCTTAAAACCTCTCTCAATGAGAGAAAGCTGTTTCATACATTGTTTAGTGCAAAACTTGCCAAACTGAAAGATCCTTTGGTTTAATGATATAAAATGTGTTTTACAATGCAGTGAGACAGATTTTAATGTGTTAGAAGTTATATGCACAAAATCTTATTTTAGAGCTCCAATGCTCAAGATTGTCAGTTTACAGGTTTCTGAGTCCACTAATGTTAAAATAGTGCTTCTGTTCAAATCAACAGAAAACTAGCCCAAATCTGCTTAAAACCTCTCTCAATGAGAGAAAGCTGTTTCATACATTGTTTAGTGCAAAACTTGCCAAACTGAAAGATGCTTATGTCTAATGATATAAAATGTGTTTTGCAATGCAGTGAGACAGATTTTAATGTGTTAGAAGTTATATGCACAAAATCTTATTTTAGAGCTCCAATGCTCAAGATTGTCAGTTTACAGGTTTCTGAGTCCACTAATGTTAAAATAGTGCTTCTGTTCAAATGAACCGCAAACTAGCCCAAATCTGCTTAAAACCTTTTCTCTCAATGAGAGAAAGCTGTTTCATTCGTTGTTTAGTGCAAAACTTGCCAAACTGAAAGATGCTTATGTCTTATCAAATATAATGTTTTTTACAATGCAGTAAAACTGTTTCTAATGCGTTAGAAGTTAAATGCACAAAATCTTATTTTAGAGCTCCAATGCTCAAGATTGTCAGTTTACAGGTTTCTGAGTCCACTAATGTTCAAATAGTGCTTCTGTTCAAATGAACTGCAAACTAGCCCAAATCTGCTTAAAACCTCTCTCAATGAGAGAAAGCTGTTTCATACATTGTTTAGTGCAAAACTTGCCAAACTGAAAGATGCTTATGTCTAATGATATAAAATGTGTTTTGCAATGCAGTGAGACAGATTTTAATGTGTTAGAAGTTATATGCACAAAATCTTATATTAGAGCTTCAGTGCTCAAGATTGTCAGATTACAGGTTTCTGAGATCACTAATGTTAAAATAGTGCTTCTGTTAAAATGAACAGCAAACTAGCCCAAATCTGCTTAAAACCTTCTCTCTCAATGAGAGAAAGCTGCTGCATTCAATGTTTACTGAAAAACTTGCCAAACTGAAATATGCTTATGTCTAATGATATAAAATGTTTTTTTGCAATGCAGTAAGACAGATTTTAATGTGTTAGAAGTTATATGCACAAAATCTTATTTTAGAGCTCCAATGCTCAAGATTGTCAGTTTACAGGTTTCTGAGTCCACTAATGTTCAAATAGTGCTTCTGTTCAAATGAACTGCAAACTAGCCCAATTCTGCTTAAAACCTTCTCTCTCAATGAGAGAAAGCTGTTTCATTCATTGTTTAGTGCAAAACTTGCCAAACTGAAAGATGCTTATGTC
The DNA here is from genome assembly GCF_963082965.1 of Carassius carassius. Taxonomy (NCBI): domain Eukaryota; kingdom Metazoa; phylum Chordata; class Actinopteri; order Cypriniformes; family Cyprinidae; genus Carassius; species Carassius carassius. The sequence continues at coordinate 30,210,383 of NC_081762.1, forward strand.
TAATGATATAAAATGTGTTTTGCAATGCAGTGAGACAGATTTTAATGTGTTAGAAGTTATATGCACAAAATCTTATTTTAGAGCTCCAATGCTCAAGATTGTCAGTTTACAGGTTTCTGAGTCCACTAATGTTAAAATAGTGCTTCTGTTCAAATCAACAGAAAACTAGCCCAAATCTGCTTAAAACCTTCTCTCTCAATGAGAGAAAGCTGTTTCATACATTGTTAAGTGCAAAACTTGCCAAACTGAAAGATTCTTATGTCTAATGATATAAAATGTGTTTTGCAATGCAGTGAGACAGATTTTAATGTGTTAGAAGTTATATGCACAAAATCTTATTTTAGAGCTCCAATGCTCAAGATTGTCAGTTTACAGGTTTCTGAGTCCACTAATCTTAAAATAGTGCTTCTGTTCAAATGAACTGCAAACTAGCCCAAATCTGCTTAAAACCTCTCTCAATGAGAGAAAGCTGTTTCATACATTGTTTAGTGCAAAACTTGCCAAACTGAAAGATTCTTGTCTAATGATATAAAATGTGTTTTGCAATGCAGTGAGACAGATTTTAATGTGTTAGAAGTTATATGCACAAAATCTTATTTTAGAGCTCCAATGCTCAAGATTGTCAGTTTACAGGTTTCTGAGTCCACTAATGTTCAAATAGTGCTTCTGTTCAAATGAACTGCAAACTAGCCCAAATCTGCTTAAAACCTCTCTCAATGAGAGAAAGCTGTTTCATACATTGTTTAGTGCAAAACTTGCCAAACTGAAAGATCCTTTGGTTTAATGATATAAAATGTGTTTTACAATGCAGTGAGACAGATTTTAATGTGTTAGAAGTTATATGCACAAAATCTTATTTTAGAGCTCCAATGCTCAAGATTGTCAGTTTACAGGTTTCTGAGTCCACTAATGTTAAAATAGTGCTTCTGTTCAAATCAACAGAAAACTAGCCCAAATCTGCTTAAAACCTCTCTCAATGAGAGAAAGCTGTTTCATACATTGTTTAGTGCAAAACTTGCCAAACTGAAAGATTCTTGTCTAATGATATAAAATGTGTTTTGCAATGCAGTGAGACAGATTTTAATGTGTTAGAAGTTATATGCACAAAATCTTATTTTAGAGCTCCAATGCTCAAGATTGTCAGTTTACAGGTTTCTGAGTCCACTAATGTTAAAATAGTGCTTCTGTTCAAATGAACTGCAAACTAGCCCAATTCTGCTTAAAACCTTCTCTCTCAATGAGAGAAAGCTGTTTCATTCATTGTTTAGTGCAAAACTTGCCAAACTGAAAGATGCTTATGTCTAATGATATAAAATGTGTTTTGCAATGCAGTGAGACAGATTTTAATGTGTTAGAAGTTATATGCACAAAATCTTATTTTAGAGCTCCAATGCTCAAGATTGTCAGTTTACAGGTTTCTGAGTCCACTAATGTTAAAATAGTGCTTCTGTTCAAATGAACCGCAAACTAGCCCAAATCTGCTTAAAACCTTTTCTCTCAATGAGAGAAAGCTGTTTCATTCGTTGTTTAGTGCAAAACTTGCCAAACTGAAAGATGCTTATGTCTTATCAAATATAATGTTTTTTACAATGCAGTAAAACTGTTTCTAATGCGTTAGAAGTTAAATGCACAAAATCTTATTTTAGAGCTCCAATGCTCAAGATTGTCAGTTTACAGGTTTCTGAGTCCACTAATGTTCAAATAGTGCTTCTGTTCAAATGAACTGCAAACTAGCCCAAATCTGCTTAAAACCTCTCTCAATGAGAGAAAGCTGTTTCATACATTGTTTAGTGCAAAACTTGCCAAACTGAAAGATGCTTATGTCTAATGATATAAAATGTGTTTTGCAATGCAGTGAGACAGATTTTAATGTGTTAGAAGTTATATGCACAAAATCTTATATTAGAGCTTCAGTGCTCAAGATTGTCAGATTACAGGTTTCTGAGATCACTAATGTTAAAATAGTGCTTCTGTTCAAATGAACAGCAAACTAGCCCAAATCTGCTTAAAACCTTCTCTCTCAATGAGAGAAAGCTGCTGCATTCAATGTTTACTGAAAAACTTGCCAAACTGAAATATGCTTATGTCTAATGATATAAAATGTTTTTTTGCAATGCAGTAAGACAGATTTTAATGTGTTAGAAGTTATATGCACAAAATCTTATTTTAGAGCTCCAATGCTCAAGATTGTCAGTTTACAGGTTTCTGAGTCCACTAATGTTCAAATAGTGCTTCTGTTCAAATGAACTGCAAACTAGCCCAATTCTGCTTAAAACCTTCTCTCTCAATGAGAGAAAGCTGTTTCATTCATTGTTTAGTGCAAAACTTGCCAAACTGAAAGATGCTTATGTCTAATGATATAAAATGTGTTTTGCAATGCAGTGAGACAGATTTTAATGTGTTAGAAGTTATATGCACAAAATCTTATTTTAGAGCTCCAATGCTCAAGATTGTCAGTTTACAGGTTTCTGAGTCCACTAATGTTAAAATAGTGCTTCTGTTCAAATCAACAGAAAACTAGCCCAAATCTGCTTAAAACCTTCTCTCTCAATGAGAGAAAGCTGTTTCATACATTGTTAAGTGCAAAACTTGCCAAACTGAAAGATTCTTATGTCTAATGATATAAAATGTGTTTTGCAATGCAGTGAGACAGATTTTAATGTGTTAGAAGTTATATGCACAAAATCTTATTTTAGAGCTCCAATGCTCAAGATTGTCAGTTTACAGGTTTCTGAGTCCACTAATCTTAAAATAGTGCTTCTGTTCAAATGAACTGCAAACTAGCCCAAATCTGCTTAAAACCTCTCTCAATGAGAGAAAGCTGTTTCATACATTGTTTAGTGCAAAACTTGCCAAACTGAAAGATTCTTGTCTAATGATATAAAATGTGTTTTGCAATGCAGTGAGACAGATTTTAATGTGTTAGAAGTTATATGCACAAAATCTTATTTTAGAGCTCCAATGCTCAAGATTGTCAGTTTACAGGTTTCTGAGTCCACTAATGTTAAAATAGTGCTTCTGTTCAAATGAACTGCAAACTAGCCCAATTCTGCTTAAAACCTTCTCTCTCAATGAGAGAAAGCTGTTTCATTCATTGTTTAGTGCAAAACTTGCCAAACTGAAAGATGCTTATGTCTAATGATATAAAATGTGTTTTGCAATGCAGTGAGACAGATTTTAATGTGTTAGAAGTTATATGCACAAAATCTTATTTTAGAGCTCCAATGCTCAAGATTGTCAGTTTACAGGTTTCTGAGTCCACTAATGTTAAAATAGTGCTTCTGTTCAAATGAACCGCAAACTAGCCCAAATTTGCTTAAAACCTTCTCTCTCAATGAGAGAAAGCTGTTTCATTCATTGTTTAGTGCAAAACTTGCCAAACTGAAAGATGCTTATGTCTTATCAAATATAATGCTTTTACAATGCAGTAAAACCGTTTCTAATGCGTTAGAAGTTAAATGCACAAAATCTTATTTTAGAGCTCCAATGCTCAAGATTGTCAGTTTACAGGTTTCTGAGTCCACTAATGTTAAAATAGTGCTTCTGTTCAAATCAACAGAAAACTAGCCCAAATCTGCTTAAAACCTTCTCTCTCAATGAGAGAATGCTGTTTCATTCAATGTTTAGTGCAAAACTTGCCAAACTGAAAGATGCTTATGTCTTATCAAATATAATGTTTTTTTGCAATGCAGTGAGACAGATTTTAATGTGTTAGAAGTTATATGCACAAAATCTTATTTTAGAGCTCCAATGCTCAAGATTGTCAGTTTACAGGTTTCTGAGTCCACTAATGTTAAAATAGTGCTTCTGTTCAAATGAACCGCAAACTAGCCCAAATTTGCTTAAAACCTTCTCTCTCAATGAGAGAAAGCTGTTTCATTCATTGTTTAGTGCAAAACTTGCCAAACTGAAAGATGCTTATGTCTTATCAAATATAATGTTTTTTACAATGCAGTAAAACCGTTTCTAATGCGTTAGAAGTTAAATGCACAAAATCTTATTTTAGAGCTCCAATGCTCAAGATTGTCAGTTTACAGGTTTCTGAGTCCACTAATGTTCAAATAGTGCTTCTGTTCAAATGAACTGCAAACTAGCCCAAATCTGCTTAAAACCTCTCTCAATGAGAGAAAGCTGTTTCATACATTGTTTAGTGCAAAACTTGCCAAACTGAAAGATTCTTATGTCTAATGATATAAAATGTGTTTTGCAATGCAGTGAGACAGATTTTAATGTGTTAGAAGTTATATGCACAAAATCTTATTTTAGAGCTCCAATGCTCAAGATTGTCAGTTTACAGGTTTCTGAGTCCACTAATGTTAAAATAGTGCTTCTGTTCAAATCAACAGAAAACTAGCCCAAATCTGCTTAAAACCTTCTCTCTCAATGAGAGAATGCTGTTTCATTCAATGTTTAGTGCAAAACTTGCCAAACTGAAAGATGCTTATGTCTTATCAAATATAATGTTTTTTTGCAATGCAGTGAGACAGATTTTAATCTGTTAGAAGTTATATGCACAAAATCTTATTTTAGAGCTCCAATGCTCAAGATTGTCAGTTTACAGGTTTCTTAGTCCACTAATGTTCAAATAGTGCTTTCTGTTCAAATGAACTGCAAACTAGCCCAATTCTGCTTAAAACCTTCTCTCTCAATGAGAGAAAGCTGTTTCATTCAATGTTTAGTGCAAAACTTGCCAAACTGAAAGATGCTTATGTCTTATCAAATATAATGTTTTTTTGCAATGCAGTGAGACAGATTTTAATGTGTTAGAAGTTATATGCACAAAATCTTATTTTAGAGCTCCAATGCTCAAGATTGTCAGTTTACAGGTTTCTGAGTCCACTAATGTTAAAATAGTGCTTCTGTTCAAATGAACTGCAAACTAGCCCAAATCTGCTTAAAACCTTCTCTCTCAATGAGAGAGAGCTGCTGCATTCAATGTTTAGTGCAAAACTTGCCAAACTGAAAGATGCTTATGTCTTATCAAATATAATGTTTTTTACAATGCAGTAAAACCGTTTCTAATGCGTTAGAAGTTAAATGCACAAAATCTTATTTTAGAGCTCCAATGCTCAAGATTGTCAGTTTACAGGTTTCTGAGTCCACTAATGTTCAAATAGTGCTTCTGTTCAAATGAACTGCAAACTAGCCCAAATCTGCTTAAAACCTTCTCTCTCAATGAGAGAAAGCTGTTTCATACATTGTTGAGTGCAAAACTTGCCAAACTGAAAGATTCTTATGTCTAATGATATAAAATGTGTTTTACAATGCAGTGAGACAGATTTTAATGTGTTAGAAGTTATATGCACAAAATCTTATTTTAGAGCTCCAATGCTCAAAGATTGTCAGTTTACAGGTTTCTGAGTCCACTAATGTTAAAATAGTGCTTCTGTTCAAATCAACAGAAAACTAGCCCAAATCTGCTTAAAACCTTCTCTCTCAATGAGAGAAAGCTGTTTCATTCAATGTTTAGTGCAAAACTTGCCAAACTGAAAGATGTTTATGTCTTATCAAATATAATGTTTTTTTGCAATGCAGTGAGACAGATTTTAATGTTTTAGAAGTTATATGCACAAAATCTTATTTTACAGCTCCAATGCTCAAGATTGTCAGTTTACAGGTTTCTGAGTCCACTAATGTTAAAATAGTGCTTCTGTTCAAATCAACAGAAAACTAGCCCAAATCTGCTTAAAACCTTCTCTCTCAATGAGAGAAAGCTGTTTCATACATTGTTTAGTGCAAAACTTGCCAAACTGAAAGATTCTTATGTCTTATCAAATATAATGTTTTTTTGCAATGCAGTGAGACAGATTTTAATGTGTTAGAAGTTATATGCACAAAATCTTATTTTAGAGCTCCAATGCTCAAGATTGTCAGTTTACAGGTTTCTGAGTCCACTAATGTTAAAATAGTGCTTCTTTTCAAATGAACCGCAAACTAGCCCAAATCTGCTTAAAACCTTCTCTCTCAATGAGAGAAAGCTGTTTCATTCATTGTTTAGTGCAAAACTTGCCAAACTGAAAGATGCTTATGTCTTATCAAATATAATGTTTTTTACAATAGAGTAAAACCGTTTCTAATGCGTTAGAAGTAAAATGCACAAAATCTTATTTTAGAGCTCCAATGCTCAAGATTGTCAGTTTACAGGTTTCTGAGTCCACTAATGTTCAAATAGTGCTTCTGTTCAAATGAACTGCAAACTAGCCCAAATCTGCTTAAAACCTCTCTCAATGAGAGAAAGCTGTTTCATACATTGTTTAGTGCAAAACTTGCCAAACTGAAAGATTCTTGTCTAATGATATAAAATGTGTTTTGCAATGCAGTGAGACAGATTTTAATGTGTTAGAAGTTATATGCACAAAATCTTATTTTAGAGCTCCAATGCTCAAGATTGTCAGTTTACAGGTTTCTGAGTCCACTAATGTTCAAATAGTGCTTCTGTTCAAATGAACTGCAAACTAGCCCAAATCTGCTTAAAACCTCTCTCAATGAGAGAAAGCTGTTTCATACATTGTTTAGTGCAAAACTTGCCAAACTGAAAGATCCTTTGGTTTAATGATATAAAATGTGTTTTACAATGCAGTGAGACAGATTTTAATGTGTTAGAAGTTATATGCACAAAATCTTATTTTAGAGCTCCAATGCTCAAGATTGTCAGTTTACAGGTTTCTGAGTCCACTAATGTTAAAATAGTGCTTCTGTTCAAATCAACAGAAAACTAGCCCAAATCTGCTTAAAACCTCTCTCAATGAGAGAAAGCTGTTTCATACATTGTTTAGTGCAAAACTTGCCAAACTGAAAGATTCTTGTCTAATGATATAAAATGTGTTTTGCAATGCAGTGAGACAGATTTTAATGTGTTAGAAGTTATATGCACAAAATCTTATTTTAGAGCTCCAATGCTCAAGATTGTCAGTTTACAGGTTTCTGAGTCCACTAATGTTAAAATAGTGCTTCTGTTCAAATGAACTGCAAACTAGCCCAATTCTGCTTAAAACCTTCTCTCTCAATGAGAGAAAGCTGTTTCATTCATTGTTTAGTGCAAAACTTGCCAAACTGAAAGATGCTTATGTCTAATGATATAAAATGTGTTTTGCAATGCAGTGAGACAGATTTTAATGTGTTAGAAGTTATATGCACAAAATCTTATTTTAGAGCTCCAATGCTCAAGATTGTCAGTTTACAGGTTTCTGAGTCCACTATTGTTAAAATAGTGCTTCTGTTCAAATGAACCGCAAACTAGCCCAAATCTGCTTAAAACCTTTTCTCTCAATGAGAGAAAGCTGTTTCATTCGTTGTTTAGTGCAAAACTTGCCAAACTGAAAGATGCTTATGTCTTATCACATATAATGTTTTTTACAATGCAGTAAAACTGTTTCTAATGCGTTAGAAGTTAAATGCACAAAATCTTATTTTAGAGCTCCAATGCTCAAGATTGTCAGTTTACAGGTTTCTGAGTCCACTAATGTTCAAATAGTGCTTCTGTTCAAATGAACTGCAAACTAGCCCAAATCTGCTTAAAACCTCTCTCAATGAGAGAAAGCTGTTTCATACATTGTTTAGTGCAAAACTTGCCAAACTGAAAGATGCTTATGTCTAATGATATAAAATGTGTTTTGCAATGCAGTGAGACAGATTTTAATGTGTTAGAAGTTATATGCACAAAATCTTATATTAGAGCTTCAGTGCTCAAGATTGTCAGATTACAGGTTTCTGAGATCACTAATGTTAAAATAGTGCTTCTGTTCAAATGAACAGCAAACTAGCCCAAATCTGCTTAAAACCTTCTCTCTCAATGAGAGAAAGCTGTTTCATACATTGTTTAGTGCAAAACTTGCCAAACTGAAAGATTCTTGTCTAATGATATAAAATGTGTTTTGCAATGCAGTGAGACAGATTTTAATGTGTTAGAAGTTATATGCACAAAATCTTATTTTAGAGCTCCAATGCTCAAGATTGTCAGTTTACAGGTTTCTGAGTCCACTAATGTTAAAATAGTGCTTCTGTTCAAATGAACTGCAAACTAGCCCAATTCTGCTTAAAACCTTCTCTCTCAATGAGAGAAAGCTGTTTCATTCATTGTTTAGTGCAAAACTTGCCAAACTGAAAGATGCTTATGTCTAATGATATAAAATGTGTTTTGCAATGCAGTGAGACAGATTTTAATGTGTTAGAAGTTATATGCACAAAATCTTATTTTAGAGCTCCAATGCTCAAGATTGTCAGTTTACAGGTTTCTGAGTCCACTAATGTTAAAATAGTGCTTCTGTTCAAATGAACCGCAAACTAGCCCAAATTTGCTTAAAACCTTCTCTCTCAATGAGAGAAAGCTGTTTCATTCATTGTTTAGTGCAAAACTTGCCAAACTGAAAGATGCTTATGTCTTATCAAATATAATGCTTTTACAATGCAGTAAAACCGTTTCTAATGCGTTAGAAGTTAAATGCACAAAATCTTATTTTAGAGCTCCAATGCTCAAGATTGTCAGTTTACAGGTTTCTGAGTCCACTAATGTTAAAATAGTGCTTCTGTTCAAATCAACAGAAAACTAGCCCAAATCTGCTTAAAACCTTCTCTCTCAATGAGAGAATGCTGTTTCATTCAATGTTTAGTGCAAAACTTGCCAAACTGAAAGATGCTTATGTCTTATCAAATATAATGTTTTTTTGCAATGCAGTGAGACAGATTTTAATGTGTTAGAAGTTATATGCACAAAATCTTATTTTAGAGCTCCAATGCTCAAGATTGTCAGTTTACAGGTTTCTGAGTCCACTAATGTTAAAATAGTGCTTCTGTTCAAATGAACCGCAAACTAGCCCAAATTTGCTTAAAACCTTCTCTCTCAATGAGAGAAAGCTGTTTCATTCATTGTTTAGTGCAAAACTTGCCAAACTGAAAGATGCTTATGTCTTATCAAATATAATGTTTTTTACAATGCAGTAAAACCGTTTCTAATGCGTTAGAAGTTAAATGCACAAAATCTTATTTTAGAGCTCCAATGCTCAAGATTGTCAGTTTACAGGTTTCTGAGTCCACTAATGTTCAAATAGTGCTTCTGTTCAAATGAACTGCAAACTAGCCCAAATCTGCTTAAAACCTCTCTCAATGAGAAAAA